>NC_140585.1:13665083-14065083 GCF_964204655.1 Triturus cristatus | reverse complement strand
AGACAGAGTGGTAGCAAACTGGCCAGATTTATTTTATTCACACCCAAACACATTAGCGCCACTTTTACAGAGTTTGCCAGTGAAGCGCTATTTTTGTTGTCTTGGCCTTGTTTTCCCAGGGCTTGCAACTAGTGCCCCAATCCTGGAGGTACTGCAAAGTGTGGATTGGAAAACAAAATGTGTACTGCGGCTCTGCGTCCAGGGATGTGGTCTTTTTACCATACTGCTAACGTTTTGTAAGGATATAAGCAATGGCCATTGAAATGGGTCCATTCAGGGCCCTGTAGTCATGTCCTTAACTTTTCAGGCAAAAGCAGTCACTGATTTCTGAATAGTGAGTGTAAACGCATTAAAGTAACCATGTTGTCCCTGCTTACATTTCACATGGTTTGCTAAATTTTGCATTCCCTATGATTGTTTGCTTTTTCCAGGATGTTGTCACTTTTTTTTTGTAGGCTGCATATTGCTCTGCGTCATTTGAATTGAGCCTCATCCAGGTGTTTATAGCCGGCAGCAATTAGGTTGTAGTTGAAGGCAGTGTGAGTTTTTCTCAGTGGGGCAGTATGGTGCTCAGTGGGGGAGAGGACGTGGCACTATGGCCAGAGCTGCTTAATTTAGAACTGGGGAACCAGGTTCAGCCTTAATACCAGTCCACCAGCCCACTCTCCTGAGGGAGCACAATCCCATGCTAGACCTTAGAAGGCTGCGCAAGACCTTAGAAGCGCTGGTGTCTTAGCACCAGCAGATGAACCCTAGCAGTGGCAAGTGTGGGTTCACCTTCAAGGTTTGTCCACCACAATCCACACTGAAGTTCACCTCCAGTCTTGCAGACAGGCCTATGAAGCAGCACACTCTAGAGCAACAGTGACTCTGTCACTGAGGTCACAGGACACTTGAGAAGGGCTAGCTCTAGAGCAGTGCAACCGGTGTGACCGCACCGGGTGCTGACTTTGGGTGGAGGCATTATGTTTGCAGGTATATTAAGGTTTTAAAAGCGCTTGCTGCCTCCTTCCTGGCCTCCAGCAATTTTCGGCAACAATAAAAATGTCATGATGACTCTGGTGTTTAATGTTATTCTGAGAGAGAGATCATTTTGTCTAGTGGAAGTTTTGATTCATGGAAAGGTAGCTCAGAGGGTTAATGTGCCTGCTGCAAAGAACAAGTACCATACAGATTGTGGGAAGTTGGCCTGGTATATGCTGTCCACTAGTTATAGTGGGCACCTTGTACCAGTCCAGACAACCCTTATTGATGATTAGGTTTAAGACAACCTTTATTGAAAGCTATCCTAGTGGTAGCTGTGGAGAGCAGCCTTCAGGCTAAGTCTTGAAGGAGTGTAAAGCAGCTTGGTTTACCAGATTATAACCTCTTGAATGACCAAATGAAAGGAGAACCACACAAGATATGTATATAAAATATATGTATTTATTTCTAAATACTCTCTACTAACCTCTTTATGAAGTTAGAGAGCAAGGCACACAATAATACAGTTCTAAAACGACAGTAAATAGCACAATATACAATGGGCCCCGGGGGGGACCAAACCATATATTAAGAAAGTGGTATAACAACCACGACTTGACTAGACACAGAGCCTAAAGCACGTAGAATCGCTGGGACCCCAAGGAACCACCCAAGGTAGTGACACAGGAGACCCACGGGGGACGCGTGCAGTGTGAGAACACAGGCGCGAGACCTGTACTATTTTATGGGAAAGTCGCGGTTGGAATTTTAGAAGTTAAGGACACTTAGGAGAGGACTTTGAGCAAACCCCTTTAGACGTAGGGGGTTCCAGGGCCAGCACCCACAGGAGCACCGGAGTACTCGTTACCTCATCCAGGAAAGCTGGGTGCATAGGTGTCAAATGGTGTTGGGGATCGTCGTTGATTTCAATGGCGTTCTGCTGCAAAGTGCTGCTGCCGGGAAGGAGGAAAGTGTCCGGTGTGATCCAAGCCTGGATCTAGGATGGAAGGAACCTGAAAGCAGAGGGGACAGAGTCTGGGTCACTTGCCAGTGACCAGGGGCACGAAGCTTGACTCTGCAGCCACGAGGACCAGGAGGCATTGATGACAACCAGAAGCTGGATTTGAGCTGTCCCACGAAGAATGCCGAGTGCTACGATGTCGGTGCTCGTATTGAACACAACAAGCCTTGGCAACAGCAACCCACGCAGGAAGAGAAAAGATGCTTCGGTGCGGACCAGCAAGTTCCTGGGGACTCCCCAAGCAATGGAGAGACAGGGCACGTCTAGAGCAATCAGGTAAGTATAATTACAGGTAAAGTTGCCTTCACAGGGACCCACCAGTCGATGGACTAGGGATCGCGAATGGACCTCGCAAGGAAACACAAAGGGCCAGCTCACGAAACACTTGTGGAGTGTAGACGGGCAATCTTCAGTGCAAATGCTACTCGGGGTCAGGGCTATAAGTAATCCAAAGCTCAGCTGCAGGAGTTGTTGGAAAGCTGATGCTTCTGCAAAGTGACGTGGTGTCCAGGGGTTCGATTTGCACGATCGCCATGAGGGATACGTGCCTCAGACTTGCTGTGGGCACTGATAGACCTCTAAGACCATGGAAACCCACCTCCTGTGTTGCAAAATTCTTCGGAGGCTGGCGGGAGCTCTGGAGCTGCAAACCGGTCAGATGTGTCTTTGGTGCCTGCCTTGCAGGGGAGTAACTCCTTTACTCCAAGGGAGATTCTTCACTCATCTAGTTCAATGTAGATCGTTGAAGTTCCAGGATTCTGTATCAGAGTTTCGTCCAGGTGTAATCTAAAGTCCTGTAGCCAGGGGTTCCTTTCTTATACCCAAGGAAGGGGTGGGACAAACCCTAGGGATCCACCTATGAGAGGGTCAGGAAAGAGGGGTGGCTACACCCATTTCCTTTGTCCAGTTTCGCGCCAGAGCAGGGGCTGGTAGCCCCTGCAACCGGTTTGAACTGAACTATGCACAGGGACACCAAATGTGCCCCCAGTGCTGAACTTCAAAGCACTCTTGGAGTGCACCCACCCAGCCCCAATACACTAAAGTCTTTCTGGGAGGTGGTGACACCTCCTTGTGACAGGAAACCTATTGTCCAGGCCTCTCCTGCCGGAGTTTTGTCCAGCAGCAGAAGGGCACTCGTGTCTGTGGCTGGCAGCATCCATTTTGTGATGCCAGGGCTCTGTTAGCTGGTACCGGGTATACCGGTGCTGTCATGTCTCTCCCTCTAGAAGGGTGGGATCATACTCCCACACCAGTTACTGGCGTGGGGGTATGATTCCAAAGTGTTTGACACCAAATACGACATGTTTCCGTGCAGCCATCCCAAAGTTAGCATTTACCATTTGGTTATAATGCACTTAAGAGTGTATGGTTTGGCTGCATCACAAACAACCCCAGAATAAAGGTTCTGAAGGCTGCAGAGGGGCTCTGCTCATGCATGGGCACCCTCTCACATAAAACCCAGCACCCTGCCTTCAGGATTGGTAAGGCCTGCCATAGGGGTGACTGATAGGTTTATGCAGTGATATGGAGAGATATAGTGAACCTATATCTCAGTAAGGGGTGCATGCACCACCTTACCCAGGCTGCAGTAGCAGACCTGTGGTGTCATTTTTGAAGGCTTCTAAGGGGTGGCACAATACATGCCGCAGCCCCTGGTAGGCCTCTGGTGTACCTCTGCCCTTTGTACATAGTATACCATATACTAGGGACTTATAAGGGTACCCCAGAATCCAATCTGGAGTGTACCTATAGTACTTGTAATCAATGTATGGGAGAAAGCAGATAGTCTGGCTGGGATCCTGCTATTCAGGACCCCAGCCTAAGTACCAGCAAAACACCAAGAAAAAAGTGCGGGCAAACATGCAGTCAGATTCCACCTTCCTACACAGATCACAAAATGCACATAATGTAAATAGGTCAGTGGGCTACTGCTTTTGTCAGAGAGATACTTTTGTTACTTGCAGTTTAAAAGTTAAAATCCTAACATACAACAGTGAGCTATTAACTTTCATCTAAGAGCTGCATACAAACTGCAAGGTATAAATTAGAGCGTTATGTTTTCCCCCCAGTCTCTGATTATCCTAATGTTGCAAAAAGTGTTCTTTTGGACAGAAATCAATTCTGATTATTAAAGAGAACCCCCAACCATGGTATTACGTTTTAAAATTCTGAGTTTGTTTCTCCAGACCAATCACTATTAAACTATACGGCCTAGTAGTATGGTTGTCATGTGACTCCTACACCTTGTAGTCCTTAGTCTTATGTAACATTTTCTATACAGTGATTTACACACATATTGATTGTCTCTGAGTAATGTGTGTGATGTAAAGTGCTCTGACACCCTACACTGGTATGAGTGGCGCTGGGCGCTGTAAATCAAATTAAATGCATCTGAGAGAGAGTGTGGTTATGGAGACTTGAGGGGCACTGTTAAAGAGTGGTAGTGAGGGAATCCATGGCAGAGGTAGTCATTGGGGGGCAATACCAAACATTAATGCACAGAGCACCACCAGTGCTAAGTCCGGCCCTGCCCTTGAGGCCAGTCTGCCTCAACCATAGTTAGCTCCATTGGCCTTGTTTCAGCAGTAGTAGCTGCAACTCACCAGGGATTGGCAATGCAGAATTTGCACGCACACCAAACTAAGTTCACAAACTTCACAGTCTCTCTGCTTCATTCACAAGCAATTTTAACATGTGCTGCTTGCTGTGGGGCCACTGGAATAAAATATGCAGCAAAGGAGGACAAAATGATGCCACAGTGTTGACTAAATTATCCATTTAAAAAAAGGCTGCAGCGAAATACAGTATATTTTCTGATATTTTATTATTTTGACATGTGTACACATCTCTGGAAAGATTTTGCCTTATTAGCACCAGTGTAACATACAAATGCAACAGTGAGAAAGATGATCGTCAACCTTTGCAATAAGCCATCCACTCCGCAGCAAAACAAGTCGCATTTTTTATTAACTTGTGATACGTTTGAGCTATAAACAATTTATTAGTTTAAATGGTCAGATCATGCAGCAAATCATGCATTATGAGGCAAATAAGGCAGAGCCAGAGTTATATAGAAAACATTTGCAAACTTGGATATTTTGCTATTCATGTTTGAACTGCTGTTGTGGAAAAAGGAAGAAGTGCTGATGACAAACTCCATGGCTCGGCGACAAGTGGCTTGGGCTTCCACATTTTATCGTATTTGGGACATTCTGTGATTAGAAGCGTATCCCACTTTGTGAATGTGTTTTAATGTCAATGACTCATTATAACCTTAAATAATCATGTGCATCCATTGGTTGATTAAACTGGGCAGTGAAACCAAACAAATACAAAAAATTGGGATATTTGCGCATTCTGGCCACACCTCTGGCTCCGCCCACTGAGTCAATCCTTGGGTTATTCCCACCCTCTGATTCTCCGCCCACAGTTCCCCTACTTTTTTTCCCCCACTTCGATCACTGCCCTTAACCCCTCCTCATTGCTTGCTTCTCAGATTTTCTTTTTTAACAAGATCTCCCAGCGTGATTGTCGGGAAATCTGCAGCTCACACCCCCTCAATCTGAGTGACCAAAGTTCGCCCCTGTTGTTCCTACAAACAATCACGTGACTTCCTTGAAGCTGGCAGCGTTCTCCCGTCTCTAAGAAAAAGGACACATGCGTTCAAGGTTTTTGATCTCTTATTAGATTTCTTTCATCAAACTGCCAGCAGTGAAAAGGATCCAGAATGCTTCCAGAAGGGCATTAAACCCCAGTGCTTCCAACACACTGCCACCGCTAAGTGCTTGTCAGCCAGCACGGATGTACAGCAAGCCAGGGGGCATAAAGTGCACATGTGCTGGTAGCCATGCAGCTGTGCAGTGGGTCCCTGGGGAGGTTACCTGGTGGGTGGGGGTCAGTGGCGGCTTCAGGTCAGGATGTCTCTTCCTGTCACCCATGGACCCCTGGAGCCTGCTTGGTTATAGATCACGTACCTATGTGAGGAGAGTTGTAAGTTTAGATTTACCCAAATCTTTTCATTTTACTAAAAGTCTATACATATAACATAATTACTTACTAGGGCTTTTAGCCACCCTGTCTACTTCATCCGTTGGTCTGTTCTTGACTCGTTCACATTTTCTTTTGCCCACTACAGCATATAGCAGAGGTCTTCAAACTTTTTTACTCTGAGCCCCCCACTGTAAAAGGTCGTGCCCCCCTACAAAACTTTATGGCAAGCATTGGGGAGCGGGAGGGATATGGCTGCGTGCAGGGAGCGGGGGTATGAGATGATATCAGGAATACTTTTTCTATAGCTTATGAACTGCACTAAATATGAGACTTATAAAACAGCAAAAGCATCAAACAAAAACAGATTTTATCGCAAACAAACTGCTCCCCATAATTGAGAGGTTGTGAGCCCCTCACACTCGTTGACACCCATGCAACCACACCTGCTGCATCTTTTACCTCTACCCCCACCATGACGGAGCATCACCTCAGTCCTAATGCTTGAAAGGACAATAAGCTCTGATGCCCCTTTTTTTAAAGGTAGACAGTCATAATTGTGATGTAGTGGGCCCCCGAAATCCCTGGGCCCCAGTCCTGTTGCATCTGCTCCTTTATGATAACCAGCAGTGGCCACTTACACACCTGGCAGCAGCGCCAGCTTCACTAATGAATGTCCCTTTAAAAATAAAAACACTTACATTGTCCCCTCCTTTGGGGTATCTCTCTGAAGAAGATGTCTCTGGCCATTTGTAAACATAACAAGCATTGATATAGCCAATAGGTCTCACTTTTGGGACCTTATAAGTATTTAGTTATGCAGCAGAATATTCTTGGTGCAACAACACCAACTGTTGCATGGCTAAACACTTATAAGGTCCCAAAAGCGAGACCTATTGGCTAAGCCAATGCTTGTTTTGAAGATGGTGGCCGCTTTTGGGGACATAGATTTGCATAGCCTGGTTGTTTGATGGGAGGTGCTGCCTTTACTGCCTGAACTGCTGAAGTCGTGCATGGTCACTGTCTGAAGGACTCACCCTGGAGTCCTGCATTAAACCATTTGGTGGAGCCCAACGCAGCTTTCTTCAGGGCCCCAATATACGTTGGCCTTAGCCAGTGATGATTCAGGCTGAAATTGCTCTGAAGTCATGCACTAAAAATCAGCTTGCATAAGTGCAACACAACCTATAAACTGGGTCCCACAAACCACATTCAAAACCAACACTCGTTCAAAGTTCCACAGATATATGCACACTCATACATCACTAAACACTCAGGCACATTCAGACTGAGATGCAATTCATACATTCAAACAAACACTCAACGCTAATATATAACAATATAAATATGGAGGATTCTCGCGTATTCTCCCGGTTGTAGATGATAGTAGGATCCAAATACACAAGATTAATTCAGCGCCAACGCGCGTTTCGGTGTATGGCCCAGAGCGAGCTGCACCTTCATCAGGGCAGCACAGATATACAGTGTGGGACACAGAACAAAACCTAATGAGGAAAGAAGTACAAGGAAATAAATCAAAAGCCAACACAGTCAATATGCGTAAGATACAGGGCTCCGAACACAATGTCAAATACTCTTTATACAGGATATATAGTATATATAGTTATTGGATAAAAAAGTTCTTCAACAACAGAGTGACTCAGAAAGGTAAATATGTCAGCCACATGAACGCACACATTAATATTTCGAGCAAGGATAAACAATATATTTTCAATAAATGAGTTGGAGGAGGGTGCACCGTAATAAACCAAAAGAACCCGTGGGATAATAGGAGCAAAGTAGATACCAACATTGAGGAAAGAAAGAGACCCCAGGAATAGTGTGTAAAAAATAAAATCACCTAAGATGGAGACCATAAAGCCACAGAGAGGACATACATATATCTGTACATACAAGCGAAAAGCATTCCGAAGAGATTCCATCAATCGGAAACACACCATGCACACCATGTTGAGAACCAGCTCAAAAATCGGTAACTCTGGAAGGGAACTTGTAGGAAAACCGGGTGTCTAATAATAGAGGTAGTCCAACTAGGGGCCTTACCTAGGGATAGGTACAACAGGTGAGTCTGGGCGCAGTCACGAATCAGGCTAACGCCAGGTCAGCCGATATTCGTATCCAGGTATAAAAGGCTTTTTAAATGAATTTTGCAAAATTTCCAAACAGGCCTACGATATCAAGTAAGTGAAGAAGGGTCATACTACATGAAATGAGGTTAACAAACAAAAAGGAATTCATACAAAGGACAATAATAACCCAAGGACATGCCACATATTACGGCTGGTACTAATGGCAGGACTCAACAACCAATGTAGCTATATCCCCACAAGCACAAATCTACGAGGCAATTAAGTTAAAAGATCAGCCATAGGTTAACCACTCACTAAGAGCCTGATATAACTGCCCATGCCGCCATTTTAAAGGGGATCGAGAAACCCCCAACTCGTGTCTCTAGGGCAGAGAACACATGTAGTTTCTGAAAAACTTAGGGTGTCTTAACTAGATCCGCTAGTAATGTGCTTAGGATCCAAGAGGTATTGAAAAAGAAGAAGAACCGCTGCAGGGAGGTACTTTTATGCATAACCAGGGAATGGGAACAGAGGGTTGTATGCATACACTTACCACAAACGAAGCTCAGCCGAGCCCACGAAGGTTGTCTTTAAAGTGGCCGGCGGAAACAAAAAGTTCCCAGATGAAGGAAATACGATAGTGGCATAGGGCGGAAAGTGCATTTAAGGATGATCACTTAAAAAGACTCCATTGCGGACATCACGAATGGCGGATGTCTGGAAATGAAGGAATGGCAATTACTCGAGTGCAGTGGGTGAGGGAAGCATAGTCGCTTACCCGAACAAAGATACAACGATGAAGCGGGCGGTGGGAAGCGTAAACAACATCTATACAAAAAGAGGGCTTCAAAGATAACAAAATAAAATAAGGAACAGGACGGGAAACTTACCACCATATGGATCAAACAGCTCCGCGGCTGGAGTTCCTCAGGCGGAAAGCGGGGCAGGAGGCTCCTAGATCCCGTTGGAATTCGAGAAACATTGGTTCCCATATATACAAGCATTGGCCGCGAGCATAAAGAAAGTTGTGTGCGCGACAAAAATAAAATTTAAAAAAAAAACACGCGAGTGGTGCGTGCACGCTGCGAAAGTGAAAGTGATTGTGATGCCCTTAATGACCCGTGAAAGACAGATGGCAGCTGCGTGCGTGCATGCGCTCATAACCTCAAGCTTGAGGCCAGCAAAAGCCTGTGGTAGCAATTTCAAAACCCGCTTACTAAATGTCTCGCAGAGCAGAGCATGCGCTGGCTCAGGCGAGACCTAAAAATGAGTACTCATACAGTGCTCCCTATTCTGGGTCTTCTCTTTGACAATATCTATGAATCTCGCTCCTTTCCTGTCTCCTAGTACTTCAGCCCTCACAGTAAGCAAAAAAGCACTATATAATTGCCAGAGCAATGCAGTTTAGGAAGCTAATACATACTTTACTGCCTGATAATTCTAAAAGAAACTTTGTTTCCATTTCCGAAATAAATGCCAATTTTATATCCTGCTCTTTCAGTAGTCTGGCACATTCAAAGCTATGTTTTACTATGGATCTGGCATTCACCAGTAGACATTTTGTCACACTGTCCTTGGGTTTGGAGTTGCTTTCCCAGTGTGATCTCACTGGAACTGTTGGTGTTAATTCTCTGATAGAGGCTCCTGGGTAGTGTTATATGACAGCTAGGACATATGTCTGAAATGGAGGAGCCTTTCGGTTGCAAAGGAATGCTCTTACAGCTTGATTTGACTTTACCCCCATTCAGATCCAGCAGTTGATCTCTGGAGTAACTTAAGATAGTTTCACGTACCTGCGGGAAACTGGTATCGTGGCTGGTGCTGTTCGCGGTCGGTGTGCGGACGGGCACAGACGGGCTTGCCTTAGGCGCGCCTTCGGCGTGCCTGCGGCGCACCCGCTGCACGCGTCCACGTCAGCACGCACATTAAGTAGGGTTCCAGGTGCAGAGACTAGCCTGCTAACCTGAAAAATGGCGGTCCCGCCGTGTCTCGCGGGAACCGCTAGCTCAATTGATATGCCTCGCCCTCCCACGGCGTGCACCGAGCCTACCACCAACAATGGGAACACCACCACACGGGTGTCAGCAGAGAGGTCAATCCGGCAGGGGGCCATTCGGGTGAGTGGCACAGTAGCAGCAAGGTAAAAACATTCACTGTGAACAGCAATAGCAGCAAGCGTTTTAAAAACAAGACTAAACAATTAACCAGCAGTGTTAAAACTCCCGGCTCAAGCCTCAGGACAAGCGCTGCATGTCTGCGTCAGCACGCACATTAAGTAGGGTTCCAGGTGCAGAGACTAGCCTGCTAACTTGAAATATTACGGTCCCGCCGTGTTTCGCGGGAACCGCTAGCTCAATTGATATGCCGAGCCCTCCCACAACGTGCACCGAGTCCAATGGGAACACCTCCACACGGGTATCAGCAGAGAGGTCAATCCGGCAGTCGGCCGTTGGGGTGAGTGGCACAGTAGCAGCAAGGTAAAAACATTCACTGTGGTCAGCCAATCACAGCAGTGCTGTTGGCGTTTGGATTCGTGAATCCGAGGAGGAGCTATGCCCCTAGATATACAAATTAGTTTTTTGTTAATATCTCAAACTGCTGAATGGGATTACACCAAATCACAAAAAGGTCACTTTCTATGACCAAGAGCCACCTTTCAACCAAATTTGGTGTAATTCTGTTCAGCGGTTTAGGCTCCAGCTGTGTCTAAAATCTCTATGGGAATTAACACGTGTAAAACATGGAAGAAACACGGTTTGGGACCTCCCACCGGCCCCAGTTTGAGAGATCAAAACAAAACTTTCAACACAGCAGCTGAACAGAGAGTACTAATTTTGAGATTTTTGTGAAGACTCGTCAAACGGCACTAAAGTTATTGGCAAAACAAAAACGATTTTCCTATAATTAGGACCTAATTATAACTAACTTGTTAGTTAGTTACCGACTGCCACTAGATAATATATCTATATATTACCTAGTGGCAGTCACCAGTAGGTAGTTATAGTTAGGACCTAGTTTCCATAGGAAAAGCATTTTTTGACTTGCCTATAACATTAGCAATCTGCATGACATTTCCAAAAAAAGTGCCAAGGTAGTATCTGTGTGTCATGGAAAATGTGGGGATGATGTGTGCAGTGGGGACCGTGAAATAGGGGGTGCAAAATAAGGGTGCATATGTAATGTTAATTCCTATTGGAATCTTGAGCCACACTTACAGCCCGAACTGCTGGACAGACTTTCACCAAATTTGGCAGAAAGGTAGATGTTGTTACGCAGATTGTTCTTTTTGTACAAATCTGTTCAGTAGTTTTTAAGAAATTACATTTGAACAATATTGTGACATCTCTGCCCGCAGATATTTCGCAATGGTTTTGTGACGATTTTGCAAGTAATTGCAACTGCGCGCGCCAACAGGAATGCTGTGATTGGCTGGATTCAACCTGTACAGAAAGTTGTGGCCACCATTTTATCTATCAGGAACGGTTCCTTGGGCTAAAGTTTTCTGTGAAAGTTAACAAAGGGGTCAGCGTAGAGGTACTGAGACCCCATGTTTCATAAATGGGGGAGTTAGTGACACAAGATATGTGTCTAAAATTGATTTATTTTAATTGCGCGTGATATTTGCAACAATGCCGGGACTGCAAGCGGGGCCATCGTGTACCGTCGTGGGAACGTCGCGACAATCGCGGTGACACCTGCGAATATTGGTGGAAAAACAAAACAAAAATATATCAGTGGATCATGAATACACACTGTTTATAGAGATATTGAGATTCTGTTTTTGTAGAGTTATTTAGATAGTGATTTATCTAGTGTGTTAGTTCAAATTAAATATGTAGTTATGATTTTTAAATGTGGTGGTGGCTCTTGAATTCCTCTTTTTACTTTGCATTTTCGCGAAGTATTCACGGTGATCGCAGGTACCGATGTCACTGCGAAAACAGAAAATAGGTTTTAGAAATGTTTTTTATAGAAACGTACTAGAGAAACATGACTTTAGAAAATACTGTAATAACCCCTAATGTGTAAAAAACTGTAATATCTGTGCATATATGTGTTCTACACTTTATGGAATAGGGGCGATAGTCGCGGTTAATAACATCATCGCAGTACCCTGAATAACCGCAAACACCAAAAATAGGTCTTAACGATGAATTTTAAAGAAACTTAGTACAAAAACATGAGTTTAAACATGTTTTTAAAGAAGCATGTATACAGTAATATGTGTAGTGCAATGTTTAGAATGGATATTTTTAGTTAATATGTTTGGATGCGCTGGTGGAAATTGAATAGTTGAATAATTTTAAGCTAAATAACTATAACAACATATTTTTAAACACACCTCTACTCTGAAACATACTGTAGAATGTGTCCATATGTATGTTTTACACTTTGTACACAATGCGCGCTCTTTGCGACTACCGATGTCATGGCGATGCTCGATGTCACTGTGAAAACAGAAAACAGAAATTGAAGACAATTTTTCTGGAAACTCACTAAAAATGAGTTTAGACAGTACAATAATAAAACTCTATTGTTAAACATAATGTAGAATTTGTCCATATATATATATGCTTTACACTTTGTACAAAACACGCGCTCTTCGCGACTACCAACTTTGTCACGGATATAAAAAAAATTGTAAAGGTGGTTGTCTCTAAAATTGATCACAAAAAGAAAAGTTAAAACCAAATCTTACTAAATATCAAGACTTAAACTTAATTAAAAAAATGTATTTAAGTGTATTTTTCAGTATAGAAATACATTTGCTGATCACAGATTTTCCTCAGTAAATGCAACAATGTTTTGCCGACTCAAAAAATTATTAAAAATAAAACCAGTTATTAATATACTTTCTAATAAACACATAGCAAATAAAAATAATAGCTGTATATAATATATTACCTACTGGCGGTCGTGTCAGAACCCAATTACTCTTCCAATAAGCACAGGAACAGAATGCCGCAAGTTCCCTATGCCTCCCACGAGTTTCTCTGCATCACGCACTTATTAGCATGTATGCTTACGAAAACCAAGGGGGGAAAGGGGATGGGACAGAGAAGAGACAGTCGCACTGCGTCTGATTCTTCCTTCAGCTTCAGACGTCTTCTTCTTCTTGCCTTCTTCTAACTTAGCACGGGAATGTTGCTTACTGTAAGGAAATTACATTCATTAACCTTTCTATAATGCTAAACTATCCTCTATATATTTACTCTCTTGCTCACCTACCCCGTCTTGGTGTGACCTTGCCTCTCTTCTATTGATGTTCTTGCTGTTCTAGCTTTGTGTGCTGTAACTACAATTGTTAAATGTCAAGAATTCCTGTCATATGTTAGCACCGCAAGGCAAACCCGCAACTGTTTTGTCGTTTTTAAGATGCTCGGTGGGGGACGACCGATTGTTTTGATGTATGATGGGGGGTAGGGATTTGACTGTGTTGTCATGGAATGTTAACGGCCTGGGGGATAGGATTAAGCGTGGTGTGGTCCTGCAGTACTTAAAACGTATTTCACCAGATGTTGTCTTCCTGCAGGAGACGCACCTTATAGGTAACACCTTTCATGCAATGAATCGGCGGGGATACCGTTTGGCGGCCCACTCCGGCTTCACTTCGGGCTCGCGGGGGGTGGGTATTATGGTCAAGAACTCACTCCCGTTGGAGATTGACGAGGTGCGCCATGATGAGAGGGGACGCTACACTGTTCTGGTGGGACGAATGGAGGGTAGAGTGTTTATCTTTATATCAGTGTACGTCCCGCCTGGGTTACAAGCCACTACATTTGCAGACCTGGGGCGCCTCCTTCTGGACCTTCCGAGTGGCCTGTTGGTGGTTGGAGGGGACTTTAATGCGGTTGCCTCCGGGTCTATGGATCGCCACCCCCCTAGGGACCTCCCCCGGGCACAGGCATGGCTGCCCGGCCTTTTAGACACGCTGGGCCTGGTGGACTGCTGGCGCTTAAAGCATCCTGGATTGCTACAGTACACCTTCCACTCGGGGGCCCATGGTAGCCTCTCGCGGCTTGATTACATCCTTGTCCCGGCGGCTCATGCAGGGAGGGTGGGGGAGGTGCGCCATTTGGCACGGGGTATCTCAGACCACTCCCCATTGTTGTTGCATTTCGATGTCTTCCCGAGGGGGGATGGCAGGGTGGCCCCGATTAATGCATGGTATTTGCGCGACCCCACCATTCGTGCCGACTTGATCAAATCCTTACAGCGCTATTTTGAGGAGAATGTGGGGTCGGTTCCGTCTGCCATCTCCCTGTGGGAGGCTTTCAAGGTGGTTCTTAGAGGGGAGGCCCTCTCCGTTATTTCCAATGCCCGGCGGCGCGAGCGGGAGGAGGTGACCCGGGTTGAGGCCGAAATTGCAGAACTGGAGGGTGACCTGGGGAGCGGGGTAACAGACGCCAAGTTGCATGTGTTGCATTTAAAGCAGGCGGCCTATCGGGCCCTCGTCACGGAGGCGGCCAGGGGCCTCAGTAGAGAGCAGCAGGGGCGATTGTATGATGTGGGTGACAAGGCTGGCAAACTGATTGCGTGGTTGGATAAGAGGGAGAGAGCGAGCCGCGTGGTGCCTTTGATTGAGAGCGTGGATGGAGTGTGTGTCACCGATCCGTAAGCCATTGTCTCCTGCTTCGCGGACTATTTCCGCGAAGTTTACTCCCCGGTTTCGCCCTGCTCGGAGGAAGATTCCCATGCCCTGCTTCGGGACATCGCACTGCCCTCCCTTACGGTGGAGGACAGGGACTCGCTGGACGCCCCTCCCACCTCGGACGAAATTGCCTCGGCTATTCGCTCGGTTGCATCCGGCAAGGCCATGGGCCCCAATGGTATTCCCATTGAGCTATACAAGCTACGCCCGGATGTGCTGGCGCCCCACCTGCGCGCGATGTTCCTTGCGGCCCACTCGCAGGGCTCCCTCCCGCCGGACCAGCGTCTGGCTACAATTGTGGTGATCCATAAGGAGGGGAAGCCCCGTGAGCGGGTCACATCCTATAGGCCGATTTCGCTTTTGAACGCGGAGCCCAAAATCCTCGCCAAGGTGTTGGCCAACCGGTTGGTTGGCGTGGTGGGCGATTTGGTCCACCAAGACCAATCGGGCTTTATACCACACCGCAACACGGCGCTTAATCTGCGGCGCTTACATGGGGTGCTCGCGCGTGTTCCATTTGTGCGGGAGCCGGCCATCTTGGCGTCCTTGGACGCCACCATGGCGTTTGATACGCTCGAATGGCCATATATCTGGGCGATGCTGGCGAAGTTTGGGTTCGGCCCGGGTTTTGTCAGCTGGGTCAAATTGCTATATTCGGGCCCGTTGGCGCAGGTGGTGGTGAATGGGCGAGTATCGGCCCCATTCGCGCTGGGGCGGGGCACGCGACAGGGTTGTCCCCTGTCGCCTCTCCTGTTCGCCCTGGCCATGGAGCCCCTGGCGGAGTGGCTGCGGTGGCACCCTTCTATCCGTGGTCTCCGCTGGACCCCCGAGCATGAGGACCGCGTGTCCCTCTATGCTGACGATATCCTTTTGTATCTCGCCTCCCCGCGCAAATCACTGATCGTCCTGGTTGATGTTTTGCGCTCCTTTGGTCGCAACTCAGGCCTGGTCATCAACTGGGCGAAATCATGTGTCTATGTGCTTTCCGGGGAGGCTCCGGTCCTGCCACGGGACTGTCCGATCCAGATTGCCTCCCAGGGTTTCCGGTACCTGGGTATCTATATCACTCTTGACCCAGAGGCCCGCTATGAGCGGAACTTGCTGCCCCCCCTCCAGCGTTTGAGGGAGGACGTGGTGCGCTGGCGGCGTTTGCCGCTCTCGCCGCTCGGCCGAGCGGCCTTATTTAAAATGATGTCCCTGCCGCGCTTCCTCTACGCCCTCCAGAATACCATGGACTTGGTCCCGGCACGCTACTTTCGCGAGGTGGAGGGCCTCCAGCGGCGCCTGTTCTGGGACGGGAGGCCGCGTATTGCTCTGGCTAAATTGACGCTCCCGTGGTACGATGGAGGGGTCGCCCTCCCGGACATCAAACGGTATTACTGGGCCTCCCAACTAGCTGCAATTAATCATGGCCTTTACGGGCCCGCCTTGAACCCGGCATTTGAGATGGACAGGATGCTTCTGCCCGGTGGCGATTATAATCGAGCGCTCTACTCTGGCGCGCCCGACTCCCGTTTGACGGGACCGACGCGTGTCATGGTGCGTGTCTGGCACGCGGCTAATGCAGCTATGGGGTGGAAGGACCGTTTGACCCGAGCGTCTCCGCTGTATGCATCTGAGAGGTTGGGCTCCCTGTGGATGTCGAAGGGCTTCGAGAAGTGGGACACGATCGGAATCAGCACGGTGGGAGATCTCTGGACGAGGGGGGGATTCAAAACTTTTGAGACGCTGCAGGCGGAGTTTCAGCTGCAGGGCAGTGAGTACTTTCGGTACCTACAAGTCCGCCATGTGCTGGGCTCCGTCTTCCCGGACGTCGCATCCATTCCGGAGTCTTCCCCCCTGGAGGACAGAGTGCTGGACGGCCATGTACCGGACAGCACGATCTCCCTCATATACAAAAAACTGATCAACGATAGATCGTGCCTGCTGACTAGTCTCCGCGAGGCCTGGGTTGCCGACGGGCTGGAGCTGGACGACGAGGATTGGATTTCCGCGGTGGCCTCTCCGAAAGAGGTGGCCATCCCGGCTCGCCTTCGTTTCGTCCAGCTCAAGATCCTTCACCGGGTTTACGTGACGGGGCCGAGGCTTCTGCGTATGGGTTTTGCTGGTGACGGAATGTGTAAGCGTGGCTGTGGTGCGTTGGCGACTTTCATGCATATACTGTGGGAGTGCCCGAAGGTGGAGCGATTCTGGCGTGGTGTGCATGAGGTCCTGCGTGTGGTTACGCGTGTCGCGCTGCTGCCTGAAGCGAGGAGATGCTTGCTGAATGTATGGGAACCGAATGACTATTCGGTCCCGCAGACGCGGTGGGTGACTCTGGGATACATGATAGCTAAGCGTGACATTGCTCAATTGTGGGGATCCCAGAGGCCCCCTGCGGTGTCGGCCTGGAAAGAGCATATGGATTGGTGTATGTTTCGTGAAAAGGTGGTGTATGTGGCGAGGGGTAAGCCTGGGGCGTGGATGAAACTCTGGGGCCCCTGGAACGCCTACCGCGGGGGTATTTGTGAGCCGCCACTACTACCGGCTGCCTCGCCTGCTCCGTCTCCCTAGATGGCCCCCCTCCCTCGGCCGCGGGCGCGCGGTCCCCCAGTCCCTGATCTACTCCCGTCCCCCTCTTCAGAGTTTTGCTGCTGTTTGGATCCCCCACTTATGGAGCACGTGTTGTCACTTTGGATCACGGGTTGCCTTGCGGTTGTAGTTTGTTGATGTTGTGTTGTTGTAAGAAAATGGAACCGTATTGTGGGCATGGAGCTATGTGGCCTGCACCATTGACTACCCCTGTTCTCCTACTGTGCACCGCTGAGAGACTTTTTGCTGTATGTATGTAATATGCTTCTGATGCTCTAGCGGCCGGCCGTGTGGTTGTAGGCCCATACCTGTAACTTTTATAAACTGTAATAAACGGTTTCAAAAAAAAAAAAAAAAAAAAAAAAAAAAAGAATTCCTGTCATAGGAGGGGAGGAAAACGGTAACCAGCGAAAACGGACTACATCTCCCAGGATGCTTAGCGGTTGAGAGGTTATGTAAACAGGAGAGCTGTTACATAACTCAAGGGAAACACGCCCTTATGTAAACAGGAGAGCTGTTACATAACTCAAGGGAAACACGCCCTTATGTAAACAGGAGAGCTGTTACATAACTCAAGGGAAACACGCCCTTATGTAAACAGGAGAGCTGTTACATAACTCAAGGGAAACACGCCCTTATGTAAACAGGAGAGCTGTTACATAACTCAAGGAAAACACGCCCTATAAAGGGAGGAACCGGGAGGTACAAGGCTGTTGGATATTGTGTTTACACCGACGTACCTGCTTCGTGAAGAGCAGTGTTCCGGAGTGGTGCTCCAGTAAGGCAAGAACGGAGGTAGGTCGAGTCGTTACTCCCTGGGCCGTGTCTTGCCCCATCGTCACCTGTGAAGGACCCGGAAGCTCTACCGGTCAACCATTGAGCTTCGCTTTTTGACTCGGCTGAGTCCAAGCGCAGTGGCGCTTTTGCTGGTTGGAGTCGTAACTCCCAGCCCGACCAGAGACACAGGGACTGCCAGCTGTAACGCACACCAGGAGGTGTTTGCCGCGTTACAGACTCGGAAGTCCACAGGATCGATCGAGCGGCTGCTCTCGGTTCAGTCTTCTTGCTTGTGATTGGGGTATCGGTGACGCATCACCAGGAGGTGACTCCGCGTCCCGGTGCAGTCTGAGGAAGAGGTTGAGCGGCTGCTCCCTTCAGGTAGAGACCCCGGCTGGGTGTTTCCCTGACTCCTCGATTCTCCCCAACACTCTTCGTGCCCCTCACAGCCTACCGATTGGCATTGTCGGCCATTTCATTTCTGCCCTCTGTTGGCATACGCCGGGATCGGCGTATATGCAGAGGACGGTTAGGACCATCCGTGCTGTGGGCTGGTAACGTACTTAGCCTGGAGGATTCCAGTGACTATAACTTTTGTTTGTTCTTTGTATTTTATTTGCCTTCATTAAAAGAACTAACCCTTCACAAGTGGTTGCGTCCTCATTGTCGTGTCTGTTAAACGATCCTGAGACGTTCAGGGCGTTACATTAAATGATTACCTTTCTTTTCCTTATCTTTCCTTATGCTCTTTTTATATATCTTTTCTTTTACAGAATCCTCACCTATTCTTTGCCACAGCTTGCAGTGATACTGGGGGTCTGGTGTCTGGTAAGTATTTTCTTATTTATGTAAATATATATATACCTTACTTCACCTTTTCTTAGCTCTTCTTTAATATCTACTAACTATGTACAATAAGGAAGAAGATAATGCTCATTCTAAATTATAGGTAATTCTTGCTGTATTTCTGTATTTACACGTAGACTTCCAGTCAGTGCGTCTTCACCGCTATATCTTATTCTGGCTTGTGCTGGCTCTATCTTTTGAAGAACTGTGTAATGATAACTAACTCGCCCGCCTATTATCTCAGCACGGGACTTGTGCTGACTCTTCTTAGGAGCGGCGTTTACTGGAGGCACATGCTCTGTTTTTATTCTTTACGGAAGCGCATTTAATTTGACTAGACTCCTCCCTCATGCGCATGCCCAAAATAACTTCAAAAGAAATCTCGAACAGTCTTACTGGTTTTTCTCTCAATGCTTCAATGGACTGGTACTCCTTCCTATGGCAAGTATTGAAGCGCGACGTAGTTCTTTTTCCTGACTAACTACGCGACGCTTCAACTCAGCGACTTTCCTCATGAACTATCTCTGGTGAAGTGCGCCACAGCTCAGGCGCTGCACCTGGATCTTCGTGATTTCTCTTAAGCGCTAGAGCGCTAACCTCTTGCCTCAGAGTGTGACTCTTGGAGGCCATTTTAGGGATGAAGTTGCTCTGCACCACAGTACTTATCTTTAATCTTTTTCTATGGTATGGTTTGACAGTCCTGACAGGTCGCCAGTAGGTAGTTATAGTTAGGACCTAGTTACTATAGGAAAATGGCAACATTCTATTTGCAATAACTTTGGCGCCGATTGATGAATCTTTGTGAAATGTTCAAAACTAATTCGTTGTTGAGATCAGCTCCTATGTTGAAAGTTTGGGGGTGATTCGTCAATGGGGGGGCTGAGAAAAAAGGGGGTCCCAAAACGTGTTTTTTCTATGTTAATTTCCATAGTAAACTTTAGACAAGGCTACAGGTCGAACGGGTGAATGGAATTACCCCAAATTTGGCAGGGAGAAGGGTCTTGGTCTAGAAAGCACGCTTTTGTTTATTTGGTGTAAATCCGTTCAGTGGTTTTTGAGAAATATTGAAATGTACAGATATCAATATTTGGGAATTCTGCCATCTGATTTGCTGAGGCGTTACGAGCATGAGCTTGCTGCTGATTGGCTGCCAGCGCTGCGAGCGTTTGCAACTAGGAAGTGTTGGCTGCCATTTTGTGATTCCGTTGAAGCGAGTAAGGGGGAAAAAGGGCAAAAAATGTGGGAAAGAGGAGGGTAGGTGCACTGTAACCTCTGAAGGTTGTTTAGGGTCTGCTATAGAGGGGGTGCAAAGCAAACTACTCATACCTACCAGTCTGAAAGTGCTGGGTACGGAAATTAAATGAGGTATTGCGTAGTCTGATGCTGCTAAGATGAGCTGCTGCGGGAGTCGGGATGAAAGCGTGAGCCTAAACTGTGTGTCTTATGGTGTGAAGTCATGTGCCCTGGCCGCTGCAGCACACCTGTGGAAGTAGTGTCAGCATGTGTTTCTACCTACTAGGACGAACTACTGACTCCTACTGGTTTGAAAGTCCTGGGGTATGGAAAATATGTGAAGTATTGTCTAGAGTCTCATGGTGCTAAGCTGAGGTGCTGCCGGAGTCGGGGATAAAAGCGTGAGTCCAAACTGTGTGTCATATGCTGTGAAGTCATGTGCTCTGGCCGCTGTGCCACATCTATCAAGTAGTGTCAGCATGTAGTTATACCTACTCGGAGGAACTTTTGTTTTGAACATTGTAACTTGTGTATGGTGCTTAAGGAGTGTTATACAGGGAGTTTGAAGGTAAATTTGCGCGTATCAAATCAATACCGTATTTGTAAAGCGCAAACTACTCACCCCTATGTGTCTGAAGGCCCTCAAGGCCGGCATGGAAATTATGTGAGCTATTAAGTGAGCTATTGCCCAGAGTCACATGGTGCTGAGTTGAGGTGTCCAAAGGTGTCCTTCATAAGCATTTCCAAACCTACCCAAGTCAATGTGCCTAGGTCATTTCCACCACAATGCACAATCATGAGGTCAGGGTGTGGGAAGATGCAAAGAGGTTTTAACTAAAGGTAGCAATTGGTGCAACTTCAATCTTCTCTGCGTAAACCATTTAATGTCCACATTATGTAAACCTAGGTCTAAGTCAATATGTCTGTGTTCTGCATACCTCTTGCACCTGAAAATATAGATATGTCCTACGATGCACACTAGCATTTTGAAGGTATGGTTGGAAGGTATGGAAAGATGTCTGTAGCTCATGCAGTTCCTTGGTAGAATAAGAGATGTGTTTAAAGATGGGGAAGTACTTTTTTTTGCCATACAAAACGATACGTGATTGGGAGTTGAAAAGCATTCTTTTTTTAAAGTAGGGTGCACATTTGTTTTGTGGAAAAGTATCTTTGTGATTGGTTAAGAAAAAGCAGTTTCAACGTGGAGTACATATCATAGGATAAAATTTGCTCAACTGAACCACAGCTGCTACTTGCATTTGGAAGGCACTGTTCGAACTTAAAACAATCTGGAACTTTTAACCTGCACGTGCCGTTAAATGTTCGAGAAAATGTTGCAAAAAAAATCGTGAAGTTAAAAAAAATTGATGAACTTTTAACCTGCACGTGTTGTAGAATGTTCTAGAAAGTGCGTTGATAGAATACGTTGCACTTCTGACTTCTATGTGTTGTTGAATATTAAAAAAACTGTTCATATGGAAAATTAAAAAGAAACCAATAGAGAGAAGTTTTGAAACCTAAAACAATCAAGGAACTATTCTAATTTGTTCTTTACATGTGTTTATTTGTGGAGCAACAAAAATATAGACACAACAGCACCAGGAAGAGGAAGAATGAGGGAGTGGGGGAACGGGGGGAGATGGCCAGAATGGCACACATGCACAATTAAGTACAGCACAAGTATAGACAAACAATGGCCAAAATGAAACACACCAACAAGGAGTACAAGTCACACAACCCGCCAACATCACACCACTGAACGAGCATAGAAGTGAAAACCACGCTGCATTCATACAGGATGTGTACAAAGGCCGGTCGTTGGTGTTGTGGAATGTCTGCGACCATGGTTATCATGGATGAGATGCCCAGCACGTGGCACATGGGCGAGTTCACTGTGTTTTACATTGCCAAACAGCTGCTTCTCCCTCCCACGAGCCCCCACACTTTTCTGTGGTGCGCTGTTGTATCTCGTGCACTTGTACGGCACACCATTGTAATGCCTATTCGCGCATGTCCTGCTACATTCAAACTACACCATCACAGTGCCGTTTGGAGGTGGTGCATTGCACTTTACAACATCGAGTGCTGCGGCCTTTGTGGCAGGCCACACCAGAACACAGAGACACACTTACCGCACTTCCTGTACATGGACATGTCCGAGACACCCTGTTCCCCTTGCCGGATAGGCACACCCCTGTGCTGACCTGTGTACTCCGGACCAGCACATGCTGTTTGTGCATGCAGGAGGATGCGTGCGTAGCTACATGTCCAGGCTCACTGCCAATGCTGAGGTGACAGCACACTGTGATGTTGCAGAGCTCGTGCCTATCATGCTAAGACAATGACCACGGGTTTGGGGGGCATTGGCGGTCCTGGAGTTGTTGAGATAAGTCTTCTGGCCCTCATGGGTATCCCTGTATCATGCTCATTGACTCTATGATACCTGTGGGTGTTCTGGTGTGGCTCTTGGCTGTGTTCCCTTTCATGGTGCAGGTAGTTGTCCTGCTTAACACCAGCAGAAAGCAGGTGTAAAATCCCTGGTGCTAACGTGTCTTATCGCCGGAATTTGTTTCGCATTGTAGTTGGTGTGAAAGTTGTGATGTGATTTTTTTCGTGTGCAGAACAATATACGAACTGAGCAGTGTATCTCATCAAGATCCAGCACCTGATGCACTATTTCCAATCAATATAAATACAATGAGTGTTCATAATTGATTTTGTGTGTACACTGTAAGTACAGCCAATACCTCAGTGCAATTCAATACAGGATTTTAGTATTTAGAATAAATCACAAAGGTACACCTCGTGTCTTTTTGTACGGGAACGGCTAGTCTGCATTTCATTATCAGCACTTTAATGGAAGTAAAGTTGAGATAAATCTAACACACTATTCAGAAGTTGGTGTAAACTGCAGACATCACCAGTATTCCCACGATAAGTGCCCCAAAATGTAACACCATGGTGAACTCCATCAAATAACAGTAATAAGAACAAGAAAGAGTCACACAGCAGTGAAGAGAACAGCCAAAAATGTTATTAAATATATATGTAAACGATAAACGAAAAACTATTTGCAAAATTAATTTTTTCATTAACATATATATAAATGATAAACTAATAAACAAGAAAATGTAACAAAAATAATAGAAAACAAGAAGGCAAAACACTCCTGTGGGGACTTAACAATATTTACAAATGGTAGCAGTGGTCTGATTGGGAGCACATCACTCCATATGTGCATTAAATATCAATATGTAGTATTGGTGCCCTTCGAGGTCAAAAATTTACATCCCACTACCCAAGGTGTAGTTGACTATGGTTCACAAGAACCAAGTGAAAATGTCAGAGACTGAAGATGAACCTCTGCACTCAAATCAGTTCAATTTTGTACGCATTATGGTATTTTCCATTTTTTGGCGTGTCCAATGTTTAATTTAAATCGCTGAGCCTTTTTATATATCAGCAGCAGCATCGCTAAATAATAGCCACACGTTGTTTACACTTGGGCGTTGTTGACACTGAAACTTTATCAATACCCAGAGCTGTTCCCAGTATACATCTACCAGCCCTCTTTCTATGTTTAGAATAGAACGCCAGAATGTAACGCGTCATTCACCACTTAACAGCCAGGCACGATAGAGCATTGACAAACACGGCAGCCTTAGGATTGAGAAGCGCGTAACTTCAACACACCGGTAAGCTAGACGATAAACAGAGTATTTGTCATTTGAACGGGAGGGGACTTTTGGAGTAAACATGCGAAGCATTAAGGATAGATTGTAACGCACATTCACGGAAGCGGTATATTACTGCATTTTATGGTCACCTTGATTTTTAAGAGCATTCGATGCATTAACAGAGGCACGTAAAAACACCTTGACAAAAGCGACACACGATTAACTTAAAGCAGGCACTTCGATTAATGAATCACTGACTTTCACGCAGACTCATAATTAACGTTGTTAATAATATGCACAGTACTTAGGCTCTTTTTGAAACACCATAAAATACGAGGTGGTGATATTATTCTGGTGGTATTTTCCCCTGATTAAACAAATGTTACTTTTGCTTTCATAGACATTCCCCTGATGAAGGCTTTTAAAGCCGAAATGCATAAGGATGAAGGAAAAGATGTTGAATTGAATAACACAGACACCATGCATTCTGGGAAATGAAGTCTTTGAATGTTAAAGAAATAATTGTGAAACCAACAATTAAAAACCACAAAGGAACTTTTGAAAGAGAAGAGAGTTTATTTTAGCTGTTGTTTCAGCACCTTGAAATAAACTGTACATAACAGAGCAGTGCACGATCAAAGATAATAGAGATGTTGAGAACTAGACCACTGACCTGCACACCAACAGCGAGTACGCCTGCGACAGGTAGCTATGTGGGGCCAACGTCGGAGCGTAATCACAGTGGCGTGGTGTAAGAACCTGGGGTCACCAGGCCCTATAGGCGGTAGCATGGCGCGAGCCGGTCGGGCAACCAGAGGGCGATGTGTTAAGCAACCATACACCACACGCTTCTCATGGACTAGGAACACACACAATAAGGGACGCCACACCGTTAAATTATGCAAATACTTCAAGTTTATCCAAGTTTAGTTGGTCAGATGCAGTTCAGGAAATAACAAGGTAATACATGAATTATAATACTATCATGACATTACATTCGACACTCTGGGTGATATTTATGCAGTGCCTAACCTTGTTCTAGCGCTGTGCGCGCTTACGTGAAGTCTTTCCCTGAACGAGCCATCTAACTAAGCATGATACTTGAACGGGGACACATTGGGCTCACTAACATGGCGCCTGTGGAACTGAGCGCTCCTCGTAATCGATGGCCCCTGATCCTGTGAAGTAAGCATATAAAACAAAGCGCTACGCGCAACCATTTGCAGGTAATTACAGTCGAGCAGAGCATATAATACAATACGTTACTCGTGATCCTGGTATGGCATTACCTTCGTGCAGAACATATAATACAATGCGCTACGCGCATCCCTTGGCATGTAATCACTGTCGAGTAGAGCATATAACACAAGGCGCTACTCGCGATCACTGGCGTGTGAATACTTTCGAGCAGAACAGGTAACACAGTGCGCTACTCGCATCCCTTGTCACTCCGGCGGGGGAAGCAGGGTCGGTGGCGGGAAGCGCCACACGAGGGTAATGTTAGTCAGTTCTTTAGGCGGCTTCCAGCGGGGAGATTGACAGGACTTGCGGAGCGGGTCCCTATGCTCCGGTGCAGTTCACTTAGCACCGCTCTCAGTCTTACAGAAGGGGGGACACGGACAGGATCCCTCGGCGGGGTCTCTCCGTCACGCAGGCAGGGAAGGGGATTCCCACGGAGGGGACGACCCGGGCCAAGTGCGGTGCGGTTTCCGGACCAGCAGGGGGCGCACCAGGGGGGATCTCGGCCTCCGGGCTTACCTCCGTCTCGGCGTCAGCAGGCGTCCGTCCTCACGACGTTGGGGGAACTCGGCCCCGACCTTGCGCTTCTCCTCCCACAGCTGCGACGGCAGCGACGGGGCCCCGGACTTCGCCTGGGCCTCGCGACACAGCAGGGCACTCCTCCAGGCCTCCAGGCCGCGGCGGTGAGCGCGCTGGCTTCGTCGTCGCAGGGGGGGGGCTCAAATTAAGGATGGGGTAAAGTGCTCAGCGGAGCACGCTGCCGGGGGTCCCAGACCAGGGCAGGAAGCACGGGGGTCACAGCGCTAGTACCTGGTCGATCCCCGGTGTCTTGGCAATCGGCTTAGTATTTTGTTCACTAGGGTAGCTTGGACACGCAGTCTCAGCTCTGGCATTCAAGGCTTACAGCTCGCTCTTGTCATGCAGTCTCAGTTCTTAAAGTTAGGTTTCAGTTCTCAGTTGACAGATGAAGTCTTTTGGCGCAGATGTATCTGGCGCCCTTAAGGGGTTCTGTTACAGGGGTAGGGATGGAGAGGGCGACTAGATCCTTCCTAGTCAGGCTGGCAGAGAGTCTCTGGGTCCTCCTACTACTGGGCAAGATCAGTGGGATTCACAGGGCACCTCACTCACTTAAGAGGCAGTACCTAAATCCTGTCACTCTCAGAGGCATAAGTCCCTGGCTAGGCCCTACCGCCTACACTCCTGGTGGATTCTTCCAGCTCTGCTTCACCCCAATGGCCAACTCACCACACAAGTTTCCCTCCCACTCTTAAGTAGCCCTAGGTCAGGTGACCTCTAGCCAAGGCGGCAAAAGTAAAACCCCACCTCCCTTCTAGAAGGTTCCAGCTTCTTCCAGGAGCTTCCCCACTCTAACTATGGGACAAAAAGGCGGGCTGGTATCGCAACATTGTTGTGGGTCCCAGCCAGCTCCTGGCAGCTAGGGTGCTACTATGAAAAATGACCACCCTGCAGTAGCAGGGGTCTGTGGCAGCCATCTTGGGAGAAGGGAGCACCTGCACCTTAACACTGCCTGGCAATGAAAAGGCGCCCGGAGACCTAGTCCAACACAAAAATGAGGGTGGAAAAAATGAGGCACGATACAAAAATAGAAGGGGAGACCACCCTAGGGCTGACAGGTCCAACATGCGTCCCCCCCAGCCGAAAGAGGGGAGAGCTACCCAACCTCTAGGGAGTTCTCTTCACTAAGGCGGAAAAACCTGGAGAGACCGTCAGCATTGGCGTGGTCAACTCCGGGCCGATGTTCCACCCGAAATTCCATCCCCTGTAGGGAAATGGACCACCTCAACAACTTGGGGTTTTCGCCTCTCATCTGCATGAGCCAGCGAAGGGGGCGGTGGTCGGTCTGGATAAGGAAGTGAGTGCCAAAGAGGTATGGCCTCAACTTCTTCAGAGCCCAGACCACCGCGAAGGCTTCTCTCTCAATGGTGCTCCATCGCCGTTCCCGAGGGAGGAGTCTTCGAGATATGAAGGCCACAGGTTGGTCTTGGCCCTCGGTGTTGAGTTGCGAGAGCACCGCACCTATGCCGTGCTCTGAGGCGTCGGTCTGTACAATAAATTCCTTGCTGAAATCGGGTGTTGCTAGTACTGGAGCTGTACACATCGCATTTTTCAGCGTATCAAAGGCTTCTTGGCATGCAGCTGTCCATATGACCGTGCGAGGTTGTTTCTTTGAGGTCAACTCCGTCAAGGGGGTCACGATGGTACCATATCCCTTGACGAACCGGCGGTAATACCCAGTGAGGCCGAGGAAAGCTCGGACCTCTGTTTGGGTCTTGGGGGGCTCCCAAGCCAAGATGGTTTCAATTTTGGCCTGGAGGGGTTGCACCTTACCTCCGCCCACCAGGTGTCCCAGGTACACGACAGATCCCTGTCCAATCTGGCACTTGCTGGCTTTAATGGTTAAGCCAGCGCGTTGCAGCGCCTGCAATACCTCCTGGAGGTGTCGCAGATGGTCCTCCCAGCTGCTACTGAAGACAGCTATGTCATCCAAGTAGGCCGCTGAGAAGGACTCCAGGCCAGATAGTACCTGATTCACTAACCGCTGGAATGTGGCCGGAGCATTTTTGAGCCCAAAGGGCATCACTCGAAATTGGTAGTGGCCCTCTGGGGTGGAGAACGCTGTCTTCTCCCGTGCTCCGTCGGCCATGGCAATCTGCCAATATCCGGATGTCAGGTCAATGGTGCTGAGGTACCGGGCTGCTCCCAGCCGGTCCACCAGCTCATCTGCACGTGGGATGGGGTGAGCATCTGTCTTCGTGACAGAGTTCAACCCCCGGTAGTCCACACAGAACCGAAGTTCTGGCGTCGTACCCGGTGGGGCCGCTTTCGGCACCAACACCACTGGACTAGCCCACGGGCTGCTGGAAGGTTCTATCACCCCCAGCTCCAGCATCTTTGCCACCTCACGCTGGATGCTATCCTTCACTCGGTCAGAAAGCCGGTAAGACTTGTTCTTCACCGGGGGGCTATCCCCTGTGTCCACATCATGGGTACACCAATGAGTGATTCCAGGCGTGAGGGAGAACAACGAGGCGAACTGTCCCAGGACATGGCGACAGTCCCTCTGCTGTTCTGGGGTCAAGGATGGGGAGAGGACTACACCTTCCACCGAACCATCCTTCTCTTGTGCCGCAAGAAGGTCAGGAAGAGCTTCACTCTCTTCCTCTTCGCTCCCATCCGTCACCATAAGGAGAGCAAGCTCCGATCGCTCATGGTGCGGCTTCAGGCGGTTGAGGGGTTGACGGGGGGTTTTTACATCCACAACGTATGTGGTCTGGCCTCGCCGCTCCACAATGTCGAAGGGGCCAGTCCACCGGTCCTGGAGGGCACAAAGCTCTCCAGGTTCCATAACCCACACCTTCTGTCCAACGTCCAACTCGACGGTCCGAGCGTTGCGGTCATACCACTCCTTCATTACGGTCTGGCTAGCCTCCAGGTTCTCTGTGGCTGCCTTCCACAGCTTGGCCATCTGGCTGCGGAACGCCAGCATGTAGCTGACAATGTCACGGGGAAGCTTCTGTGAAGTCTTCTCCCACCCCTCTTTCACTAAACTGAGGGGACCCCTAACGGGATGGCCATAGAGCAATTCAAACGGGCTGAACCCGACTCCCTTCTGCGGTACCTCCCGATAGGAGAATAACAAGCAGGGGAGGAGGACGTCCCATTTACGCCTCAAGCCTTCGGGAAGGCTTCGGATCATCCCCTTCAATGTCTTATTGAAGCGCTCTACAAGCCCGTTAGTCTGGGGGTGGTAAGGGGTGGAGAACCGGTAGGTCACTCCACACTCCTTCCACATGGCCTGCATGTAGGCCGACATGAAATTGGTGCCTCTGTCCGACACCACGACCTTCGGGAATCCCACTCGGGTAAAAATTCCCAACAGTGCCCGCGCCACCACCGGTGCAGTGATGGTCCTCAGAGGAATAGCCTCTGGGTACCTTGTGGCGTGGTCCACCAAAACTAAGATGAACCGGTGTCCCGCTGCGGTCGGAGGGTCCAATGGCCCAACAATATCGATACCGACCCTCTCAAAAGGGGTCCCGACCACGGGGAGCGGTTCCAATGGGACTTTCAACTTTGTCCCAGTCTTGCCACTAGCCTGACAAGACTTGCAGGTCTTGCAAAAGGCATCTGAGGCAATCCTCATCCTGGGCCAATAAAAATGGGGGACTAACCGTGCAAAGGTTTTGTCCTGGCCCAGGTGTCCAGCTAAGGGGATCTCGTGCGCTAACTCCAGCAGGAAGGCCCGGTAACACTGGGGGACCACTATGGCCCTCGAAGATCCATGTACCGGCACCCTGGGCTCACTGTATAGGAGACCATCCTCCCAATACACATGATAACCTCCCAGTTCCTGACTAGCCACTTGAGCGTCGGCCTGCCGCCGCATACCCTCAAGAGTGGGGCACGTCCTTTGTGCTTGACAAAATTCCTCCCGGGTAGGCCCTCCTTCCACTTGCCAGTCAGCAAGGGTCGGCAAGTCCTCCACAGGAACGACATCTACCTCCGCGGACTCCGGGGGCACCTCTGCGGCCTCCCCATCCGACTCACGGGGCATGTCCTCTACCTCCTTCTTCTTCCCACGTTTGGGTTTGGGTTGGGCCATGATTCCAGGCTCCAACTCCGGGTGAGTTCCATGCCGGGCAGCCATGGACCGCGTGCTCACGCAATTCCACCCTGGTAATCCCAGCATCTCAGTGTGAGCGTGAAACTCGACGTCCTTCCATTTGGTGTGCTCCAGGTCGTTCCCTAGCAAACACCCCACAGGCAAGGCAGGGCTCACAGCAACTCGCAGTAGGCCTTTGACTCCTCCCCACTCGAATGGAACACGAGCCACTGGATAGCGACTCAAACTGCCGTCAGCCAATACGGCCGGATGGAACTCCTCGGGGACTACTTGGTCTGGGGACACCAGCCGCCGCACGACAGTGGTCATGCTGGCCCCTGTGTCTCTCAGAGCTTCCACCTCCTCCCCATTAATTCTCACCCTCTGCTGATATTTAGCAGTGTTCGGGGGCAGGGACACTACGGGGACCACCTCTCTATCCCCGAGTGAAACCAGTGTCAGGCCTGTCCACTCCCCTTCCCTATCTAAGGGCAGCTCCAACCCCAGCGCTATACTACTCACCCCGGGACTCTTCATGCCCGATGGGGCTGGTGGTCGCTTGCGACACTTGGGATCTCCTCTGTAGTGTCCAATCTCCCCACACTCGTAGCACCGCACAATCCTTGGCTGCTGACTCCTGTCAGGGTAAGTGGGTCTTGTGGAATTGGACGGGGGTGGGGTTCCTACTCCCTTCCCAAACTTATTTTGGGGACCTTTCGAGAACTCCACCTTTCTATCTCCCCCCTCTTTCTTCTGGGGGAAACCCTGTCCACCTTTCGAGCCATCTCCCCCGGGGCCCTTGTGAGACACCCGGGTGCTCACCTAAATATCTGCCTCCTCCGCAAGCTCTCGAGGATCCTTCAGCTTGCGGTCCACCAGATGTTGGCGCAGCTCCGGAAAGCTCTTATCCAAGAGGTGCTCCCTTAAAAAAAGATCGTACAACCCTTGGTAGTCCTGTACCTCGCTGCCACGCACCCAACCATCTAGTGCCTTCCTTGCGTAATCAAAAAAATCTACCCATGTCTGGGTGGACAGCTTATGGCTGTCACGAAACTTCTGCCTATACTTCTCGGGGTTCAGGCCAAACTTCTTTAATAAGGCCTCTTTCATGGGGGCGTACTTAACCTGATCCGCCTTGGCCAAATATAACAGGGTGTCCCTAACAGTGGGAGGTATATACCGGTAGAGACCACCTCCCCAGTTACTCTCGGGTACCCCATGGGCCGTTAAGGCTACCTCGTATGCCTCCAACCACTTCATGATGTCATCCCCTAATGTATAATTGGCTATGACTTCTTTGGGTAGGTAGAATTTTGGTTCTTGAGGTTCCCTGGGTATGCTGCCACCATTGTCTTTGTTAGACGCATTCAATTGAAGGGCGCGTAGCTCCAGCTCTTTTAACTGAAGCTCGTGCGCCAGCTTCTTCTCCTCCATTGCCCATTTCTTATTCTCCCTTTCCCTTTCTCTTTCCTGCTCCAACTTGGCTAGTTCCCATTTTAACTGCCTCTCTTCCCTTCTGTCCTCATACTCCTTTGGAGACGCACTCCTACCAGACCCTGTCCTACTACTGGCCCCAGAGCGTCTTCCTGGGGGCACATTCTCGGACATGTCTACATTCAGGATATCTAGGACTTCCTGGGCGCTCTCCTCCTGAGGTGCCTCTGGCGCTTCCTGTCCCTCATCCCCTCTCCCTTCTGGGTGGGCTTCTACCCATGCCCTAATGGCGGTACGGAGTTCCGGCGCTTTGGCCCTCCGCATCCCAGGCACCCCCAACTCCTGCGCGAACTCCCTCAGTTGCCTCACGGTGTACCCCTCGAGGTCCGCTAGCCGGGATTCCATTCTGGCAGGTGGGGACCTAGACTCTAAGGAGAAAATTCCTAGGGTGTAGGCAACAGTCAATAGCTAACCAGGCTTCTCGCACTCTCTACTTGGACAGTGGAACTAATGATCCAGCAACAATGGTTTCTGAGCTGTGGAACAAAAAAAATGTAGGATAGGCGTTTAATTGTGGCGCCCTTCGCCTCACGGAAGGGTGCTGTATGGTCACAAGTCCCAAGGATCCCACCGCTGGCCAACAATGTAGGAACCTGGGGTCACCAGGCCCTATAGGCGGTAGCGTGGCGCGAGCCGGTCGGGCAACCAGAGGGCGATGTGTTAAGCAACCATACACCACACGCTTCTCATGGACTAGGAACACACACAATAAGGGACGCCACACCGTTAAATTATGCAAATACTTCAAGTTTATCCAAGTTTAGTTGGTCAGATGCAGTTCAGGAAATAACAAGGTAATACATGAATTATAATACTATCATGACATTACATTCGACACTCTGGGTGATATTTATGCAGTGCCTAACCTTGTTCTAGCGCTGTGCGCGCTTACGTGAAGTCTTTCCCTGAACGAGCCGTCTAACTAAGCATGATACTTGAACGGGGACACATTGGGCTCACTAACATGGCGCCTGTGGAACTGAGCGCTCCTCGTAATCGATGGCCCCTGATCCTGTGAAGTAAGCATATAAAACAAAGCGCTACGCGCAACCATTTGCAGGTAATTACAGTCGAGCAGAGCATATAATACAATACGTTACTCGTGATCCTGGTATGGCATTACCTTCGTGCAGAACATATAATACAATGCGCTACGCGCATCCCTTGGCATGTAATCACTGTCGAGTAGAGCATATAACACAAGGCGCTACTCGCGATCACTGGCGTGTGAATACTTTCGAGCAGAACAGGTAACACAGTGCGCTACTCGCATCCCTTGTCACTCCGGCGGGGGAAGCAGGGTCGGTGGCGGGAAGCGCCACACGAGGGTAATGTTAGTCAGTTCTTTAGGCGGCTTCCAGCGGGGAGATTGACAGGACTTGCGGAGCGGGTCCCTATGCTCCGGTGCAGTTCACTTAGCACCGCTCTCAGTCTTACAGAAGGGGGGACACGGACAGGATCCCTCGGCGGGGTCTCTCCGTCGCGCAGGCAGGGAAGGGGATTCCCACGGAGGGGACGACCCGGGCCAAGTGCGGTGCGGTTTCCGGACCAGCAGGGGGCGCACCAGGGGGGATCTCGGCCTCCGGGCTTACCTCCGTCTCGGCGTCAGCAGGCGTCCGTCCTCACGACGTTGGGGGAACTCGGCCCGACCTTGCGCTTCTCCTCCCACAGCTGCGACGGCAGCGACGGGGCCCCGGACTTCGCCTGGGCCTCGCGACACAGCAGGGCACTCCTCCAGGCCTCCAGGCCGCGGCGGTGAGCGCGCTGGCTTCGTCGTCGCAGGGGGGGGGCTCAAATTAAGGATGGGGTAAAGTGCTCAGCGGAGCACGCTGCCGGGGGTCCCAGACCAGGGCAAGAAGCGCGGGGGTCACAGCGCTAGTACCTGGTCGATCCCCGGTGTCTTGGCAATCGGCTTAGTATTTTGTTCACTAGGGTAGCTTGGACATGCAGTCTCAGCTCTGGCATTCAAGGCTTACAGCTCGCTCTTGTCATGCAGTCTCAGTTCTTAAAGTTAGGTTTCAGTTCTCAGTTGACAGATGAAGTCTTTTGGCGCAGATGTATCTGGCGCCCTTAAGGGGTTCTGTTACAGGGGTAGGGATGGAGAGGGCGACTAGATCCTTCCTAGTCAGGCTGGCAGAGAGTCTCTGGGTCCTCCTACTACTGGGCAAGATCAGTGGGATTCACAGGGCACCTCACTCACTTAAGAGGCAGTACCTAAATCCTGTCACTCTCAGAGGCATAAGTCCCTGGCTAGGCCCTACCGCCTACACTCCTGGTGGATTCTTCCAGCTCTGCTTCACCCCAATGGCCAACTCACCACACAAGTTTCCCTCCCACTCTTAAGTAGCCCTAGGTCAGGTGACCTCTAGCCAAGGCGGCAAAAGTAAAACCCCACCTCCCTTCTAGAAGGTTCCAGCTTCTTCCAGGAGCTTCCCCACTCTAACTATGGGACAAAAAGGCGGGCTGGTATCGCAACATTGTTGTGGGTCCCAGCCAGCTCCTGGCAGCTAGGGTGCTACTATGAAAAATGACCACCCTGCAGTAGCAGGGGTCTGTGGCAGCCATCTTGGGAGAAGGGAGCACCTGCACCTTAACACTGCCTGGCAATGAAAAGGCGCCCGGAGACCTAGTCCAACACAAAAATGAGGGTGGAAAAAATGAGGCACGATACAAAAATAGAAGGGGAGACCACCCTAGGGCTGACAGGTCCAACACGTGGCATATGACGGAACAGGGTAGGGATAGCTACAATAATGCGTACGGCTCGTAGTACTGCGTCTGTGAGTCGAGCGGATGGGCTGCAGCTGGCCCTCTGCAAGTCTGGGTGCGAACTGTTTATAATTAACACTACATAAGCATTAAAAAACCATTTTGTAGTTCAGTCCGTCAGCTGGCATTTGTCCGAGGCATTTGTGAAAACATATCAGAGTTCTTTCTGTGATAGATACCCCTTTGATGATACCTCTCCCCACATCAGCAGGTAACGCACCCTCTTCCCAGATTACCATCATACCCCCAACAACCTTCTTGGGCCTGGAAGTGTCCCTGTGCGGTTGTACTAAAGCTATAACTGATATAAAAAATGTTCAAGAAGAAAGGATACTAAAAGGATATTATGTAGATTTGAGGCCTGTAATAGTTACTTGCCTAGTGGACTCTGTAGTTAATGAATGTAGAAATAATTTTCATTGTGAGCCCTACTGAGTACAGTGTAGGCATATGATGAAAAGATGAAATAAGTATAGAATACATTGATGAAGTGTTGTATTTTCTGAGTACAATCGTGTTAGAAATTAGCATTTAAAATTGGAATTGCGAGCTCTACTGCCTGTAGTGTAGACTGCTATTCCATGTTAGTTTGCATTTGAAGATTAATTTGGTCATTGTAGTAAAGCTATAACTGATATATAAAAAAAAAATCTTGAAGCGAGGATACTAAAAGGATAATATGTAGGGTGTAGGACTGTGATAGTTAGTTGCCTACTGGAGTCTGTAGTTGCATATGGAAATACCCCTCACTGATCAAAGGGAGTGTGGTGCTGTGGTCGCTGCCACAGACTTGGGGTGACTGCTATTCAGAACTCAGGACACAGTTACACCATCGGCTTGTGTTAAAGAGGGTTAGTGGGACTACGTGTTGCCGGCTTTGAATATCGAAATATGCCTCACTGATCGAAGGGAGTGTGGTGCTGTGGTCGCTGCCACGGTCTTGGGGTGACTACCATTCAGGACTCAGAACACAGTTACACATGTGGGATTGGCTTGTGTTGAACAGAGTTATTGGCACCACGTGTCGCCGCCGTTGCATATGGAAACATGCCTAACTAATCAGAGGGAGTATGCTGCTGTGGTCACTGCCATGGACTTTGGGTCACTGCCATTCAGGACTCAGGACACAGTTCCACATGTGGGATTGATCGGCTTGTGTTGAACAGAGTTATTGGCACCACGTGTCACCGCCGTTGCATATGGAAATATGCCTAACTAATCAGAGGGAGTATGCTGCTGTGGTCGCTGCCATGGACTTGGGGTCACTGCCATTCAGGACTCAGGACACAGTTTCACATGTGGGATTGTTCGGCTTGTGTTGAACAGAGTTATTGGCACTACGTGTTGCCGCCGTTGCATATGGAAATATGCCTCACTGATCGGAGGGAGTCTGGTGCTGTGGTTGGCTCACAGAGTTAGGGTCACTACCATTCAGGACTTAGGACACAGTTCCACATGTGGGATTGGCTTGTGTTGAAGACGGTTAGTGGCACCATTTGTCACCGGTCTTCCACAGTGTAGGCCAGAGGTAGGGGTGAGCAAGGGCCCACAGCCACGTGCATATGTTGATGGTCCCACCGGCCTGCGTAGTGCAGGTTCTTTGGCACCACGTGTCGCCGGCCTTCCATATGGAAATACCCCTCACTGATCGAAGGGAGTCTGGTGCTGTGGTCGCTGCAATTTAGGACTCAGGACACACTTACACATGTGTGATAGGCTTGTGTTGAACAGGGTTAGTTGGAACCACGTGTCGTCGGTCTTCTACAGTGTAGGCCGGAGGCAGCGGTCAGCAAAGGCCCATAGGCAGGTGACGTTGACTTGAGCTGCACAGGTTGGGAGCATGTGGTCTTCTTAACCCATTATAGTGTCTTAGACAATTTGCGTCGCTATTAATCTTGAATTGTGAACCGTGTAACCCCAGTGTACGTGGTGATGATTTATGGTGCAGTGAGTTAGTAGCACCTGAAGCACACAGCGTGTGCGCACCGTGCGATGATGCGTGGTCTGGGCGGGCCGCACTGGAAGCAAAGTGTCTTGCGAACTGGACTGCGACATCTGCAATTGGCACTGCATCTGAATTGTGAGCGCTGCTGTCCGCAGTGTAGATCGAAGGCAGTAGTCGGTACAGACATGAGTCTGCGGTGCTGTGCCGCTGGGTTCACAGGGGACCTGTGTCGAGGAGGCCCGCAGTTATGGTGGCAGCCACGTGCCAGGGTAAGGGCTGCCGCTGTGACAGACTCGTTGGTCTTCCCTCAAGTGAACCACGCCCTGGGCCTGGCCTATTTATTCATACTGCTACGCTGGAGTGGCGTACGTTGGAGCAGCCCACTCCGCTTCCAGGGGGGGACAACACAGCTACATGACCGAGATCTTCCCCACTGTGTGAGATAACATGGTTGCGTCCACTGTGCACTACACTACAAGTATCAACAGTATATCTCCACATGGAGAGGTTTGGGCTTTGCAAAGTGAGGTCTGTGCAGCACATCAGCATTACACTTGGCATTGTGTGCTTTATTGTTGAAGGCGACTTGTCTCCTTCATAAATAGTTGGTTTCCACATCTTCCAACATTCAGCTATTGTGTGGCTCAGGGGCATGGTGTTTTGGGAAGGTCCGTTGTCCTGTTTTGCGCTGCCTTGGTGGTAGTAGGGGGGGTGGTGCGGGGGGGAGGTTCTGGTAGTGGTAAAGCTGGGTGTTGTGGTCTTGTTGCGTGTCGGACCTGCATGATCAGTAGCTCTATCACGTGTTGGTCTTTAGATGTGGCTGTGAGTTAGGTCCAATTCACGGAGTAGATAGTCGACCTTCTTACACCAGTTAAAGGTTGATGTTAATTTGTTACTGCTAACTCGGCTTATCGCCTGCTTTTTGGATTGCATTGCAGATTTGGCGGGTCATTGAAAATATGGGGAAGTGGTGTTTTCGTGTTTTCTTTTGCACAGGAACGCCTACTTTGCATTTCATTAGCGTTAGTTGTGGCTCTCGTTTGTGGCGATTTTGTTGGCGTAAGGTATCGATGGAAGAGTGGTGAGATTTGCAGTTTTCACCAAAGTTGAGAATGGGTTGATAATTAAAAAACACAGAAAAAAAGATAGGTTTAATGAACATTTGAAATTCACTGAAAAAACCATAGGATTCAGGCACGTTATAGTTAGAAATTAGCATTTAAAAAACCTTAGAAATTCACAGAAAAAAACATAGGTTTCAGGCACGTTATAGTTAGAAATTAGCATTTAAAAAACCTTTGAAATTCACTGAAAAAACCATAGGTTTTGGGATGTTATAGTTAGTTAGACATTTCACTCATAGAAAACCATAGAAATTCCCCTGTTATAGTTAGTTGAGCTAACTATAACTCGCGCCCCCGCAATGCACTGCTGATGATGTCACATATTACATCATTCATGACATGGTCAGTGACATCACTGATGACATCACTGATGACATCTCAAATGACATCACTGATGACTTCACTGATGACATCATCCAAGTCAAAATCTGATGTACCTCATCAGACCCTAATATAACACTTGATACACCCACTCTAAAATACAGACTATAATATTCGAAACCATGAACACACCAATACCAGTTAGTACATATCCACTCACTAATTCCTAGGTCGACACACACATCCATTCATTCACCCATACAGTCACTCATACATACAGTCAGCCATCAATACAGCATTATCATATCCAGTCACATATCTATACAGACACTCACACATCACCTCTCATTCATAGAGTTATTCACACACCTAGTCAGTAATGGAAATAATCAATCACACTTTCATTTACTCACCTGTACAGTTATACACATACCACATCACTTATTTAAACATATACTAACACATACTTACACTCTAATACAATAACTACTACAAGCACACACTGATCCATACAGGCACTCTCACAATCACTCACTCTCACATATAGTCATTTATACAGTCCAACACTCATATATACTGCCTTTCACATATGGAGTTACTCACACATGTACCAATGAGGCATCCATTTACTCACCAAGTAAACACACTCACCAAGTCATACAGCCCTTCACAGATACAGACTCGAACACATATACCAAGTGAATTATCCACTCACACATCTATGCACAGAGTCACACCCCCCACCCACCTACACAGACACTCAGGCACCCATACAGGTACTCAGACAAGCAATCAATAGCTCATATAGATCCTCATTTAATTGTTAACCAAACCATGGAACTGCTTACACACCAACTGACAACCTACACTGTGTTAATGTCTGTATCAGTCGCTAACGCATGAATAAAGCAAGACACAATTAATCACTCACAGTCAGTCACACACCTACTTAATCGTCCATCCTGACTCTTATACACACATTCATTCTTCAATGTGTGGTTATAGTAAGTACACAGTTAACATAGGAAATTGATTTTTGGACTGATAAGAACTTTGGCCCCGTTAATGAATCTTCTAAAAACTTTCCCGAAAAAAGTTTATCTACCCAAGTAGATGTCATCAGTGATGTCATTTGAGATGCCCCTGCAATGCACTGCTTATGACCTCACATATTACATCACTCATGACATGGTCAGTGACATCACTGATGACATAACTGATGACATCTCGAATGACATCACTGATGACATCTACTTGGGTAGATAAACTTTTTTGGGGTAAGTTTTTAGAAGATTCATTAACGGGGCCAAAGTTATTATCAGTCCAAAAATTAATTTCCTATGTTAACTGTGTACTAACTATAACCACACAGTGGTGAATTTGGAACCACGGGTCCCATCCCCTGGGGAAAAATACAATTAGAAAGGGGAGAGGGGCCAAGGGCTCCCCTTCCCAAACCTCGTTAGTCCCCGGGAACCCCATCCCATGGGGCCAAATTCAACTAAAATGGGGAGGATGTTGTGGGGACCCATCCTGAGCTTTATTACGCCAAGGAAACCCATCCCCCAGTGCAAAATTCAATAAAAAAGGGGAGGAGTGCTGCAGGGCCCCTCTCCCTGAGCCTTATTATGTCTTGGTGACCCTCATCCCTTTGGTCCAAATGGAATAATAATAGGGGGGCCATGCATCCCCCTTCCAAGTCTTCATATGGACCAGTGACCCCCATCCCCTGGGGTGTATTTTATTTAAAAGTGGAGTGGAGCGGAGCCACGCTGTCCCCCTCCCTGAGTTTGACTGCTACATATAATGGAACTTCTGGTGACGTCACTTCCTGTGTTGTCAAATGTATGAAAATTCATACCTTACGATAAGTCTCTACTTATCATTGTCATCTCGGGGCCTGGCCTCCTATTAATCTGAATATACTGAAGGAACTCCTAAAATCGATTAAATCAGGCTCCCCACGTGACATTATTCCTATAAGTATTTTAAGTAAATTAGAGGACTCGGCTATGGTCCCCATAGCGGAATTACTGAACGCCTCCATTGAGCAGGCTTCAGTGCCTGCACTATGGAAACATGCTATGGTCACTCCTCTACTTAAAAAGCCGGGCGCAGACCCTTTGATACTGGCCAACTACCGCCCAATTTCATTGCTGCCTGCCTTCTCAAAAATCCTTGAGAGGCACATCCACAAAGCACTCTCATTCTATGTGGAAAAAAACGAGCTTCTTCACTCGTCCCAATCTGGCTTTAGGAGTGGTTTTTCCACTGAGACGGCCCTACTTGGGGTCACAGAAAAAATTAGGGAGCTCATGGACGATGGCCAAACGGTAGCACTGGTCCTGTTGGATTTAAGTGCGGCCTTCGACACCATTTCTCACTCCATACTGCTTGACAGGCTGGGGGAGAATGGTGTCGAGGGCAAGGCACTTGAATGGATTAGATCATACTTATCCCTCCGCACTTTTCAGATCTCTTCCTCGGAGGCATGCTCTGAGATATTCCACTCTCCTCACGGCGTGCCACAGGGATCGATACTGAGCCCGCTGCTTTTTAATTTGTACCTTCGTCCATTAGCAGGTCTTGTTGAAAAATTTGGCCTTGTCTTAATGACTTATGCAGATGACTCTCAAATTTTGTTCTCTCTCTCAAAATCCGATTCATCTGCTCCATCTGCACTGAAAATAGGCCTCCAGGAAATATTTAATTGGATGTCAGTTAACCAACTTAAACTAAACGGGGAAAAAACGGAGGTCCTCCTTTTGGGAAATAGCAAAGAGCTTTGGAGCGATCCCCACTGGCCATCATCGTTTGGTAAACTTCCTCCTCCTGCCTCTCAGGTCAGAAACCTTGGAGTCATCATAGATGATAGTTTATCCATGACACAGCAAGCTAACAAAGTGGCTGGCACATGTTTTGCCTTTCTTAAATGGCTTTGTAAAATTGCCTGGATGTTACCCCCTTCCACCCAGAAGATCGTAGTCAATGCCTTAGTGACATCTCGGCTTGACTACGGAAACATCTTGTACTTGGGTTCAAATAAAGCGGTAATAAGACGGCTGCAACTGGTGCAAAACGCCGCTGCCAGACTGCTTTGCAGAATCCCCAGATCCGCTGGGATCACCAAATATCTTAGGGACCTGCACTGGCTCAGGGTCGAAAACCGGATTCGGTTCAAAACCCTGATTTATTTATTTAAAATCAAAGCTGGTATCGCCCCTAAATATTTACAGGACCTTGCTAAACTCTATTTTCCCAATCGCAGCCTCCGTTCAGGCACTGCTGCGAATTTTGTGGTACCTAGGTTCAAGCGGGCCAGAATAGGCGGAAGATCGTTTTCCTATTTGGGCCCAGTTCTGTGGAACACCTTACCCATCCATATACGTAAGGAGGAAAATCTCATGAGCTTTAGAAAAAGCATAAAGACCTGGTTGTTCGATAAATAATGTGTTTCAAGTTTGCTCCTTGTCCAGTGGATGTTTGTACGTGACGCTGATCCGGCGCCGGGAAACCCTTTGTGGGTAGCTGTGCGCCTTACAAGTGTTATAAAATAAAAAAATAAAATAGGAAATGTGGAAATTGGCTCATCTGCCTGTAATTGGGGACATTCTAAAATCGAAGATTGACAATCTTCATCAGGTCTAGTGTCAGAGTCTACTAATCTGTGTTTATCCTAGCACAAAAGGTCTCCTCTAAAGGTCGGTCGTCATGTGGATAGTGGCCTGTCTTGGTGAACGGCAAGGCTAAATCATAGAATAAACGTATACTTAAACACCTTCGGACAATGAAATAGGTTATTTTCCTTGATGATTATCTTTGGGGAGAATAAATGCACTTGCTGACTCTGTTGTTTGCTTGTGGAATAGAAATACGGCCTTGTAGATCGTGTCTGAATAGTCTGAATAGCCTTTACATCTTTTATGATTTGTGCCATGTAGTTTACATCTTGAAGTCTCAATGATAATGTTTCCTTTGGAGCACAGCTTCTATTGTCTTTGATAGTTTCTCTGCTTACCTAGCAGTTCATTAGCAGTTACTTCATAGCTTACCATACATTATATTTATCAATACTTTCTCACCACTTTATGAAAAAACTTGAACTTTTTTGCTATGTTGAGAATAACTAACATCTTGATTTTTCTATTGCAGTGTGGAGCCGGGAATCCTCAGTGAAAAACAGGAGGGAGGAAACAGCACAAAATGTCTGATGACACAGCCCATGGATTAGGAATCTTCAGGTAAGTTCTTAAGTTCCTGAGACAGAACAAAGACACCACAGCTCAGGGTTTGCTTTAAGGAAGATCATACTCAAGATGGCTTCATAGTATCACCAGATCATGCAATTGTGTTCCAACATCACAGAGCAAACCATTGTATCCCTCCAAGAGCTTATAGGGATTGTGGAGAATGTGGTGCTTGAGAGGAGACCAAACATGGGGTCACTCAAAGTAGTCCATCTCCAGAGTAGGTTTGTGGGTCTGTGTAACGCCCTGAACGTCTCAGGATCGTTTAACAGACACGACAATGAGGACGCAACCACTTGTGAAGGGTTAGTTCTTTTAATGAAGGCAAATAAAATACAAAGAACAAACAAAAGTTATAGTCACTGGAATCCTCCAGGCTAAGTACGTTACCAGCCCACAGCACGGATGGTCCTAACCGTCCTCTGCATATACGCCGATCCCGGCGTATGCCAACAGAGGGCAGAAATGAAATGGCCGACAATGCCAATCGGTAGGCTGTGAGGGGCACGAAGAGTGTTGGGGAGAATCGAGGAGTCAGGGAAACACCCAGCCGGGGTCTCTACCTGAAGGGAGCAGCCGCTCAACCTCTTCCTCAGACTGCACCGGGACGCGGAGTCACCTCCTGGTGATGCGTCACCGATACCCCAATCACAAGCAAGAAGACTGAACCGAGAGCAGCCGCTCGATCGATCGATCCTGTGGACTTCCGAGTCTGTAACGCGGCAAACACCTCCTGGTGTGCGTTACAGCTGGCAGTCCCTGTGTCTCTGGTCGGGCTGGGAGTTACAACTCCAACCAGCAAAAGCGCCACTGCGCTTGGACTCAGCCGAGTCAAAAAGCGAAGCTCAATGGTTGACCGGTAGAGCTTCCGGGTCCTTCACAGGTGACGATGGGGCAAGACACGGCCCAGGGAGTAACGACTCGACCTACCTCCGTTCTTGCCTTACTGGAGCACCACTCCGGAACACTGCTCTTCACGAAGCAGGTACGTCGGTGTAAACACAATATCCGACAGCCTTGTACCTCCCGGTTCCTCCCTTTATAGGGCGTGTTTTCCTTGAGTTATGTAACAGCTCTCCTGTTTACATAAGGGCGTGTTTCCCTTGAGTTATGTAACAGCTCTCCTGTTTACATAAGGGCGTGTTTCCCTTGAGTTATGTAACAGCTCTCCTGTTTACATAAGGGCGTGTTTCCCTTGAGTTATGTAACAGCTCTCCTGTTTACATAAGGGCGTGTTTCCCTTGAGTTATGTAACAGCTCTCCTGTTTACATAACCTCTCAACCGCTAAGCATCCTGGGAGATGTAGTCTGTTTTCGCTGGTTACCGTTTTCCTCCCCTCGTATGACAGGAATTCTTGACAGTACATCCTCCCTCTCAGCGGCTCCCCACGGGTCCAGCGCTGGCAGGAAAACGCCGATGGAACAAGGAGACCAAGCGCGGAGCATGAACCCCTTCAGCCGGTTCCCATGAATGCTCCTCCGGGCCATAGCCTTTCCACGCAACCAGGTACCACAGCTTCCCCCTGCGCCATTTGGACGCCCGTATGCCCGACACTTCATACTCCACCTCCGACTCCACGCATACCGGCCTAGGTGTCCCAGACGGCTTGGAGGGTGCTGGTTTGAGCAATGATACATGAAAGACAGGGTGTATCCGCAATGACTGGGGCAAGCACACCTTCACGTTCACGGGACCCATACACTTGGTAATTCGATAGGGGCCCATGTACTTGGGATGGAACACACTGTTCTTTAGAAACCTCATGTTTCTTGTGGATATCCAGACGTAGTCTCCAGTGCGGTACAGTGGCCCGGGCCTTCTCTTCCTGTCTGCCGCAGCCTTGTATCTTCTCTTGGCCTCTATTAGGACAGCCCTTGAGCGCATCAACGTGTCTTTTATGTGTGCCACCCTGTCCGCTGTGGCGGGAATCCTGTCCTCTCTGAACGGATGTAGAAATGGCAAGAACCTGGGATGTTGGCCATAGTTGCTATAGAACGGAGATGACTGTGTGGAGCTGTGAGTGGCGTTGTTATAGGCTATCTCTGCAACCCATAGCAAGTCGACCCATTCTTCCCTGCCCTGGTCCACAAAACATCGCAGATACTGTTTGAGCGTTTGGTTCAGGCGCTCGGTTTGGCCGTCCGTTTGAGGGTGGTAGCTGGTGGACAGGGCGGTCTTAACATGCAGCGCAGTGCACCAAGTCTTCCAGAATTGCGCAGTAAACTGCGACCCCCGGTCCGACACGATCACCCCAGGTAATCCATGCAGTCGTACCACATTCTTTAGGAGTAGTGACGCCAATTCCCCGGCCGTAGGGACTCTCTTGCAGGGGATGAAGTGCCCCATTTTCGTCAAGTAATCCACCACCACCAGTATTGCCGTCATCCCCTGGTCTACCGGTAGGCCCACCACGAAGTCCAGTGATATGCTATCCCATGGTCTATCCGGGGTCGGAAGTGGATGTAAGAGCCCTTGGGTTCGGCCATGGTCGGCCTTCATGGTAGCACACGTAGGACACTCCTGTCCCCACCTCCTGACATCCACTCTCATGGTTGGCCACCAGAAATGCCGTCCCATGCTAGCCACCGTTTTTTCAAAGCCCAAATGACCTGCGCATGGAGAGTCATGGCACCAGATGAATGCTTGTTTCCTTAGCCTAGGCGTGGGTATCAATAGGCACCTGCCCTTCAGGGGTATCCCGTCCTTCAGCTGCCATTCTCTGTGACTGAGGAGCCACCTCCGCCATGCGAATGACCTGATCCCTCTCTTTATTCCCCTCAGGAAAGTATCCGGTTGGATAACCCCCAATACCATCCTCGGGGAAATGATGGAACGCTCGGTCGCAGGCAATGGTTCCTTAACTGCAGATTGACGGGACAGGGCGTCCGCCTTCCGGTTTTCCGTCCCCGGCCGATATGTGATGCGGAAGTTGAACCCCGCAAAGAAGATCATCCACCGCAGCTGCCTGGGAGAAAGGTGTCTAGTGGCCGTCATGAACTGTAGGTTCCGATGGTCCGTGTACACCGATACCACATGTCTTGCCCCCATCAACCAATGCCTCCATTCGGTGAAGGCGTCCTTGATTGCGAGAAGCTCCTTCTCCGCAATATGGTAGTTGCGTTCGGCGTCGTTGAGTTTGCGGGACATGTACGCAACGGGATGAAGCACCCCTGTGTCGTGGTTGCGTTGGGACAAGATAGCCCCCAGCGCCACATCCGACGCGTCCGCTTCCACCACGTAGGGGAGATCCGGATCGGGGTGAGCCAACACCGGCGCCTTACCAAAGGCGCTTTTCAGGGCCTCAAAGGCTTTGTTCGCTTCAGGGGACCAGACAAACTCCTTGGACTTCCTCAGTAGCTGTGTGATTGGGGCCACCACTCCTGAAAATCCATCTATAAACGCCTGTAAAAGTTGGCGAAGCCAATGAAACTTTGGACGTCCTTCACGCTTTGGGGCACCGGCCATTCTTTCACCGCCTTGATCTTTCGTTCTGCCATCTCCTGTCCCTCTGGACTCAGCATCACTCCGAGGAATTCCACGGATGTGACGTGGAAGTCACACTTGCTGAGTTTACAAAACAGCATGTTTTCCCTCAGCTTTTGGAGCACAGCTTTGACGTGGTGTACGTGCTCCTCCACACTGGACGAATAGATGAGGATGTCGTCGATATATACGACCACGTAGATATCCAACTCCTCTCTGAATACCTCATTCAAAAAGTACTGAAAGGCTGCCGGGGCGTTGCACAGACCGAACGGCATGACGAGGTACTCAAAAAGGCCGAACCTGGTCTTAAAGGCGGTCTTCCACTCGTCTCTGTCCCTCATGCGCACCAGATGGTATGCCCCTTTCAAATCCAACTTGGTGTAGATACGAGCTTTCTTGACCTGTTCCAGAAGTACACTGATGAGAGGCAAGGGGTACCGATTTTTTATGGTTATCGCATTCAATGCCCTAAAGTCCACACAGGCTCTCAGCTCCCCATTAGCCTTCGGGATGAAGAAGAGTGGCGAGGCGGCCGGAGACTTGGACGGGCGGATGAATCCTAGCTTGAGGAGTTTATCCAGGTACCCCCGGAGATGCACGTTTTCAGGCTCCGTCAGGGCATACAGCCTGCCGCTGGGAACGCTGGCCCCTGGCACCAGGTCGATCTGGCAGTCAAACTGTCTATGTGGTGGTAGCACTTCCGCCTTCACCTCATCAAATACATCCTCAAAACTGTGATAAGCCTGGGGGAGAGCCACATCTTTTTCTGCCGCTGTAGCCACCGTCTGACTCCCGCTCTCATCTGCGGCAAGGGATTCCGTTCTTATTCCACAATGTAGGATGCAATACGGTGACGTCATTTCGATGCGATGTGTTGGCCAATCCACAAAGGGGTTGTGTTTCTGTAGCCACGGCAATCCCAATATGACGCCATATTGGGGCGCTCGGATGATGTTAAAATCGATTTGTTCCAAATGGTTCCTCCCATATCTCATCGGAAGGACCCCCGTGTGCTGTCCGATGGGCCCCGTCACCAATCGCCTTCCGTCTACCGCATAGACGTCTTCGGGTACTGCTTTGGGAAGAAGCACTAGCCCTAGCCTGCATGCCTCGTTGTGGTCCATAAACATGCCAGTGGCCCCTGAATCCACCATGGCCACAACGGGTATCCACTGGTCATGCACTCCCACGTGCACCGTGATAAACAGGTGTCGTTGTCCCTTAGTGACCGAGTTGGAAAGTGAAGGGATGGATGAGTGACTCCGAGATGCCCCTTCTCTGGTCTTGGAGTCCACCACGGCTGTTACCGACCGGTTGGCCCGATAACGTGACGTCTTCGGTTTGGCAGGGCATTCACGTACGTAGTGGCCTTTTTTGCCACAATATAGGCACAATCCTTGTTTACGGCGTGACTCTTTCTCCGTGGCTGTGAGGCTCGCTCGTATTGCGCCGATGTCCATGGGTTCTCCCTTGGATGCGGTGGAAGTTTCAGGACTTCCCACCGTCACATAGGATGGAAGGGATTTTCCTTTTCTCCCATGATCCCCCTTTCTTTCATTTAGCCTATGTTCCAGCCGTAATACCAGGTTGATAAGGCCCTCACATGTCTTGGGTTGAGGGTCAATATGAGCCACGGCGTCCTTGAGCTCATCGCACAGCCCTTGATGGAAGAGCGCCGTCTGTTTAGCAACAGGCCACTTGGTTTCCGCAACCAGCCTTCGGAACGCGTTGAGATACTGCACCAGGTCGTTGGATCCCTGACTCAACTCAAGCATTTCACGGTCCGCCGTGTACGAGTCAGCCCTTCTGTCGAATACCTTCAGGAATTCCTCGCGAAAAGCACCCCAATCACATAAGAGGGGGTCGTCCCTGCTCACCAGAGGTACGGCCCATTGTGCCGCGTTTCCAGCCAAATAGGATATAAGGAAAGCCACACGAGCCTGACTCGTGGGGAACGCCTTTGGTTTGCACGATAAATGTAGCGCCACTTGTGTGAGGAATACCTGCACTGTGTTAGGATCCCCACTGTACCTCTCTGGTGTTGCCAAGGGGATGGCTACCGGCATTTCCACTACTACCGCAGGGGTCTGGTTCGTGAGGGAGGTGCTGGGCGTGAGCGGGTCCAATTGGATAGCATCCAGTCTGGCTTTTACATCGGCTGTTTCTTGCCTAGAGGCAGCCACTTCAACTTGCATGGCCGCTAAAGCAGCCAGCACATCATCAAGTGTTGCCATGTCTGTTATCGACCGGGAGACAGTTAGTGTTATTAAGGTCGGATATTTTGTAACGCCCTGAACGTCTCAGGATCGTTTAACAGACACGACAATGAGGACGCAACCACTTGTGAAGGGTTAGTTCTTTTAATGAAGGCAAATAAAATACAAAGAACAAACAAAAGTTATAGTCACTGGAATCCTCCAGGCTAAGTACGTTACCAGCCCACAGCACGGATGGTCCTAACCGTCCTCTGCATATACGCCGATCCCGGCGTATGCCAACAGAGGGCAGAAATGAAATGGCCGACAATGCCAATCGGTAGGCTGTGAGGGGCACGAAGAGTGTTGGGGAGAATCGAGGAGTCAGGGAAACACCCAGCTGGGGTCTCTACCTGAAGGGAGCAGCCGCTCAACCTCTTCCTCAGACTGCACCGGGACGCGGAGTCACCTCCTGGTGATGCGTCACCGATACCCCAATCACAAGCAAGAAGACTGAACCGAGAGCAGCCGCTCGATCGATCGATCCTGTGGACTTCCGAGTCTGTAACGCGGCAAACACCTCCTGGTGTGCGTTACAGCTGGCAGTCCCTGTGTCTCTGGTCGGGCTGGGAGTTACAACTCCAACCAGCAAAAGCGCCACTGCGCTTGGACTCAGCCGAGTCAAAAAGCGAAGCTCAATGGTTGTGTGGAAAAGTGGATTTCCCTGATCAGTTATGTCCCCTATCTTGGACCCCAACGGTTCTATATGCATGTTACAAGTACATGTATGTTCTCTCCAGTTCCAGTTTTGAAGACGCAAATACATGTGCGTCCACCGTCAATATGTTCTCTGTCAGACCCGCCATCAATGGGCTGGATAGTCAATTCCTAAGTAGGAAAGGCCACCGACTTTATATGGCTCAGTTACTCCATTTTTACAGTTCAGATGAAGTAGGCCCGATTCTGTCCTCAAAGCCTTTCCCTGCTCTCTGTCTCTGACAAGCGTCAGCTTGAGCTTGCATCTGTATCCATGAACTTTGTCCTATTTCCTGTGCAGCTAACGGTGCCTGCCTCGGCCAGTTTAGCCGGTCTGCCAAGAAGCTGTATTTCACCTTCGAATTATCTACTTTGCTCTTCAGCCGATGCATTCCTGTCTAGTGATTTAGGTAAACATTTCCTTTAGCTCTCGTGCAAAGGGCTGTCCTCCTGCAAGTAATTCATAGCCCAGTTGCCATGGAAAGTTTTCTGCCTCTTGTATTTCACATAGACACTTAGGCGTTCGTGCACGCACACAGTCAGTATAGAATAGATTCTGTTCGAAAGTCCTTCAGTCCTTCCTTGTGGATAACATAGTTCTTTAAACATAGGATGTTAGATATGATTTGGGATTAGGTTGACTTGACCCCCCAGACTTTTCGTCTCCACACGTAGAGTTAGTGACGAGGTCCCTTCACCCCCCTAGTTACACGTCAATTACACGTCATACTGCAGCGCGCACGTCTATGCCAAGTATTATCTTATAGATCCACCTATATTTGATAACTTTAACCAATTATGTTTCTTTTTCCTCCTTATTACGCCTAGTTTCGTTTATGTCACTTTTTCTTATCAAATGTTACGCCTCCTACATTCGTTTCCATTATAATGTAATAACTATAAAAATGTATGTATATCAATAAAGAATCGTACTTCACTTCCTGAACCTTCTTGGTGACGGAACCTGAGGTCCGCCACTCGAGTCGGCCATATTGGAATAAAGCCCATTCAGAAACCTCTTATACCACGGATTCTGCCTCTCATTATTCTGAGCTATTTGTTTAAAGTTCTCGCATGAAATTCAGATCGGTAATGGATAGATATATTTTATTTACCACATAATGGCGCCCGAACAGGGACACTTTCTCATCTCACGCGCCGGCGGTGCGTTGCAGGCCCGGTCTCCTGCCACAGCTGGACGGACCATAACGCGTACCAGCAGGATTTCCTGTAGCTCCCTCCGGTCAAGCGGGGGCGACTGAGGCTGCGATCAACCCAGACGAGGCGGTGAGAAGCGCAAAGTATCCCGACCAGAGCCTAGCTGAGAGAGCAAGATCCGAGGTATACAGAGGCCCACCAGGTTTCCGAAGTCCCGATGTCCAGAAGTTCCGATGTCCGAAATCAAGTCCAGTGTCCGAGGCCTTTCGTTGTGAGCTACTCGGTGAGTACCATCGCCGGGGAGGCGTGTTGACGTGCACATAGGTTGTGCCGGTCAAAGACGGATTTGGGTACACAAATCCGGTCTGCACTGTTTAGCAGTGTATATGTACGGTTTAGCCGTATATCAAGTATTCCGAAGTATCTAGTGATTATCAAGAATTCTGCTTGGTGATTAGTTATGCAGACTGTCATCATTGTTGGTTATTTTTAACAAATGTTTAGTATTTTATTTTTTAACGTGCTAAAATGTCCTGCATATTGTGGTATGAATGATTGTTTTACTGTGCTTTGCTCATTATTGTGTTTTTGTCCTAAGTGTGTTTAAGTTTAAGTATCAGATCAGTTCCGTTCAAGAGTAAGTACCAGATTAGCTGTTGTCAATATGCCACTCTTTTCAAAGTTAAGACAAATTACTACTCGAAAAGGGGTGCTTGAAGAGGCAGTCCCTATCCCTCCTAGGGACACTCCAGGCCATTTCATGTACCATAAACATGGCTTAGATGCCATATTATTTCTAGATCTATGGGTGGACTACACCAAAGAGTTACCAGAGAATCAGAGATGGCCCGTAGCTGGGACCTGGGATGCAGACTGTATCATGAAAGTAGAAGAAGAGTTGTGGAAGAGGAAAGCTAGACAGTCACAGAAAGACGCTATTGAATTATGGCGTAAAGAGTCGCATAGGCGCACTGAAAAGGCGCTGAGACAAGAAGAGAGAAGTAAAGAAAGTGCAAATAAGGTTCGAGATAAGCAGTTGATTGAAGAAGGTACAAGAGTACAAACAGAACAAACAGAGAGACAAAGAAATGCCCTTATGAAAGGGATGTATCCCCTTCTGGCCGAAGGATTGCCTCAAGCCATTACGGCCATACCAAAAGACTTGCCACCCCCATTGTTTCCAATAAAGGTACATCCTAAAGGACATCCTAGAACCGCAGAAGATATTTTTCTTTCCTCATATTTAGATGATACAGTTCCTGAATATGCTAACCCCGCACCGCACAGACCGGCTGCTGGGGGGGTTCAACATCAAGATCAAGTTCTTGTCCCTGTACCACAGCAAGCTCCGACACAAGTCACGACACAAGCTTCGGCAAGCACATCTGCTGCCGCGTCTGTCCCCGCAACTGTTTCCACAGCCGTGTCTACACCTGTAGTGGCTGTAGCACGTTCAACGAACCCTTTCACGTCTGACACCTCAGAGGGGGCTACTGGAGGTGCTGCTAGCCTCCATTTTACGCCACCCAAAGGGAGTAAATTTTCTTTCCTGGAATCAGCACATGCACGTACGCCCAAACTTATAAATAACCGTACGCTTAAGGAGCTTATGGTAGATTGTAGATATGATCCGGTGCCTGGTAAAGAGGATGAAATGATTATAACATCATTACGTATTAGACGAGCTGCGACATTTTTAGGAAGGCTGCCAGGAATGGCCGCACATCTAGATAATATATATCATTTTGTGCAAACAGGGAAAGATCCTGAATGTATTAACAGAGCTATGGAATACCAGAAAGTCGAGATACAGGGAGAATTGTTACGTTTTCTTATAAATTGTGTGATCAGAAATCAAGACCGACCGGGGGTAGACCCGGAAGTAATGCAAACTCTTACTAGATGGAGTCAGAATATATCCGAGGGAAAACATGATAAACAGGGAGGTATAGTAGCCATGTGCCGAAAAATTAGGAAAGAAGTAGAACACAGACATGCAGAGAGATTGGAAACAGACGAGTTCGAGCAGGATGAAGAGTTCGAATCAGGAGAGTCAGAAAGACAGGCAGACACCATAGCCTATGTAGGCAGAGGAAGGTCCTGTAATAATACCGGAGGTTTTTCTGATCCGATACACTCTACGCGTCCAACAATAATAAATATGAAATCTCCCGAGCGTTTGTTTCAAGCCGCAGATAAAATACTCCGGGAACGAAGGGGTTACCACCTCCTCGATTCTATGGACGAACAAGAATTAGCAAGGGCAGCTGTTCATTGGATGGACAGTCCCGGTAAATATGGTGACGTGACAGTCGCACACGCGTTTTTGAACCTCAGTCCAGACGAACAATGTTTAGCTGGGATTTATATGATCCAGCAACTTCTTATACAATATAAGAGCCAACATGCTGATCCTGGTCCCTTACCTGATATGTTAACCGAACTTCTCACGAATAGATGGAGAGGATCCAGTAACAAGTTAATCAAAGAAATACTAATGTCACGTAAACAGTACATCCTTTTAGGAAATGCGGATCCTTTCTCGATTCCCAACAAAGAAGGAACACCGTACTATATGGATAGACAGAATCCTTTACGAGAAGTCCACCCAATAAAGGGTGATGACAATCAGTTTCATCGTGTATTTGTTTATACACCCATATCAAAAATGGAATTATTAGAAATGAAGAAAGTAGTGCCCAGTCATGATAAAGACCCAGCGGGTTTCCACCGAGAAATTAAAGACATGTTACTGATGGGAGAGTATACCTTTCCTGATATTATGACAATATTAAAGGTGCTTTTACCTGCTGGCATTTATGAAAAATTGAAAGAAAAAGAGTGGGAAGTGGGAGACCAAAAGATAGATTGGACAGCATTAGCAGCGGAGGAAAGGGACCGAACTGCAGGGTCAGGGCTCGGGGATAAAGTTAAACTGTTACCAGGTTTACTAGTACAGGTACTGCCACGTTTACTAGCGACGAAAAAGGAAGATTGGGGTGCAATCTCAGCCTGTAAACAAAAGCAAGATGAAGACACAAGTGATTATTATGCCCGATTTGAAAAATGTTTTGGTATAAATAGTGGTATAAAGGCAAGCAGTGATTCATATCCACATTTATTTGTGACTAAATTGGTGGAAAATGCGTTACCTCCAGTGAAGAATAGAATATTGAAATTCGAGAGTACCTGGCAAAGTAATACTCCGTCACAAATGCTACAAATGTTACAGTATCACCACAATAGAATTAGGGATGAACAAGAACACGAGCATAGACGCATGAAGGATACTAAAATGAAAATGCTAGTTTCTCAGACAGTACCAGCGGATGGTCACAAAAAGGGTGCGACACATTCTGGAGACTCTGCAGTTCCTGTAAAAGGAACCTGCAATTACTGTAAACAACCAGGCCATCATGTACACGATTGTCAAGTCCTGAAACGTAATATAGCCTCAGGTATTGCAAAAGAGAGACCACGATTAGTTAGACAAGATCCGAGTGAACAAGGAACTATGCAGCATGGACAGTCTATGCCAGCCGCACAACAGTCCATACAGTTCGTGCCAGCCGCACCACCGTTGCCTGCTGCTGCCACACAAGTAACTTCACGACAAATGTATCAGACCGCACAGTACGAATACCCTGAGTATCAACGTTACGCATGAAGCAGCCTAGAGAGGGAAGTTGACTTACCCCTTATCGAGATTCCAGTAGATCAAGAAGGACCTTACGTCCATAGTGAATTACTAGGTCATGACAGAAAATTTTTACTCGATACAGGGGCAAGTCGAACGACAATAAAAAGTAGTGAAGTTCCAGGGGCACCCCTCTCAGGCTCTAAAAATGTTTCCCTTGGTTTTTCAGGAAAGCCTATTGTTAATGAAGTAACACAGCCACTTCCGCTTACGATTGGTCCCTTGACACAAACTACTGACTTATTGCTTACCAAATCATGTCCAGAAAACTTGTTAGGTATAAAGACATTGAAAGCTCTAGGGGCTATTATCTGTTGTTCTCCGGAAGGAGTAAGATTGTTTTTACGTGATTTTAAAGGTCATTATGTATCCAGAGACATGGATTCCCGACTACAGAACTTACCAATGCATCTATGGGCACAAGGCCCTACTGATGTTGGTTGCATGAACATTACACCATATCGAGTCACACTGAAGGCAGGAGTAGTATTGCCACGAATGCGACAATACAAGTTACCTCCGGATGCTGTAGCGGCTTTACTGAAAATCATTGATGAGCTAGTTGCGCAAGGAGTGGTTGTAGAAACCAACTCCAATGTGTGTAATTCACCGATAATTCCGATTCTTAAACGAACTGATCCTATGGCCCCACCAGTATATCGATTAGTTATTGATTTGCGTGAATTAAACAAATGCATTGTGCCACAATTCCCCGTGGTCCCCGATATTTCATCATTACTGACAGCCATTGATTCTCAAGCTACATCCTTTACCGTGATTGATCTCAAGAATGCCTTTTTCAGCGTCCCAATAGATCCGGAAAGCCAATACCTATTCGGATTTAGCTTAAATGGACGAAGCTTTAAATTCACACGCGCTCCCCAAGGATTTACAGAAAGCCCCAGCATCTATAGCCAAGCATTGAAACGAGAACTTGACAGTATACACATGCCCGTTAACACCGCATTGCTTCAATACGTTGATGATCTGCTGATCACCGCACGAAGCGAACCCGAATGTGAGAAAGCATCACTGACGGTTTTACATTTTCTAGCGGACAAGGGGCACAAGGTGTCCCCTTCTAAGCTGCAATTCTGTGTTCAGCGAGTTATTTATCTTGGTCACTCGCTGTCCAAGGAGGGAAGGCAGCTTACACCTGACCGCATTCAGTTAATTGCAAACATGCCAATACCGCAGACGCAAAAGGAAGTGCGGGCTTTCATAGGCCTCACTTCATACTGTAGACAGTGGATTCCCCAATATGCATTTCTAGCAAAGCCACTCATTCAGTTGACAACACAGGAGGCAGCCACATCGACTGTCCTCCCTTGGACTCAGGAACACACACTAGCTTTTGAGAGCTTAAAGAAAGCTCTATGTCAAGCACCAGTTCTAGCGACACCATGTTACAGTAAACATTTTACACTCTTTGTTACAGAACGTGCAGGTACTGCCTTGTCAGTACTCACTCAGGAACAAGCAGGAGCATGTAAGCCATGTGCTTATTTTTCCAGTACATTAGACCCCGTAGCTCAGGCTTTGCCTGCGTGTCTGAAATCAGTAGCAGCAACAGCTTTAGCAATCAGACAAAGCGATGCCATAGTGTTAGGACATCCATTGACAGTACAAGTACCACATGCAGTGGAGGTTCTTGTGAACCGAACGCAAACACAACACTTGACCATAGCAAGACTTACTGGTTACGAATTGACACTGTTTCAGCCACATATAGAAATCAGACGTTGTAATACACTGAATCCTGCTACACTTTTGCCAGTAATTGGAACCGACCCACTAGCCCATGATTGTGTCGAAGTTATTGAAATAAAGACAAAACCCAGACAAGACTTAACAGACGTTCCATTGTTAGATCCAGACCTGACGTTGTATGTAGATGGTTCGTGTATGAGGACAAATACAGGAAATTTAGTTGCCGCATACGCAGTCACTACAGACACCGAAGTTATTGAAACAAACTGTATAGATACTTTGTCAGCCCAAGCAGCAGAACTTGTTGCTCTAACACAAGCCTGTATTCAAGCCACAGACAAGAAAGTCAACATATATACTGATTCACGTTATGCATTTGGAGTCGTACATGACTTCGGGGTGCTTTGGAGAGAGAGAGGTTATTTGACTTCTCATGGAACCCATATTCAGCACGGGTCCCTCATTCATGCTTTGTTAGACTCAATTCATTTACCGACTGCAATATCAATTATGAAATGTAAAGCACACACGAAGGTTACTGATATCATTTCCCAAGGCAATGATTTAGCTGACAGAACAGCCAAACAGACTGCTCAGACTCGTACATCCGACATGACAAAGCCTATAGTTCAGACACCAACACAGTGTATGACAATTAAGGATCCCGCACTTGACGTAATTGACATACAGACACATGCCACAGAGAAAGAAATACAGAAGTGGACTGAACTAGGAGGGATTCAGACAGATCAAGGATGGATGACGAAGGGAAAATCTGTATGGTTTCTCCCTGATTCCATGGTTCAAGTCATTATAGCTACAGTTCACAGTCCCGCACATTTAGGAGAAAAGGCTATGTTAGACAGCATTCAGCACATTTGGTTTAACAAACATTTACGAGCTGCTGCTAAACAAAAAGTCCGTACCTGTATGATATGTTGTCAGTTTAATCCAGGGAAGAGTGTCCCCGTAGAACAGGGTGGATTTCAGCCTCCTGATCATCCTTTTGAAGTCCTCCAGATGGATTATATTCAGATGGAACGTTGTCGAGGATTCAAATATGTTCTCGTAGTTGTTTGCGCTCTCTCCCGTTGGACAGAGGCGTATCCTGTATCAGATTACACTGCCCCAACTACTGCCAAACAGCTAGTTCGAGAATTCTTCCCACGGTACGGTTTACCACGTGTGGTATATTCAGATAACGGCCAACCCTTCTCACTCTTTGTTACAGAACGTGCAGGTACTGCCTTGTCAGTACTCACTCAGGAACAAGCAGGAGCATGTAAGCCATGTGCTTATTTTTCCAGTACATTAGACCCCGTAGCTCAGGCTTTGCCTGCGTGTCTGAAATCAGTAGCAGCAACAGCTTTAGCAATCAGACAAAGCGATGCCATAGTGTTAGGACATCCATTGACAGTACAAGTACCACATGCAGTGGAGGTTCTTGTGAACCGAACGCAAACACAACACTTGACCATAGCAAGACTTACTGGTTACGAATTGACACTGTTTCAGCCACATATAGAAATCAGACGTTGTAATACACTGAATCCTGCTACACTTTTGCCAGTAATTGGAACCGACCCACTAGCCCATGATTGTGTCGAAGTTATTGAAATAAAGACAAAACCCAGACAAGACTTAACAGACGTTCCATTGTTAGATCCAGACCTGACGTTGTATGTAGATGGTTCGTGTATGAGGACAAATACAGGAAATTTAGTTGCCGCATACGCAGTCACTACAGACACCGAAGTTATTGAAACAAACTGTATAGATACTTTGTCAGCCCAAGCAGCAGAACTTGTTGCTCTAACACAAGCCTGTATTCAAGCCACAGACAAGAAAGTCAACATATATACTGATTCACGTTATGCATTTGGAGTCGTACATGACTTCGGGGTGCTTTGGAGAGAGAGAGGTTATTTGACTTCTCATGGAACCCATATTCAGCACGGGTCCCTCATTCATGCTTTGTTAGACTCAATTCATTTACCGACTGCAATATCAATTATGAAATGTAAAGCACACACGAAGGTTACTGATATCATTTCCCAAGGCAATGATTTAGCTGACAGAACAGCCAAACAGACTGCTCAGACTCGTACATCCGACATGACAAAGCCTATAGTTCAGACACCAACACAGTGTATGACAATTAAGGATCCCGCACTTGACGTAATTGACATACAGACACATGCCACAGAGAAAGAAATACAGAAGTGGACTGAACTAGGAGGGATTCAGACAGATCAAGGATGGATGACGAAGGGAAAATCTGTATGGTTTCTCCCTGATTCCATGGTTCAAGTCATTATAGCTACAGTTCACAGTCCCGCACATTTAGGAGAAAAGGCTATGTTAGACAGCATTCAGCACATTTGGTTTAACAAACATTTACGAGCTGCTGCTAAACAAAAAGTCCGTACCTGTATGATATGTTGTCAGTTTAATCCAGGGAAGAGTGTCCCCGTAGAACAGGGTGGATTTCAGCCTCCTGATCATCCTTTTGAAGTCCTCCAGATGGATTATATTCAGATGGAACGTTGTCGAGGATTCAAATATGTTCTCGTAGTTGTTTGCGCTCTCTCCCGTTGGACAGAGGCGTATCCTGTATCAGATTACACTGCCCCAACTACTGCCAAACAGCTAGTTCGAGAATTCTTCCCACGGTACGGTTTACCACGTGTGGTATATTCAGATAACGGCCAACCCTTCTCATCCGAATTAATGAAACATGTTTCGCTTCTGCTGGGATATCAGTGGAAATTCCACTGTGTCCGACACCCCGAGGCAGCAGGTCTCGTGGAACGACATAATCAACTTTTGAAAATCAGATTGTCAAAAATATGTCAGGAAAAAGGTGTTGACTGGATAGTAGCCTTACCAGTTGCACTGTTTTACATGAGAATGGTACCACACTCTCGAACAGGGCTATCCCCGTATGAGGTGATCTTTGGCAGACCACCGAATATGTGGGGGACGCCTATACCGCGTAAAATAACTGATGTTGATTGTAATATGCTGACGGATTACCTGGCTTCCTTGATGTCTGCACTACAATCTTCTCGTTCACAGGTGGTCGCAGCTTTTCCTGACAACACTGAGGTGAAACCCCATGACGTGGTTCCCGGGGATTTCGTACTCGTTCGGAATTTCGATAGGAAAAGCCAACTGGAGCCCAGGTGGAAGTTGCCTAGACAGGTCCTGTTGACAACAAGAACAGCCGTGAAGATCGAAGGGAGGAAGGGCTGGCTCCATTCCAGCCATATTAAGAAATTTCATGGACTTCCTCCTGATATGAACAATACTTCCCGTGCATCTTCTCCCATTGACTCCATTGACTCAAAGCTACCTTTGGCTGAGGCCAGTAGCTCCGAACTTTATAAACAAAAACTTAGGCCCAGGCCTACACTGTCGGACGATTTGATTGTTTAAGTCCTCTCCAAGGTGAAGCGGTTGAATCTGTCCCGACATGTCTCTTTTAGGTCTGAATCATGAAGAGTCCAGAATCATAATGAAAAGACATGCATACTGTAAATTACTGCGTAGCCACTGTATGGTGACTTTATTAATTTTGTTTTTCTTAAGTTTTATAATAGTTACTGCAAGTATATTATTGCATATGTATTATCCTGTCTCTAGGCGTGCTATTAATATAACTGATGAACATTCTTTTAGTGACCTACCCCCACATGAGTTGTCCTACAGACTTGCGCTGCGTAATAACACTTTCATTAGTATGTTACATCATTCTCACCAGACTAGTAATGCCACTAATTGTTGGGTGTGTGGTCGACTCCCTCCCTATCAGAATAACAAAGGAGTTCTGCCTTTCTTTCCACATCCATTCACATATAATGGCACCTGTGGAGCATGGTTTAGTTTATTTAATTCTATAGATTCAAACACAGCAGTTTACCAACACCATTGGATATGGGGAAATCTGAATATAGTGTTATACAAGGTCTGTCACCCTGACAAGGAGGGTCACCCTAGTAGAACAGGTACTGATCTGGAAAATGAAGTATATCGCTTAGGTAATTTTACACCTAATCTCATGATTCTGAATGTCAAATCCGAAGTTGAGTTAATTTTGCCCACCATGTCAGTATTCCCAGTTAAAGGTGAATTATGTGTAAGAAAAGTTGGTTCCATACCTATGGGCCATAGCAAATGTGTTACTACAGTAGAATATAGTGATGAAGGAAAATCTACATTTAGAGCTTCTCGCCATTCCTACTTTATATGTGGTCAGACGGCATACATGCGTCTACCTCTAGATTGGGATGGTACCTGTTACATTGCATTCCTTTTGCCACCTGTTTTCTTAGCTCCCCCTGATTATTATCGAAATACTCGTTTAGCACACAATAGAGAGCGAAGAGATCTCCCAGTTGTCGATTATACTGAGACGGCGTGGGATAAGTATGTAGATTTCAATAAAGGTATCTTCCCATATATAGGTACAATTACAAATAGTAAGCTAATACGTAGACTAACCAAGACTCTTGAAGCCGTAGTGAATGAGACTATAGCTGCCCTAGGCAATCTGACAGAGGAACAATCAGTGATGAGGATCGTTGTCCTTCAAAATCGACTTGTCCTTGACGTCATCCTGGCCGATAGGGGCGGAGCTTGTAGGGTCATCGGATCCAGCTGCTGCATATTCATACCAGAAAATTCGCCATCTGTATATAAAGCTATAACCCGCCTTCATAAGATTGTGAGCCAGATACACGAAGACCCAGGCACTTGGACTTGGTCCGGGTGGTTTTGGAGTCTGATATCAGCCTGGGGATGGAGAGTTCTATCCTTCCTAGGTATTGGGCTTCTTATACTATTCAGTTGTTGCTTATGCCTGCAATGTGGACCAGCGATCTGTGGTCTGTGTGCCACATCGTGTATTCCACATCAAGGTTTTCGTTCAAAATCTCGGAAGAAGAAAGAAGAAGAAATGATGCTCCATGAGCAAATCGATGGATTAATGAAGATTGATGTTTCTTGACGGGCAAGTAGGGGAACAAGGAGGGAATGTGGAAAAGTGGATTTCCCTGATCAGTTATGTCCCCTATCTTGGACCCCAACGGTTCTATATGCATGTTACAAGTACATGTATGTTCTCTCCAGTTCCAGTTTTGAAGACGCAAATACATGTGCGTCCACCGTCAATATGTTCTCTGTCAGACCCGCCATCAATGGGCTGGATAGTCAATTCCTAAGTAGGAAAGGCCACCGACTTTATATGGCTCAGTTACTCCATTTTTACAGTTCAGATGAAGTAGGCCCGATTCTGTCCTCAAAGCCTTTCCCTGCTCTCTGTCTCTGACAAGCGTCAGCTTGAGCTTGCATCTGTATCCATGAACTTTGTCCTATTTCCTGTGCAGCTAACGGTGCCTGCCTCGGCCAGTTTAGCCGGTCTGCCAAGAAGCTGTATTTCACCTTCGAATTATCTACTTTGCTCTTCAGCCGATGCATTCCTGTCTAGTGATTTAGGTAAACATTTCCTTTAGCTCTCGTGCAAAGGGCTGTCCTCCTGCAAGTAATTCATAGCCCAGTTGCCATGGAAAGTTTTCTGCCTCTTGTATTTCACATAGACACTTAGGCGTTCGTGCACGCACACAGTCAGTATAGAATAGATTCTGTTCGAAAGTCCTTCAGTCCTTCCTTGTGGATAACATAGTTCTTTAAACATAGGATGTTAGATATGATTTGGGATTAGGTTGACTTGACCCCCCAGACTTTTCGTCTCCACACGTAGAGTTAGTGACGAGGTCCCTTCACCCCCCTAGTTACACGTCAATTACACGTCATACTGCAGCGCGCACGTCTATGCCAAGTATTATCTTATAGATCCACCTATATTTGATAACTTTAACCAATTATGTTTCTTTTTCCTCCTTATTACGCCTAGTTTCGTTTATGTCACTTTTTCTTATCAAATGTTACGCCTCCTACATTCGTTTCCATTATAATGTAATAACTATAAAAATGTATGTATATCAATAAAGAATCGTACTTCACTTCCTGAACCTTCTTGGTGACGGAACCTGAGGTCCGCCACTCGAGTCGGCCATATTGGAATAAAGCCCATTCAGAAACCTCTTATACCACGGATTCTGCCTCTCATTATTCTGAGCTATTTGTTTAAAGTTCTCGCATGAAATTCAGATCGGTAATGGATAGATATATTTTATTTACCACAGTTGACCGGTAGAGCTTCCGGGTCCTTCACAGGTGACGATGGGTCAAGACACGGCCCAGGGAGTAACGACTCGACCTACCTCCGTTCTTGCCTTACTGGAGCACCACTCCGGAACACTGCTCTTCACGAAGCAGGTACGTCGGTGTAAACACAATATCCGACAGCCTTGTACCTCCCGGTTCCTCCCTTTATAGGGCGTGTTTTCCTTGAGTTATGTAACAGCTCTCCTGTTTACATAAGGGCGTGTTTCCCTTGAGTTATGTAACAGCTCTCCTGTTTACATAAGGGCGTGTTTCCCTTGAGTTATGTAACAGCTCTCCTGTTTACATAAGGGCGTGTTTCCCTTGAGTTATGTAACAGCTCTCCTGTTTACATAAGGGCGTGTTTCCCTTGAGTTATGTAACAGCTCTCCTGTTTACATAACCTCTCAACCGCTAAGCATCCTGGGAGATGTAGTCCGTTTTCGCTGGTTACCGTTTTCCTCCCCTCGTATGACAGGAATTCTTGACAGTCTGAAAAGAGTGCATAAGAACTCCACTTTTTTTATGAATGATCATGGCGATAACAAGACTAGAGGCTAAATTATGACTGAACCTTCCTACTACAATCTCTTTCCCTACATGGCCGCCGAGCCCCGGGTCAAAAACGCATGGGACCCCCCGCTTGCAAAACCAGGTTGGTTTGTGATAGGCAAATTTGATGTCGCCTCATTAGGTTTTGGGCCCTTGCCTGTCGTGGGCACTTGACCCACCCATGCGAGTGAGGTACCATTTTTATTGGGAGACCTAGGGGAACGCTGGGTGGGAGGAAATTTGTGTCAGCCCGGTGATCCTACAGCTTTCCCACACAGAAATTTGGAAAAACATATATTTTTTCAGTAAGATTTGAGGTTTGAACTGAGTAGGGAAATGTTGGGGGAGCCACGCATGCCATACCTCATTGGACTCCCCCGGGTGTCTAGTTTTCGGAAATGTGTGGGTTTGGTAGGTTTACCAAGATGGACGCTGATCCCGCGGCCAAAAACTCAGGTGACCCCCCCCCCTTGCAAAACCAGGTCCTTTCAAAATAGGTCATTTTGATGTCTCCACAATACGTTTTGGGCCCTTGCCTGTCGCGGGTACTTGGCCCACCCACACAAGTGAGGTACCATTTCTATTGGAATACTTAGAGAAATGCTGGGGGATAGGACATTTGTTGTTTCTTTCTGAAACGTGAAAATGTTGGCACAATAATGCAAGGAAAATGCGACCGTCACATTTTGAGGTTTGCAGGACATTGTGGGTAAGATAACTTGTTGGGATCCACAAGAGAGACATCACCATGCACTCCCATTGGTGTTTAGTTTACGACAATATCCACAGTTGGTAGGTTTTTCTTACATGGAACATACACCTTGGCAGAGAAACTAAAAAGACAAAGATTCCTGCACAGCCATCTATTCCTCAAGCACACACACATACTGGTTGGATTTGGCACGAGGGCGAGTGATGGTTCAGAATATAAAATTTTATTAACAAGAGATTTCACAAAAATGAAATGAACTGTCAATAATTGAAAGGACAAAAAACTGAACCAGTGACTCGTAGCTCGTGAGCTGTAAAGCCGCGTCAAGGCCCCAACCGCTTTACAGGCCATTCACACACCTTTCATACGTGATACACACAAGACCATTCACACACAGGCATGAAACAAATACATTACAATATTCACAAAAAGGGACAAGGTACACCTTGCAGGAGAAAGACAGAAAAGACAAATATTGCTGCACAACTACCCATTCCTCAAGCACACATACATACCAGTTGGATTTGGCACGAGGCTGAGTGATGGTTCAGTATATACAATTGTATTAACAAGAGGTTTCACAAAAATGAAATTCACTATTAATAATTGAAAGGACGAGAAACTGACCCATTGACTCACAGCTCGTGAACTGTAAAGCCATGACAAGGCAACAAGCTATTTACAGGCCATTCATACACCTTTCATACATGCGACACATACAAAACCATTCACAGCAACCACACCAGCTAACGGATTGCGTGGAGTGGTGTTTGGCTAGCAAGGTGTGTGGCGACCAGCAGCAAGTCTCTACTCATACACTGCCAGCCAAGTGCCAGTCCACACACACCGCCAGCCGAGCGCCAGTCCATGCACACCGTCAGCTGAGCACCAGTCCACGCATATCACCAGCCAAATGCAAGTCCACGCACACTGCCAGGCAAACATCAGTCCACGCACACCGCAAGCCAAGCGTCAGTCCACACACACTGCCAGCCAAGCGCCAGCCTACACACACCGCCATCACATTTAGGTTTTTTTATACAAAAAAATGAAACACAACAAATTGCAAATAGATACAAATTTACTAACACAAAATCTGTAACTAAATACATTGCACAAATGCCAACCTTGAAACTGAACATAAAATATCAAACAATAGAGACCAGGCAGTTCACTTTACCACTCATGGAGGCTCCCAAAAATGATTTTGCGTGTGGTACATTCTAAAACAAGCAGGCACACACAGCGCAGGGTTAAAAGGACACTCGGGGAAGTACATACGAGTCCCCTTTCACGTACCTCTTTACCAACAGACTCTACATCTCCTACTGGGAAAGTCTTTTGAGGGTGTAGGAGGAATGTGACCAGGAAAGTGGCGATCTTTCAATCAATCAATCAATCATAGGCATTTGTATAGCGCACTGCTCACCCGGAGGGTCTCAAGGCCCTGGGGGGGGGGGGGGAACGCTACTGCTCGAACAGCCAGGTCTTGAGTTGCTTCCTGAAGGCGAGATGGTCTTGCGTTGTCCGGAGGTGGATGGGGAGGGAGTTCCATGTCATGGCTGCTAGGCAGGAGAAGGATCTTCCTCCGGCGGTGGCTCTGCGGATGCGGGGGACGGTGGCGAGAGCGAGGCTGGCGGAGCGGAGCTGGCGGGTGGGCTTGTGGAAGGTCAGGCGGCTGTTGAGGAACTTGGGGCCCAGGTCGTGGAGGGCCTTGTGTGCGTGGGTGAGGAGTCGGAACGTGATTCTTTTGTTGACGGGGAGCCAGTGCAGGTCTCTCAGGTGTCCGGAGATGTGGCTGTGTCGGGGGATGTCCAGGATGAGTCGTGCTGAGGCGTTCTGGATCCGTTGGAGTTTCTTCTGGAGTTTGGCGGCGGTGCCGGCGTAGAGGGCGTTCCCGTAGTCCAGCTGACTGGTGACGAGGGCCTGGGTGACCGTCTTCCTGGTCTCGGTGGGGATCCACCGGAAGATCTTTCGAAGCATGCGCAGGGTGTTGAAGCATGAAGACGAGACGGCGTTGACTTGTCTGGTCATCGAGAGGGAGGAGTCCAGGATGAAGCCTAGGTTGCGTGCGTGGTCCGTTGGCTTGGGGGTGGCTCCGAGGGCGGGGGGCCACCAGGAGTCGTCCCAGGTGGAGGGTGATGATCCCAGGATGAGGACCTCCGTCTTGTCTGAGTTCAGTTTCAGGCGGCTGTTCTTCATCCATTCGGCGACGTCTTTCATCCCTTCGTGTAGGCTGGCTCTGGCGGCGTCCGGTTTGCTGGTGAGGGAGAGGATCAGCTGGGTGTCGTCGGCGTAGGTGATGATCTTGAGGTTGTGTTGACGTGCGATGGTTGCGAGGGGGCTCATGTAGACGTTGAAGAGGGTGGGGCTGAGCGATGACCCTTGTGGAACGCCGCAGATGACTTCGGTGGCCGCTGACCGGAACGAGGGGAGGCGGACTCTCTGGGTTCTTCCGGCGAGGAATGAGGTGATCCACTCCAGGGCCTTCTCCTGGATGCCGGTGTTGTTCAGACGCTGTACCAGGGTGCGGTGGCAGACAGTGTTGAACGCTGCGGAGAGGTCCAGGAGGATGAGGGCCGCAGTTTCCCCGTTGTCCATTAGGGATCTGATGTCGTCTGTGGCTGCGATGAGGGCGGTCTCCGTGCTGTGGTTGGCTCGGAAGCCGGATTGCGAGTGGTCGAGGGATCCGTTGGTCTCGAGGAAGGCGGCTAGCTGTCTGTTGACGGTCTTCTCGATGACTTTGGCAGGAAACGGTAGGAGCGAGATGGGGCGGTAGTTCTTGAGGTCGGAGGGGTCTGCAGTTGGTTTCTTCAGCAGGGCACTGATCTCGGCGTGTTTTCAGCACTCCGGGAAGGTGGCGGTGTTGAAGGAGGCGTTGATGATGCCGCGGAGGTGGGGTGCGATGATGTGGTCGGCCATGTTGAAGATGTGGTGTGGGCAGGGGTCCGTAGGGGATCCGGAGTGGATGGTGTTCATTGTGCATGTTGTGTCTTCGGTGCTGACTGGGGTCCAGGTGCTGAGGGTGGCGGTGGGGGGCATCGGTTCGGTGGTGGTGTTCGTGGTTGGTGGGCCGAAGCTGTTGTGAATGTTGGCGATCTTGTCGTGGAAGAAGGCTGCGAGGGAGTCGCAGAGGTCTTGCGAGGGAGTGATGTCATTGTTTCCGGCGTCGAGGTTGGAGAGCTCTTTGACGATGCTGAAGAGTTTCTTGCTGTTGTGGGTGTTGTTGTCCAGTCGTTCCTTGAAGGCTGTCATCTTTGTGGCGCGGATCAGTTGGTGGTGTTTGCGGGTGGCGTGTTTGAGGGCCGTCATGTTGTCTGTGGTCTGGTTGGTGCGCCAGGTGTTCTCCAGGGAGCGGCAGTTCTTCTTGGAGGTGATGAGCTCGTCGGTGAACCAGGAGGCTTTCTTGCTGCCGCGTCTGCTGGGGGGGTTCTTCTTCAGTGGTGCGAGGGCGTCTGCGCAGTTGGTGATCCACTGTGTGAGGTTGTTGGCGGCTTCGTTGGGGTCCGTTGAGCTGGTGGGGGGGTTCTGGCTGAGGAAGGTGGTGAGCTAGTCGCCGGTGATCTTGTTCCAGCTCCTGCGGGGGGCTTGTTGAGGGTGGTGGTGGGTCGTCGTTTTACTGAAGCTGAAGTGGACGCAGCTGTGGTCAGTCCACTGGAGATTGGTTGAGTGGCTGAAGGTGACGTATTTGCTGGATGAGAAGACTGGGTCAAGCGTGTGGCCGGCGTAGTGGGTGGGGGTGGTTACCAGTTGCTTGAGTCCGAGGTTGGCCAGGTTGTCCAGCAGAGCAGTGGTGTTGCGGTCCTTGTTGTCCTCCAGGTGGAAGTTGAGGTCCCCCAGGAGGATGTAGTCAGTGGAATTGATGGTGTGCGGGCTGACGAAGTCTGTGATGTCTTCCCTGAACTGTGTGCGTGGTCCCGGTGGTCTGTAGACGAGGGTGCCTCTGAGCGTGGTCTTGGGGTCGGTGTGTATCTGGAAGTGGAGGTGTTCGGCGGAGGTGAAGGTGTCATCGGAGTTGGTCGTGATGCGGATGGTGTTCTTGTGGATGATGGCGATGCCTCCTCCTGTCTGGTTGACGCGGTCCTTCCTGGTGATTTTGTAGCCTTCTGGGACGGCGACGTCGGGCGCTGAGGAGGTGTTCATCCAGGTTTCCGTCAGGAAGGCGATGTCTGGTGCTGTCGAGTCGAGGAGGTTCCAGAGTTCGACGGCATGCCTGTGAACGGAGCGGGTGTTGAGCAGGATGCACATCAGGTGTTTGTTGCTGGGGCTCGGTTTAGCAGGTGCGGTGTTGGGTCGGAGGCCGGTGAAGCGGCAGGTCAGGCAGGTGAAGGGTCCGTGGGTGCGTCTCGGGGTGGCTCGGTAGCAGGCGGTGTTTCGGCCGGCGTTGAGTGCGTGGAGGGTTTTGGCATTGTAAATGTGCAGGGTGTGCTGGCGAGGGCGAGAACCAGGCGGTCTGGCGCTGGGCACGGTCCAGGCACGGACGGGCGCAGACGGGCTTACCTTTGGCGCACCTTCGGCGCTCAATCGGTGCTCCCGCTGCGCGCGTCCGCTGCGCGGTCGCTCTGGGGGCGTCATAAGTAAGGAGCCGGGAGGGAGGAGCAGCTGGGTGGCGGGAGCGGGGCGGCGAATGGAATCACAGGGGGGCGGGGCCGCAGGGAGGCAGCGGCGGGAAATTCCAAGAAGCAGCGGGCAGCGGGAAATTCCCAGGAGCAGCGGGAAATTCCCAGGAGCAGCGGGCAGCGAGCGAAGGAATCTGCAGGCAGGAGGCAGCAAAGGCAGGCAGGAGCGGCAGCAGTGAGTGGGGCGACCAAGCCCTGTGGAGGGCTGAGCGGTCACCAGCAATCTAGCCACATCCTCCACCACTCCAACTCTAGGAACACTTGCCTGTTCCACTACAACAAGGTTGACTCAGGACAACAGTCCTTGAATACAACAAAAGCATTAAAGGTTGCCAAGTGGAAAAGATGGATAGCCAACTTCTTATACCAAATGCAAGCCTTACGAAGAGCAGTGTAAGGTTCCAACCTCTGATCTACTCTATCAACACCATCCATGTGCCTATTATATCCTAAAATGCACACAGGTTTATGGGCTTCAGCAACCTGACCCCAAACAGTCACAGGTGAAGTGCTTTCATCAAGGATGGTAGACAGCATATAGCCATCTCTCCTGTTTGAAAACTTGACACCTAAAAGTTCCTCGCAACGCAACGCACTGCACTGTGCCCGCACAAGCTTTTGACAAACAAGTTCTTTTGGGAAACCTTTACGGTTAGAGCAGATTGTGCCACAAGCAACAGTGCCCACTTTTGCCAATTCCCTAAACAACTGCACACCAGTGTAGAAGTTATCTACATATAAATGGTGACCTTTGTTAAAAGGTCCTCTACCAAGTTCCCACACAATTTTCTCAGTCACTCCAAAAGTGGATGGACAACCAGGGGGTTTAATCCTGGATTCCTTACTGGTGTACACCCTGAAATTAGAGACATATCCAGTCCTACTGTCACACAGCATATGCAGCTTAAATCCATAGTGTGCCCTCTTACTAGGAATGTATTACCTAAAAACCAAGCGGCCCTTGAACAAGACTCATCCACTGCCATTTCATTCCCTGGAGCATAGATCTCAGAAAATCGATTTACAAAGTGATCAATGACAGGCCGAATCTTAAAAACGCTAAACCATTATTGACAAAATGCAGCATCCGAGGCAGAAGCAAATACCTATCACGACTCATGACTGCCGGAAATATAGCCGTTGCCATCAAGGGACTAGTAGACCAATATGAAGACATTGATGGCTTCCTTAGCAAGCCCATCAAAAAAGTGAAACCCAAGAACTTCTTCATCTCTTCCAGATTTGTGGGAGTCCACCGGGTAGCTCTAGAGTGGAGCCTACGTCTGGCACTCTTGTCCCTCAAAACCTGTTTGGCATACAAATTAGTCTGCTCAACAATCTCTGCCAAAAATACATCGTCCATAAACAACTGAAAAGAAATTATCGGCAAAAAGTTTTCAGCATTCACTCTATACCCTGGAACACCAGTAAAGTCTGGCAATGCCGGCTGCACGATGCCTGCGGCAACCCAGAGGTCAGCACTTTCAACGGGAAGCCTTGCAGCCCCAGGCTGCAGCCCAGATGCCTCTTGCTGCACTATCAGCACATCAATGACCTCCTCTAAAACAGGCACTTCATCCGCACTAAGAGTAGCTTCATTTGCACTGAGAGTAGCTTTATCATACGATGATGCCTCGTGGACAGAAAACTCACTGCCTGAATCTTCCACTCCCTCCTCTGCCTCGGATGCAGAGTCAGTCTCTGAACCACGGTCAGAGGAAGACTCAAAAAGCATACCAACAACCTGCTGAGCAGTAATCCTGCTGCTAGCCATTATCCTTACTAAGAAAGGAGACTGTACAAACAAGTTAACAACAACCAACACTGCGCAAAATAAGTAAGTAAAAAAAATGTGTGCCTTTATCACAAAGAACTATGGGGCAGATCTATGTCGGAGATGCGCCACTTTTACGCCGCCGTTGCGTCACTTTTGTGACGCAGCGGCGGTGTAAACCCTGCGCCACGTTGCGCCATATTTACATCGTGACGCATCTATGGAGATGCGTCACGATGTAAAGCCCTGCGCCACGTAAAACCTGCGTCAGGTTTCACGTGGGCGTGTCGACATAGGGGGGGGCGTTCCGTCGCAGGAACGCCCCTGAAAAGTGACTCAGTCAAATCTATAAGATTTGACTGAGTCACTTTCCCAACGCTGATGCGCCAAAACCCTGCGCCTGCTTGAAGCAGGCGTAAGGCTTGACGCACCATGTTAGGGATAGGGTTGGTTGGAACAGTGCTGGAGTTGCGTCGCGCTTGCGACGCAACTGAAGCACTGCGCCAACCTTACGCCATTGGATGCGTCACGCATCTGTTTATTCCTGCGCCATGATGCGCCGCATTATAAATGCGGCGCATCATGTGTGGCGCAAGGGTAAACTTGCGTGACGCATCATTCCTGGCGCATCCTAGCTGATTTGCAGGGATGCGCCAGGCAACATAAATCTGCCCCTATATACACAAAAACTAAACGATACACTTGCAAGAGACAGCTACACTCACCAGCACCTACCCTGCAGAGACAAAGCAAAAACCAACGATATCCCACTAGAAAGAAAAAAAAAACAATTACTCTAAAGATAACCAAATACACATCGAGCACAAATGCAAAAAGATTTTGACACTCCAAAAACAGAAGGCAAACATACTGCTATTATTACACCATTTGCAAAAAAACACATTCATGTAGGGAAATGAAACTCATTTACATTGTACAAACAAATTCTCTCACCAAACACATGCAACTACACAAACAGCAGAACCACCAGTAACAAAACCGCAACCTGGAACAGTCTAAAGAGCAAAAGCCTTGAACTAGAACAAAAAAGGAGAAATAAAGCAGTACAATTGCAATTCACAATAAATAAAACAATTAACATTATAACACGCTATGTTACTACCCAAATGGTCAATCTGCCAGATGGGCCTTCAAATAGGGCTCAGAAAAATGGGGGGTGATCTTGCCCAAGGGATCGGGTGAGGTTTTCTGTCAGGCCGATCTGTCCCCCAGGTGGGGCAGAAAGCAGCAGACAGAAATGTGCCCCCCTGGCAAAAGAAATAAATCCCTGGTGCCTAGTAGGGTTTTCTGCCTCCCCCCTGCCTCCCCCAGAAAGGCCAAAAAAGGGGCAGATCTGTCCGCAGGAGGGGCAGAAAAAACGTTAACCACATTTTACCCCCTTGGAAGCAACCATGGCGCTTCCATTACACACAAAACAAAATCCCTGGTGCCCAGTGGGGTTCCCCCCGGGGACAAAAAGGCAAAAAAAAAACAGGCAGATCGCTCACGGGAGGGGGGGGGGGGGGGTAACAGAAAAAACATACACAAAATATCTGCCCCCCTGAACGCGACCCTTGTCTAAGGGGTAGCTTCCATTTTAATTTTAAATATTCCCTGGTGTCTAGTGGGGCAAAAACGGGCCGATCTGGGGGGGGCAGAATACACATACAAAAAAAATCTGCCCCCTGGAAGCGACCCTTGCCCACGGGGTTGCTTCCATTACAATTTTTAAATATTCCCTGGTGTCTAGTGGGGTTTTAAAAAAACAGGCTGATCAGCCCCCAGGGGGGGCAGAAAAAACAAACAAACATAGTGCCCCCTTTAGAAGCGACCCTGGATGATCAAGGTGATTTGTGGAAGAGCCAGGTCTTGAGGTCCTTCAAGAACTTGGAGAGTGCTGGTGTCTGTCGGAGGTGGAGAGGGAGGGTGTTCCATGCCCTGGCCGTGAGGAAGGAGAAGGAACGGCCTCCTGTTCTGGTCTTCTTGATGTGCGGCACCATGGCACAGGAGAGCTGGGCTGAGCGGAGTGATCTTTGGGGTGCGTGAACCATGAGGCGGTAGTTCACGTAGGCTTGTCCGGTGTTGTGGAGGGCTTTGTGGGTGTGGGTGAGAAGCTTGAAGGTGAATATCTTCTCAAAGGCGAGCCAGTGTAGTGTCCGAAGGTGTTGGGTGAGGTGGCGGTGGTTGGGTCGTCATCCTTGGTGGTGGGAGCAGAGCTGCTGAGGGAGGCAGTGAGCTGGTCATCGGAGATCTTGTTCCAATTCCTGCGCTGGAGCTGGTGTGGACGTTTGCGGGTAATATTTGTTTTGAAGGTGAAGTGGATGCAGCAGTGGTCCATCCATGGGAGTCCGGAGGTGTGCCAGAAGGTGATGGAGTTTCCTGCTGTGAAGATGGGATCGAGGGTGTGTCCTGCTGAGTGCATGGGTTCTGGTGAGATCTGTTTGAGTCCGATGTTGAGGTTGTCCAAGAGGAAGGTGGAGTTGAGGTCTTGGAGGTTGTTGAGTTGGAAGTTGAGGTCTCCCAGCAAGGTGTAGTCGGAGGAGGTGATGGCTTACGGAGTGATGATGTCGGTGATGGCATCAGAGAAAGGTGCGCGTGCTCCTAGGGGCCTATAGAGGAGGGTGCCTTGGTGGTGGTCGGGTTGGTCTATATCTTGAAGTGGAGTTGTACCATCAGGTCTGTGGGCCTGTCGGTGAATGTGCTCAGTCGGAGGTTGGACTTGTGGGTGATGGCAGTGCGGTCCTTCCAGGTGATCTTGTAGCTTTCAGGGATGGCGATTGCGATGTCAGGTCCTGATGCAACATTCGTGCAGGTTTCTGTAAGGAAGGTGATGACGGGGTGCTGCTGTCAAGGAGGTCCCAGATTTCCACACCGTGTCTGTGGAGGGAGTGGACATTGAGGAGAATGCATTGCAGGGGTTGAGGTGGGTCTTGAGTCACGGTGAAGGCGAAGGAGTGGCGGCAGCGTCAGCAGGAGAAAGGTCCGTGGGTGTCAGTCGGTGAAGAAAGTTTGCAGTTGTTGTCCTGGCCGGAGTTAAGTGCGCAGACACGCAAATCAAGAATTGCTATTTTGCTGTGGAAGTGGTTGGCGAGGTAGTCACAGAGTTCTTATGAGGGAGGGAATGCATTTTCTGTGGCTGAAGGGCAGGTGAACTCTCTGATGATGGGGAAGAGTTATTTGGTTTGGTTGGTGCTGGTTTCGATCCGGTGTTAGTCGTTGAGTGCTGATTTGCATGTGGCTTGGTCGGTGTCATTCTTGCTGGTTCGCAATTTTCTTTCCTGTTGTTTACACCCACCTTTTGATGTTCTGAGTTCTGAAGTGTACCAGCTGGCTTGTTTGGTGGGTCTGTGCATTTTAGCTGGTTTTATAGGGGTGCCTTGGTTGGCAGCTCTGTTGATCAAGGCATTGAAGTGATTTATTGTTTTGTCCAGATTGGTGGTGATGCTGGGCAGAGTGATGCAGAGGGCATTTAAGTCCATTGCTGCTGAGTTACTTTGGTCCAGCTGCGGTAGGCAGCGTTGTGTTGGATGGGAGCAGTGTGCAGTGGACTGATGAGGGTGAAAGAGTCTATCCAGGTGAGTTATTTGGTGTTGCTGTATCCGATTATGTTGCTGGTCATGAAGATGACGTCTAGCATGTGTCCTGCTCTGTGTGTGGGTTCGGTGATAATCTGTTTGGGGCCGATGTTGTCTAGTCTTCCCAGGAGGTCAATGGTGTTGGTGTCGGTGGGGACGTCCAGGTGGAAGTTGAGGTCTCGCAGGAAGATGTAGTGTTCGGATTCGACGGTGAGTGGGGTGATAAATTTGGCAATGGCATCGCTGAAGTCAGTTCGTGGTCCTGGCAGTCTGTATGCGAGGGTGCCTTTGATGGTGGTTTTCACGTCAGCGTGAAGCTGGAAGTTCATGCGTTCCATGATCTGCGGGGTGCCATTTTGGTGATAGTGCAGGTGATTGATTTCTTGTGTATGATGGCGATGTCTGTTGGTGCAGTCTCGGTGTTTCATCTTGGTGCTGTTGGGAGTTGCCATAGCGATGTCAGGTGCAGATGTGGGGGAGAGCCAGGTCTCTGTGTTGAAGCTCACATCGGGGGTGATGGTGTAGTTGGTGTCCCAGATTTCAGGTGTGTTTCCAGAGTGATCTTGCATTGCTCAGGATGTAGTTGAACCGGTGGGGAGTCAACATCTGTGGTTGGCGTGGTGCTTTTTAATGAGTTGTTGATTGGGGAGAGGGTGGAGGTGAAGCGACAGTTGATGCAGGTGAATGGTCCCACTGTGGAGTGTGGGGATTCAAGGCAGCGGTTGTTGTTGTGTGCAGGGTACAGGGCAAAGAGCTCTCTGGAGAAGTACCTGTGGGAGTGCTGAGGGCTAGAGTTCCTAGTGCTGGGCACAGACCAGGCCTGGACGGGCAGAGACTGGCTTGCCTTTGGCGCACTTGTGGCGTGCCTGCTGCGCGGCCACACTGCAGCCTCCTTTAAGTAGCTCTGGGAGGTAGGGGGGCTGTCAGGGAGGCATGTGGGCGGGGGGCTAGGGCGATGGTACAGACAGCAGTGGATGAATAAAAAATTTGCTAGCATTCGCGCCAAGAATTTTCAACTCTATTAAGGACACGGAGGCGAGGATTATGCTATCTATTTCTTTACTGTAAAACAAACAGCAGCCAATAAGAACATTTTTTTTACATTAAACTAACATTCCCAGAATGCTCAGCGAATGATCCATAACAACCATAGAGACTAGCCCTATATATGTGTCTTGCCCAGTGAGCACTTCCTCTTTCTTTGCCCAACGAGCAGTGTCCAAACTTATGGTGTCCATTATCCACAGAAGATTTATAGGGAACAGAACTTCAACTGGAGTGATGAAACAAATACATCCTCAGTAATCCTGGAGACAGTAGAACAAGATGTCCATTAAGCTCCAAACGATAGATTATTCGCCTTTCTGGTCAGCACCTGAAATAGAAGTAAGACTCGTAATAACTGCCATAACCTTCATCACAGGGAGGGTGAACATGGCAATAACAGCATTAATTGAAATGTGGGCGGGATAATCCTCGCCTCCGTGTCCTTAATAGAATTGAAAATTATTGGCGCAAATGCTAGCAAATTTTTTATTCTATTACAAGACCGGAGGCTTCGGATTATGCTAGTTTAACGCTTATCTAAAACCACAGAAGCGACATCGCCCACAGGTTTGTAATAAAACTGTTTAAACGTAGAACTAGACGACCAATCAGCCGCTTTCATGATATCATGGATACTAGTACCAAGCATAAAAGACTTTGAGGCCATGGCGCCTCTGACTGAGTGCGCTCCAAACAACTCTGTGTCAATGCCCGCCTCTGACATAATAAATCCTGGCAATCATAGCAGAGGTAACCGGCTTGAATGGCTTTTGCAAAGCTATTAACAGTGTTGAACAACCCACCGGCCTGATGGACCGGGTACATTCTTCATATGCTTTGAGGCAATTTACCACACACAATTTGGAATTTGATGGAAAAGCATTATAACCAATGGATTTAGAAAAGGTTTTTGTACGTGCAGTGATCACAAAAGACACTCCTTCAGGAGAAAAAATCCTACCCTCCAGATCTAATACTCTAATATCAGAAACACGTCTATAAGAAGATAAACAAAGGAGCATGGCCAGTTTAGCGGACAATTGTTTTCTCAACAAGTTTGCATTATCAGGCCATGTGTCAAACAGATTTAATACTTTAGAAACATCCCACAAAGAAGAATACTTAGCCTTAGGTGGATTGGTTACCCGTATTCCTTTCAGGAGTTTACAAATCACCCTATGCATACCTACCGGACTGCCGTCTATCTGCGTATGTCCTGCTGAGATGGCTGACCGGAAGTTTTTGACTGACCTGTATGATAAACTGTCTGCCGCCTTTTTGGAGAGAAAATTCACAATTTGGGAAAGTTCTGCCTCCACGGGATCCAGGTGCCTCTCCAGGCACCAACTAAACCATGCTCACCATGCGGAAGAATAACGTTTTCTGGTGGAAGGAGCCCATTCCTGATGGATGAACTCTGAAGCTTCCCTCGAAAGTCCTGGCAATGACCACTGTTGCCTGAAAGCCTCCAGGCCATCAGGTGTAGCTGCCCCTCGAGAACTAGAGGATGCAGCTCCCCCTGAGGGCCCTGGAGTATCGTCGGAAAAAACGGAAGGAGGAGAGGGAGGTCGCACGCTAGTTCCAGAAGAACTGGGAACCAAGGTTGCGACTTCCAGATCGGAGTTATCAACACAACAATTGAGGGACATCGACCAATCCTGTGTGAATGCATCCGTGGCCATCGGCAACGGATCCGGTCTCCAACTGAAGAAAGTCTCCAGCTGACAGTTCAGTCTGGAAGCAAACAGATCTATGTGGGACGGGTCCCAAATTGACTGAGTCATTGGAAGAGCGACGGATGAAGTTTCCAGTCGCTCTAGTCTTTCAAGTGACGAGTTCCAATCTGCTATTGTCTCTGCCCGGAAGGTATTCCGCAATCACCGTTATTTGATGTGCTAGGCAGTAATGCCAGAAGTCCTTGGCGATCTTCGCCAACATTGGGGATCTGGTGCCCTCCAACTTGTTTATATATCTCACTGCTGAGATATTGTCCATCCGTAAAAGAATACAGCAAGAAACTTTCTTGGAGGAGAGCGTGCGGATCGCAGACGAACCCGCTAGAAGCTCTAGACAATTGATGTGTAACTCTAATCCTTGAGATGACCATCTGCCCCCTGTCGTGATGGTCCCACACTGGGCTCCCCAGCCCGACCGACTGGCGTCCAACTCTATCACAATCTCTGGGCGAGAACCGAAGATTGCTCGCCTGTTCCAGGCTTCCACATGTGCTAACCACCACCTGATCTTCTCGGGCGTCCTCCGTGAGGGGAATCTGATCCGAGTAAGAGAGGCCCTTCTGGAGATGCCGTATTTTGAGGCGTTGTAGGGCTCGGTAATGAAGGGGTCCGGGGAATATCGCCTGTATAGAGGAGGCCAAGAGGCCCACTAACCGGGCAATCGCTCTGAGTGACATCATCTGGGACTCCAGCGTCTTTCGCAATTCCCTCTTGAGATCTTTCAATTTGTGTTTGGGTAAGAGTAGTTGAGCCGACTGGGAATTGATTACAAACCCCAGAAATTCTATAGACTGGGTTGGACTCAGCACCGATTTTGTCCTGTTTATCACAAAACCTAAATTCTCCAAGAGTGACATGGTCTTGTGAAGATGGTGGCTCGCTAATTCCTCTGAGGGAGCCATGATCAGGATATCGTCGAGATATATTATCAGACGAATGCCCTGCTCCCTGAGGAGTGCTATGTAGGACCTGGGGTCACCAGGCCCTCGGGGGGGTAGCTTAGTGCGAGCAGGTAGGCACCCGAAGGCTTACGTGTGAAGTGACCATACAGCACACACATCCACTGAGACAAGGAATGCACGTAATAACTGACACCACACCACACCACACCAGTGAGGTTGAGTGAAAACCAATCAGCTTTATCTAGGTCAAAGTCGGGTTCTCAAAGCACTTCATTAGAATTAATCTGGCATGTCATTAAAGCGTCAAACATGGCATCTCATTACAGCGCTAAACTGGGCATTTCATTAGAGCGTCAAACATGGCATTTCACTAAAGCAATAAACTGGGCATTTCATTAGAGCGTCAAACATGGCAGGAGATCAAAGTGCTACCCCTAGCAAGTATTCACAGCGCTAACTAGGGCAAGAAATCCAAGCGCTAAACATAGCCTTAAGTTCTGCTGCTGCCAATTCGGTCAAGTTGTTGTCCATTCTCATGAGCAATGATTTCCTGCGCTCAGCGTATATGACACAATTAGCATTTCCTAAGAAACAAAAAGCTTGTTGTGTCCATCCCGCAAGGATGTCAGGATCTATGGGCGCTCCAGTCTCTTTGGCTATCAAAGCCAACTCCAAATTCTTTGCTAGAGGACCAGCGGTATCCAAGAGCTTGTCTTGGCATCCACGCCAGGCTCTATCAATCCCTTTTTTAGGATCTTTGGCAAACTTTTTCAGAAATGCCAGCATGTTGGGGTCTATATCTGGTGTTTCTGCCACTTTGTCAGGGACGTCTGGGCGCGGACACTCAGATCGTAGCCGATTCCTGACTTCTCTATCAAAGCTGCCTCTGAGATTTTGGTGGAGATAGTCTGAGACCTCCGGAGGAGGAGCCCAATCTGAGGACCTAGGGTGTATAATATCCATTGGATTAAAATCAAAAGGGGACGTGGATTGGTACGAGGGCGCTGCCTGGGGTTGGCTAGAACACCTCTTCGCCTTTTTCTTTTTAGGAGATATGGTTTTCCCTGTAGAATCAGTGTCTGTATCCGTATCTGTAGTTGTATCGTAAACTCTGCTGCATGAAGAACGGCTGGGTCCAGCCGTCTCCGCGTACTGATGGTCACTAGTGGAAGGCTGGGGCAACTTAATTAAAGCTTGAGCATGCGGCCAGTTTGTTGTCGCAGATTTAGATTTAGATTTAGCGCCAGGAAAACTTGCTGCAGGGTCTTGGGACAGCATTCCATGCTTTTTAGCGAATCTTTCAAGCTGCACTGTAATCGGTTTGAGGGCAGCTGCAAGCGCCTTATTCACAGTTTGGGGAACCGCCACTTCCACAGCTTTACTCAGAGACTGCTGCACAGATGCATCCCGAGCATCCACCGGGTTGTCTTCCAGAGGAGTTGCGTGCGCCTCCTCATAGTACCCGTATTCGTCCTCCTCGAAATAGGCCCAGTCTTCCATCGCAAAAGGAACAACAACTGAATGCGATAGAGACTTAATTGAAAAAATTGAATATCAATCCCAAAGGGATCAGTCAAGGGGGAGCCACCCTGTGTGCAAAGAACGTAAAGTTATTAAATTTGCTCCTCAGCAAAGCTGTAGTCAAAGTGAACAACACACTACAGGGGTCACCAGCCAAAAATATGGATTTTAAAAGCCTGCACTCGGCTTGGGCCTTCCAAACTGTAACCAGCCTTGGAATGGCGTCAGCAACGGGACTCGGGAGACAACCAGCGCTGAAAGCTCACTTAAAAATGAGCGCGAGGAGGAAAAACGGAGATTGGGCTACACGGAGCCCAAAAAGAGCCCAAAAAGAGCCCAATTGGGCTACGTGCTCCCGGCTGGTATTTTGAAGGAAAAAACGCAGGCCTGAATCAGGGAAGGCGCCGCTGACTCTATCGGGACTTTAAGGTGAGTGAAAAACAAAGGGAAGGTCTATCGGACGGGGGCGCACTGCAGGAAAACCGACTTCCACCGCCGTCCGCCACCGCTCGAGAAACTGCAGCGCACGAGCGTTATAACGCTCCAAGAGGCACACAATAAACTACGCGTTGGTACAACAATACAGCTCTATCAAACCACACGAGCGCTGCAGCGCTCAAAGCACACTGACAAAGTCAAGCAATATCGAAGCAATAGAGATATAATACCAAATATGCATTGAATAATATAAAAATATAGTCATAAGGTAGAATGAAGCACTTATCTCGGCTGCGAGCAGCAAAGAAAGAGGAAGTGCTCACTGGACAAGACACATATATAGGGCTAGTCTCTATGGTTGTTATGGATCATTCGCTGAGCATTCTGGGAATGTTAGTTTAATGTGAAAAATGTTCTTATTGGCTGCTGTTTGTTTTACAGTAAAGAAAGAGATAGCATAATCTGAAGCCTCCGGTCCTGTAATAGAATCTAGAGTGAACCGGAAAAGAAATAGCCAGGATTGAGTACAACAATTGTTGGCAAAAATGGGGCATAAGAAAGAATACAAATCAGACACAACAGTGAGCAAAAATAAATGCAGTCAACAGAATAAAACAGAGAATAAAAGAATAAAAATAATAATAAAAAAAATAAATAACACAGCGTATTTGAGTGTCAAACCAAAGGGGGACCAGGACTTGGGGAGAGGATGTAGCCTTATGGCTAGAGCGGTTGACCTCGAAGCTGGGGAACCGGGTTCGAGTCTCCGCAGGGACTCTAAACATCCTGTGATTCTGGGAAAATCATTTAATCTCCCCGTGCCTAACAAAAAAATGAATGTGTCCATCTGTAACAAAACTGGTACTCATGTAAAGCGCTCTGATACCTGATATCTGCGGGTGGAGTTTGCACTATATAAAACAAAACAAAAAACACTTGAACTGTGGTACCGAGGCCCAGGAATGGTGCCTCTGTTACACGGGCAGCAGCTGGCAGTGGTGTGCAAGACCAGGTGGTTGAGGGCTACTCACAGGAGGCATGCTGCAGCCTCCAAGAGGCTAGGGTGGCGGTAGAAACAGCACCGGATGAAACCGGAGTAAACCAGAAAAGAAAGAGACAGGATTGAGTACACCAGTTGTAGGCAAAAATGGGGCAAAGCAAAGAGTACAAATACGAAACAACAGTGAGGAAAAAGAAATGTGAACAAGCATTCAACAGAATAAAAATAAAAATGCAAACTAAGGGGGGGACCAGGAATTGAACTGTGGTACCGGTAGCTGGACGGCTGTGAATGGCTACTCTGTGCTACACGGAGAGCAGCTGTGAGCCACATGCAAGACCAAGTGGTCGAGGACATACACACGCACACACAAATATATATATATATATAGTCGTTTGCCAAAAAATGAATCGTAGTGGGTCACAATTCAACCTACTCCATGATAATTAATGAGCTAGGTTGCAAATTTCATCACAGGGGTTGTGACCTCCTTGGGTCTGTTGATCACCATGTCTGTGATTCCTTTTAATAAAGGATTTTTTTTAAATCCAGTCTGCTTTCCTTAAAAGAAGTGGAACTGAGTTTAACCCCTTCTGTGCCCATGACGAGATAGTCTCGTCATGGAGCGCGGTTGTGCTGTGCCCATGACGAGACTATCTCGTCATGGACCCCGCCCGCTAATGAAAGGGCCGGCACAGGAGGGGGAAAGGGCGGGGCACTCAAGGGGTTAAAAGAAAAGTTTCCTTTTTAGGTCTCGCGCCTAGCGTTGCACTGCGCAGCAGTGCTCGCGCAGCGCAAGACCTTTAGTAAGTGAAAAACGGGGTTTCAGCATTGACCTAGGAATCGCACACGCTCGTGCGTGTGCTTTTCCTTTTTTGCTACCCCGTTGGCCTTTGCGTGCGTCTTTTTATAAAAGACTGCACGCAATTGCCCATAGGCGGGCGCATTGCTCCGCTCATGGCCTATTGGTGTCTATTACGCGTTTGGTGCGCGTAATAGATACCAATAGGCCATTTGGTTTCAATTATCGTGCCCAGACACGGGCACGATAATTGAAATCACATGCTTGGCTGTGGCGCGCGCGCACCACTTGTTTTCTTGGGCACTGCAAAACCACTTTTAAAACTCGCACAGTAATCTCTAGTAAGTTATTCATCCCCGGTGGCCAGGGAATGGGTTGCTCCTTGGAGAAAATATTTTCCCCGTGTGCTTGCGCCTTTTTTTTAATGCGGAAATGTAGTGTATATTTTTGCCTCGGAAAGTTACTTTATTATTTTTCGTATGCATTTCTGAAATTAGATGGACTTTTGAAGGCGAAGCAAAATGAAAACTTTCATATGCCTTGATAAATAATGACATTTGTAAACAGACTTTATATTAACTTCTATATTAACTAAATATGTGCCATTGAACATTGCTGTAGCCCTCGTTTTTTAAGTAAGTGGTAGGGTTACAACAAGCTGTTAAAACTAAAAAGAAGGTTGCCAGTACCTGTTGAAAAGGCGAGGGTGAAATCAAGAGAAATGATTAGAGAATAAGTGTTATCATTTACTCTCTGTCTGTGGAACCCTGGCAAATGATTTACTCCACTGTTTTGAGTACTGTTGGTCTGTGATTACACACTGCTCTCATCTCTGCGTAAACTAGCAGCCGGCCAGGTGTATTTGTGCGTCCTTTTTACTCAGCCTCGAAACTCGTGATAAGAGTGCCGGTTAAAGCGACTCCAGTTTCAGGCACGCAAAACATGTGACGGAGCAGGTCTAATTTTACTCCTTTGAGGAAGGTGCATTCCTGTTTCCGTCATCTGTCCATGCGAAGAGCCACTCACCTGCTTGAGTTTGTGAGTGCAAGTGTGAAAGCAGGACGGGTGGGCTAATATGCAAATTTTGACACACAGCAGACACTGGTCTAAAGACATCAAATTTCAGTCAGGCTACTTTTCACATACCTGGAACACACTCCTGTGCTCCCAGCATTTCTCTCGTGACTGGTCTCTTGCGGGTGTTAAAGTCTGCTTTTGTGACACAGTAACAATCCCCTCTCACCTGTAACTCAGGCAGTAAAAGAAGCTGGGGTATTCGGTGCACAGCATGAAACAGAGAATTCCAGTCTTTGGATGCTGCAATGTTGTTAAATTGAAGGAGCAGTTGATTATCTTTACCAATCAGAATACTACATTATTGGCAAAGCAACATCTCTGGTGCCGGCTGCAAGACTTTTAGCTTTGTCAATGCTTATTTTGTCGTGGGATTTGTAAAATGTTATTGCTGAAGAGGCTGCCAGTTCCTTGCCAAGTTAAAAATGTTGGATAATAAAAAAAACAAAAGCACACATTGCCATAGTAGCCCTACTTTGTGTGCAGATGTGTCCCTTGTGAAAGAACAGACTGTTGTCACTCACAGCAAAGTTAGCTAGTGGCTGAAGAGGGCAGAACCACTGCTCCACGCTCTAGGATTTCATAGGCAGAAGAAAAATGTGAATAACGCAACATAATGCCAGTGGATGAAGAAGGTCGGTTGAATGCCCCTGTGAATAAGTATATTAGAATAAATGTGTATACGTATAAATTAAAATAAAAACATCTTTGCTAACCCGAGACCTACAAAGTTTGCTGACCTCCTAATGATATCCCCTGATGGAAAGACTGGTAGTAGTGTAACTTCTCAAAGGTTTTTGATCCTTATAAAGCATGGCAGGATAGCTTTAACTCTGATGTTAATTCTTAAGTGATCCATTATAAAAACTTCAATTTTTTGTATTTGGAATGAAGTGGATTTTTGAACATGGAGAAAACATTTTTGTTTGTGTTGTAGTTTGTTATTGGTGTTTAGAGGTGTCTACAGGTTTGATATATTTTTCTGTTTAGACAATAGAACACCCCTAATATAGCCTTATAGCCCGCTGTAGCGGGCTATACCGGCTGTTAAAGGCCCGCTGCAGCGTTAAAGGCCCGGTATAGCCCTGCTACGAAGGGCTATAAGGCTATTAGAACATTCTGCCACTAGAATGTTCTAACAAAACAAAGCCTTCAGGGAGCGCGAGGGGAATGAAATCCCCTCAGACTCCCTGAAGCCTTTGTTCACAGCCAGAGCTGTGAACAACGAAACATTGAAATGTTGGAGCTCCGGGCTTACACCAGCCATTATAAGCCCGGAGCGCGCCATTGTTTTCAATGGAGCTTCCAGCATGCCAATGTTCTAATATATAAAATGTGTGTAGTTTCAATATTGATGTTAAAGGCAAGTGGCAGTGATAGACTTCCGCTGTGACCGAATAGGAGTGAAAGTTATCACTATTCACCCATATTGATGTACGGACGGATACTTAAGTAAGAATGTTGCTAATCCACACATTGTGCAAGTGATTGTATCGTATAGAAACCGAATAAAACAATATCAAATTAAAAATAATAGTTTATATTTGGGACAATGAAAACAAATAATTTCAAAAAGGTGATTGGTGTGGATATTTTGGTGGGTGAGTGTGTGGCACAGTATGGAAACCTCCCAAAAAAGGTTGGATTAGGTATACTAGAAAATATCTCACAAACGTCACTGCTAGTGTCGTACCATGCAGGACTCCATTCCCATAAGAGAAATGGTGCTAAATTAAATAATTATACAATATTTCACTTAATATAAGAGTTGACTGGAGCCATGTGTAATTGTGTAATATTGTCTCATATTTCTTTCAAGGGGTTCTAGTTGCGTAAACAATGAGTCAGTGGCTAATTAGTTTGTAAATGTCACTAGACCCTGAAGATGGCAATACAGGACCATGTTACTTATTTTTTATTTATGTCAATTTTGTTTTCGTGTTCTTAACATGAAAACAGTATGTTTTTTAAAACAAGGACTTGTTTTTTGAGAAAAGTAAGAGAAATGCTGGGCTATGTTGGTTGTTGTCTGTAGTAAAAAAATAAAAGAGAGAGAAACCTATTTGACCATGTAGTAAAGGGAGTGATTTTTTTTGTTATTGATTTTTAAAAAATCATTTTTATGGGCTTATTCCGGTATTAACATAGCACAGTGCCGGCAAACCCATCACTGTATAAGACTCACACTGCATTGAAGATGGGCCACTGGGCCTTTTCAAACTTGACATAATCCAGTCACTGCTTCGACAAAGAAACACTAAATCGGAAACTCTGAGACCAAAGAGATAGGTAAAGGAAAGTAGAAGGAAAGAAGCAAAGTAGAGGGACAACAGCAGATAATTAGCATTTAAGAAATTCACAGGCACACTTCTCGTTCCTACAGATAGGTACTCCCCACACCGCTCCTCGTCCCAGCGCTCCCCCATCCTCTAGAGTGCCTACCCAGCCCAGTAGGCCATTCAAGAGGACCATAAAGTACACACATCATCCAGTGTCCGATGCAGGATATCCAAAAAGCTCATGCTTAGTCAGCATGCCCAAAAATGCACTTGTTCCCCCATGAGCTTCACTGGAATGCCCACAGCGGTAGTTATACCCCTAGCCACCTTGTCCTTTGTCCCCATAACTACCTTATTTCTCATTATGTTGTTAGTGCTAGGGTCATGAAAAAATATGTTTGTTCTCTCCAGCCGGGATCACCCTCTTTCGGATAACTGCCTTAAGAATCCAGTCAATCCAATCTAAGACTGTACCACAGCCGTTATTGTGCCTTCTCCTGTGTTTGTACACCCCAGACTGCCCAGCATTTTCTGTAAAGTCTCACTATCACTCTGTTGTCTGACCTTCCAGCACGCTAGCAGGTTGTGAAATACATTGTCCAATCAATGAAGACGTATGTCTGGAGAGATCTCAGGTACTCCCAGTACTGTGATATTGGTTCTGTACCTCATGTTCAATGTAGCACCCAATTTTTAATCATTGCCTCTGTGGCACCCTTTTTAGGTCTCGCCTAAGCTGCGCGCATGCGCTGCATAGGAGGACCTTTAGCCGTCGTTCAGCTCTTTTTCGAAACACATACTCGTGCTTGTGGCGGCATACGCATTGCGGGAGTGCGCAGCGGCGCGCCACAAGCACGAGTATGTGCTTCAAAAAAGAGCTGGCTTGTGCACGCATGCACCAGTCTCAAGTCCTTGCACTGCACAACGAGCTCTGTCCACTCTTGCTTGAAGCCTCCCATAGGTCTTGGTCTAATGCTGCCTCTGTTACCATATTAAACAAACCTACTACCACTGCTTGTCGTCAGAGGTGCCATCTGTGCAGGTAAAATACGTTTTCTTTAAAATATGCATTACGGGCAGATGTTTAATTTGCTGATTTTTACTGGGTTTTTGGGAACTACAGTGACTGCATTCACCCCCTGGCACAGTTAATGTTTTGCCATGATCAGATGCATGCCTTTTAACCACAAGCCTGCGTGTTTGTATCATACACACGCTACTCTAAGTAGGGACTGCTGGAACCAGTTAACACAGATGCAAAGAAAAAGTACATTAAGCCAATCCAATCTACATAGGACGATTCGATTTCTGAATGTCTCTTGTGAGCCTCCCCCTCGCCCCCCTCACCCCTCGAAATCCAGGACCTCCTGTGTTGATTTAAAAGCAGCGCTTTCAACCTTCAAAGTGTCCCCTTGCAGTGGGAATGACACTGCGCCATGCTAGTCTGCAGCTGTTGCGGGCATTCTCGCCCATCACATCCACTCCATTGAAGGCAGAATATCTTCTCTGGAACCATCACAACTAGAGCTTTCAAGCCGCTCGCATGGCCAGTGCAGCAGGACAAACGCGCATTCACTCTCCTCGCTCCGCTGTCCCTCCCACTTGCACTGCCTTCCGCTTCCCTGGTGTCGCTCCCGTTTGCAAAGCTGCTCCGGGCTCAACCCCCCCCCCCCCCCCCTAACAGTATAATTTGCCTCATCTAATTCCCTTGGGGAATTAAGTCGTGCCGTTAAAAAGCCTGGCTGGCGTTCTAACACTCATTGAGACCAACTTAAAGGAGCACGATTTTCAGACCACATACAGAACATTCAAGTGTAAGAAAAAATAGAAGTTCGAAAAATACACTCAGCTTTCAAGGAGGACTGATATATGCCAGAGAACAACTACCACGTGTGCCCAAAAATGAGCCAGTACAGGCGCCCAGGGCATCATGCACTCTGCAGGAAATAGAAATATGACGCCACTCGAATTAAAAGAAGTAAATGCATACCAGCAATCTAAAACTCTAGCTTTTCTGGCATGTCCGGTATTTCTGAGAGGCAGGGAAGTGAATGGTTACAAGAACTCAGTGACTAACCCTTCAATTGGTCCGTGCTCAAGGGGGCAGTGCTTAGTAGAACCATCAATGGCCTACATAACACTTGCACATCACTTACTCTCCATTCACAAAGCCAACAATATCTCGGGTGCTGTATGAAGTGCTGCATTATAGACAGGAATGCCACACACTTACACATTTTCTTCACTGCTACTTGCTTATTTTTTAATGGTGTGGCTATAGTCTACAGGTTGTTTCCCTCACAGCATCGGTTGTATGACCGTGAATGGACTTTGCTATAAGCCTTCTCCCTTTAGATGACCTGTTCTGCTGCCTCTTATCCTTGTGTGCACTGAAAAAAGGCAGTTGACTCATAACTTAATAACTTTGTTGTGTCTGGTTCCTTTACAAGGATATCAAGTCAAGTCATTTCATTCATAAAAGCAAAATACAAATTTACAATAAAAACAGATTCATACAACATTAAATTAAATTCCAAACAGTAATATCAGAATACAAGACATACTTCTTAAAGTTTTCAGACTTGATTACTAATCCTGTTTTTAAATTAAACGTACCGTACTATTAGACAATAGGGAATTGTAAAAAATGATAAGAATGATTTGGATAAAAAGGTAGATTAAAAAAAACATAAAAGTTAAAAAAATGCAGACGAAATAACATAGCAGAGAATAGTCAGGTGGCTAGCAGTCTCTGTCTAATCGAGAGAATAGTCAGGTGACTAGCAGTCTCTGTCTAATCGAGAGAATAGTCAGGTGACTAGCAGTCTCTGTCTGATCAAGAGAATAGTCAGGTGGCTAGCACTATCTGTCTAATCGAGAGAATAGTCAGGTGACTAGCAGTCTCTGTCTAATCAAGAGAATAGTCAGGTGACTAGCAGTCTCTGTCTAATCAAGAGAATAGTCAGGTGGCTAGCAGTCTCTGTCTAATCAAGAGAATAGTCAGGTGACTAGCAGTCTCTGTCTAAGCAAGAGAATAGTCAAGTGACTAGCAGTCTCTGTCTAATCAAGAGAATAGTCAGGTGACTAGCAGTCTCTGTCTAAGCAAGAGAATAGTCAAGTGACTAGCAGTCTCTGTCTGATCAGGAGAATAGTCAGGTGGCTAGCAGTCTCTGTCTAATCAAGAGAATAGTCAGGTGGCTAGCAGTCTCTGTCTAATCGAGAGAATAGTCAGGTGGCTAGCAGTCTCTGTCTAATCTAGAGAATAGTCAGGTGGCTAGCAGTCTCTGTCTAATCGAGAGAATAGTCAGGTGGCTAGCAGTCTCTGTCTAATCGAGAGAATAGTCAGGTGGCTAGCAGTCTCTGTCTAATCGAGAGAATAGTCAGGTGACTAGCAGTCTCTGTCTAATCAAGAGAATAGTCAGGTGACTAGCAGTCTCTGTCTAATCAAGAGAATAGTCAGGTGACTAGCAGTCTCTGTCTAATCAAGAGAATAGTCAGGTGACTAGCAGTCTCTGTCTAATCAAGAGAATAGTCAGGTGGCTAGCAGTCTCTGTAAAATCAAGAGAATAGTCAGGTGGCTAGCAGTCTCTGTCTAATCAAGAGAATAGTCAGGTGGCTAGCAGTCTCTGTCTAAGCAAGAGAATAGTCAGGTGACTAGCAGTCTCTGTCTAAGCAAGAGAATAGTCAGGTGACTAGCAGTCTCTGTCTAATCAAGAGAATAGTCAGGTGACTAGCAGTCTCTGTCTAAGCAAGAGAATAGTCAAGTGACTAGCAGTCTCTGTCTGATCAGGAGAATAGTCAGGTGGCTAGCAGTCTCTGTCTAATCAAGAGAATAGTCAGGTGGCTAGCAGTCTCTGTCTAATCGAGAGAATAGTCAGGTGGCTAGCAGTCTCTGCCTAATCGAGAGAATAGTCAGGTGGCTAGCAGTCTCTGTCTAATCGAGAGAATAGTCAGGTGGCTAGCAGTCTCTGTCTAATCGAGAGAATAGTCAGGTGACTAGCAGTCTCTGTCTAATCAAGAGAATAGTCAGGTGACTAGCATTCTCTGTCTAATCAAGAGAATAGTCAGGTGACTAGCAGTCTCTGTCTAATCAAGAGAATAGTCAGGTGGCTAGCAGTCTCTGTCTAATCGAGAGAATAGTCAGGTGGCTAGCAGTCTCTGTAAAATCAAGAGAATAGTCAGGTGGCTAGCAGTCTCTGTCTAATCAAGAGAATAGTCAGGTGGCTAGCAGTCTCTGTCTAAGCAAGAGAATAGTCAGGTGACTAGCAGTCTCTGTCTAAGCAAGAGAATAGTCAGGTGACTAGCAGTCTCTGTCTAATCAAGAGAATAGTCAGGTGACTAGCAGTCTCTGTCTAAGCAAGAGAATAGTCAAGTGACTAGCAGTCTCTGTCTAATCAAGAGAATAGTCAGGTGACTAGCAGTCTCTGTCTAAGCAAGAGAATAGTCAAGTGACTAGCAGTCTCTGTCTAATCAAGAGAATAGTCAGGTGACTAGCAGTCTCTGTCTAATCAAGAGAATAGTCAAGTGACTAGCAGTCTCTGTCTAATCAAGAGAATAGTCAGGTGACTAGCAGTCTCTGTCTAAGCAAGAGAATAGTCAGGTGGCTAGCAGTCTCTGTCTAATCAAGAGAATAGTCAGGTGACTAGCAGTCTCTGTCTAATCAAGAGAATAGTCAGGTGTCTAGCAGTCTCTGTCTAATCAAGAGAATAGTCAGGTGGCTAGCAGTCTCTGTCTAATCAAGAGAATAGTCAGGTGACTAGCAGTCTCTGTCTAATCGAGAGAATAGTCAGGTGGCTAGCAGTCTCTGTCTAATCAAGAGAATAGTCAGGTGGCTAGCAGTCTCTGTCTAATCGAGAGAATAGTCAGGTGACTAGCAGTCTCTGTCTAATCAAGAGAATAGTCATGAATAGTCAGGTGACTAGCAGTCTCTGTCTAATCGACAGAATAGTCAGGTGACTAGCAGTCTCTGTCTAATCAAGAGAATAGTCAGTCTCTGTCTAATCAAGAGAATAGTCAGGTGGCTAGCAGTCTCTGTCTAATCAAGAGAATAGTCAGGTGGCTAGCAGTCTCTGTCTAATCAAGAGAATAGTCAGGTGGCTAGCAGTCTCTGTCTAATCGAGAGAATAGTCAGGTGGCTAGCAGTCTCTGTCTAATCAAGAGAATAGTCAGGTGACTAGCAGTCTCTGTCTAATCGAGAGAATAGTCAGGTGAATAGCAGTCTCTGTCTAATCGAGAGAATAGTCAGGTGGCTAGCAGTCTCTGTCTAATCGAGAGAATAGTCAGGTGGCTAGCAGTCTCTGTCTAATCGAGAGAATAGTCAGGTGACTAGCAGTCTCTGTCTAATCGAGAAAATAGTCAGGTGGCTAGCAGTCTCTGTCTAATCGAGAGAATAGTCAGGTGACTAGCAGTCTCTGTCTAATCGAGAGAATAGTCAGGTGGCTAGCAGTCTCTGTCTAATCGAGAGAATAGTCAGGTGGCTAGCAGTCTCTGTCTAATCGAGAGAATAGTCAGGTGGCTAGCAGTCTCTGTCTAATCGAGAGAATAGTCAGGTGACTAGCAGTCTCTGTCTAATCAAGAGAATAGTCAGGTGACTAGCAGTCTCTGTCTAATCAAGAGAATAGTCAGGTGGCTAGCAGTCTCTGTCTAATCAAGAGAATAGTCAGGTGGCTAGCAGTCTCTGTCTAATCAAGAGAATAGTCAGGTGGCTAGCAGTCTCTGTCTAATCAAGAGAATAGTCAGGTGGCTAGCAGTCTCTGTCTAATCAAGAGAATAGTCAGGTGGCTAGCAGTCTCTGTCTTATCAAGAGAATAGTCAGGTGACTAGCAGTCTCTGTCTAATCGAGAGAATAGTCAGGTGGCTAGCAGTCTCTGTCTAATCAAGAGAATAGTCAGGTGGCTAGCAGTCTCTGTCTAATCGAGAGAATAGTCAGGTGACTAGCAGTCTCTGTCTAATCAAGAGAATAGTCATGAATAGTCAGGTGACTAGCAGTCTCTGTCTAATCGACAGAATAGTCAGGTGACTAGCAGTCTCTGTCTAATCAAGAGAATAGTCAGTCTCTGTCTAATCAAGAGAATAGTCAGGTGGCTAGCAGTCTCTGTCTAATCAAGAGAATAGTCAGGTGGCTAGCAGTCTCTGTCTAATCAAGAGAATAGTCAGGTGGCTAGCAGTCTCTGTCTAATCGAGAGAATAGTCAGGTGGCTAGCAGTCTCTGTCTAATCAAGAGAATAGTCAGGTGACTAGCAGTCTCTGTCTAATCGAGAGAATAGTCAGGTGAATAGCAGTCTCTGTCTAATCGAGAGAATAGTCAGGTGACTAGCAGTCTCTGTCTAATCAAGAGAATAGTCAGTCTCTGTCTAATCAAGAGAATAGTCAGGTGGCTAGCAGTCTCTGTCTAATCAAGAGAATAGTCAGGTGGCTAGCAGTCTCTGTCTAATCAAGAGAATAGTCAGGTGGCTAGCAGTCTCTGTCTAATCGAGAGAATAGTCAGGTGAATAGCAGTCTCTGTCTAATCGAGAGAATAGTCAGGTGGCTAGCAGTCTCTGTCTAATCGAGAGAATAGTCAGGTGGCTAGCAGTCTCTGTCTAATCGAGAGAATAGTCAGGTGACTAGCAGTCTCTGTCTAATCGAGAGAATAGTCAGGTGGCTAGCAGTCTCTGTCTAATCGAGAGAATAGTCAGGTGACTAGCAGTCTCTGTCTAATCGAGAGAATAGTCAGGTGGCTAGCAGTCTCTGTCTAATCGAGAGAATAGTCAGGTGGCTAGCAGTCTCTGTCTAATCGAGAGAATAGTCAGGTGGCTAGCAGTCTCTGTCTAATCGAGAGAATAGTCAGGTGGCTAGCAGTCTCTGTCTAATCGAGAGAATAGTCAGGTGACTAGCAGTCTCTGTCTAATCAAGAGAATAGTCAGGTGACTAGCAGTCTCTGTCTAATCAAGAGAATAGTCAGGTGGCTAGCAGTCTCTGTCTAATCAAGAGAATAGTCAGGTGGCTAGCAGTCTCTGTCTAATCAAGAGAATAGTCAGGTGGCTAGCAGTCTCTGTCTAATCAAGAGAATAGTCAGGTGGCTAGCAGTCTCTGTCTTATCAAGAGAATAGTCAGGTGACTAGCAGTCTCTGTCTAATCGAGAGAATAGTCAGGTGGCTAGCAGTCTCTGTCTAATCAAGAGAATAGTCAGGTGGCTAGCAGTCTCTGTCTAATCGAGAGAATAGTCAGGTGACTAGCAGTCTCTGTCTAATCAAGAGAATAGTCATGAATAGTCAGGTGACTAGCAGTCTCTGTCTAATCGACAGAATAGTCAGGTGACTAGCAGTCTCTGTCTAATCAAGAGAATAGTCAGTCTCTGTCTAATCAAGAGAATAGTCAGGTGGCTAGCAGTCTCTGTCTAATCAAGAGAATAGTCAGGTGGCTAGCAGTCTCTGTCTAATCAAGAGAATAGTCAGGTGGCTAGCAGTCTCTGTCTAATCGAGAGAATAGTCAGGTGGCTAGCAGTCTCTGTCTAATCAAGAGAATAGTCAGGTGACTAGCAGTCTCTGTCTAATCGAGAGAATAGTCAGGTGAATAGCAGTCTCTGTCTAATCGAGAGAATAGTCAGGTGACTAGCAGTCTCTGTCTAATCAAGAGAATAGTCAGTCTCTGTCTAATCAAGAGAATAGTCAGGTGGCTAGCAGTCTCTGTCTAATCAAGAGAATAGTCAGGTGGCTAGCAGTCTCTGTCTAATCAAGAGAATAGTCAGGTGGCTAGCAGTCTCTGTCTAATCGAGAGAATAGTCAGGTGGCTAGCAGTCTCTGTCTAATCGAGAGAATAGTCAGGTGAATAGCAGTCTCTGTCTAATCGAGAGAATAGTCAGGTGGCTAGCAGTCTCTGTCTAATCGAGAGAATAGTCAGGTGGCTAGCAGTCTCTGTCTAATCGAGAGAATAGTCAGGTGGCTAGCAGTCTCTGTCTAATCGAGAGAATAGTCAGGTGGCTAGCAGTCTCTGTCTAATCGAGAGAATAGTCAGGTGGCTAGCAGTCTCTGTCTAATCGAGAGAATAGTCAGGTGGCTAGCAGTCTCTGTCTAATCGAGAGAATAGTCAGGTGGCTAGCAGTCTCTGTCTAATCGAGAGAATAGTCAGGTGGCTAGCAGTCTCTGTCTAATCGAGAGAATAGTCAGGTGACTAGCAGTCTCTGTCTAATCAAGAGAATAGTCAGGTGACTAGCAGTCTCTGTCTAATCAAGAGAATAGTCAGGTGGCTAGCAGTCTCTGTCTAATCAAGAGAATAGTCAGGTGGCTAGCAGTCTCTGTCTAATCAAGAGAATAGTCAGGTGGCTAGCAGTCTCTGTCTAATCAAGAGAATAGTCAGGTGGCTAGCAGTCTCTGTCTAATCGTCCACGCCCATCCTAGATACTTTGCAGTGGCTACTGAAATCCAAGTCAAAGTGCTAGTGCATATAATACGCAGAGCAGCAATGCTACTGGTGTTCCCCAAGTGTTTACACATCGGGGACAGCCAGGTACGCCTTGGGGCCAGATAGACTTTACAAGAAAATAAAAAGTGACCGATCGTTTCTTTAGTAATACCACAAACAGGGCAGTTATCACAGGATCCACCTTCCCATTTAGCTGTCAAATATCTGAGGGGAAGTGCACCTGCTCTGAGTTGGAAAAGGAGCTTTCTTTCTCCTGGCCTGGTTATAATGTCCCAGTAGGGTTCTAGACAGGGATACATCTTGGCCTCTAAGAATTCTCCAGTCATAGATCCGGCACTGGAGCTACTCCAATACCAGGAGGCAACCATCTCCCAGTAAGTTTCTTTCAGAGTACTTTTAGATGGAAAAATCGCTCTCGCCGGATCTTCCCAGAGTGAACACATACCAAGCTCAGTCAAGGTTGTCTTAAGTGATTTTAACCACCCGATTTTGTGGTATACGTCAGATCTTATGATATCTAAGAAGCCCTCGGCATAATGGGAGAGCACAGGAGTCGTCCATAACCTACGCCAATACAAGATAGGACGAAGCTTAACCAAATCTGAGACTGCTCTTCTACCCAAATCGTGTTTGAGGGGCAACAAAGGGGTGCTTTTAGGGACACCAGTTATTGCCCTGAGAAATTTATTCTCAGAGGATTGAAGTGCAACCACCTTCTCGAAGCCCCAAAGCTCAGCACCATAAAGCGCAGAGCCAAGGGCCTTCGCTTCATAAACCTGTAGGGCAGGTTTTACTGGTTTGGTTAAAGATTTTCTATGCTCTGTGCAAATAGCACCAGACAGTTGCCTGTGTCTAAGTGTGGCAATATCAATGTGATGCCGCCAACTCTTCTCACTAGATATATGTAGGCCTAAATATGTAAAAGTATTTACTACCTCTAGCGGGCGGTCATTCAAAGTAATTTTGGATTTAAAACTACGATGGGGATTAAAAATCATAAGTTTTGTTTTGGCTGTATTAACCTCTAAGCCATACTCCCCACAAAATTGATCAAAAATTGACAGGGCACGCTGCAAGCCGCTAGGGGTTTTAGATAAAATGAGCGTGTCGTCTGCAAACATTAAAATAGGGATTTTAATCCCAGCTAAAAAGGGAGCATCCACTTGAGCAGTAAGCATGCGGGCGACAACATCATTAATGTACAATGTAAAAAGGACGGGAGCCATTGAACATCCTTGTCGAACTCCCCGCTCGACTGCAAAGTCCGCAGTTACCGAGCCCAGTCCCCCCCACTGAATTCTAGCAAAATTAGATTTGTGAAGCCTCATTATCAAGGATAGTAACTCACTTGGTAAACCCTGCTTCTTGAGGACCAACCATAACTTAGACCGGGGAACAAGGTCGAAGGCAGCCCGCAAATCGACAAAAGCCGCATACAAGCTGCCTTCTCCCAGCACGACGGTCCTCCATTGCAACAGGGTAAAACGAAAGACCTGGTCCACCGTACTTGTGGACCGACGAAACCCTGCCTGGAAGGGTGAGAGGGCATTGGTCTCCTCTGCCCAATCCAGGAGTCTATTGACAATCACACGCCCCACAACCTTTTTAATGGTGTCAATAAGGCTTATTGGTCTGTAGTTTCCCGGCTGGGACCGGTCGCTTTTCTTAAAGACAGGTATGATTACTGCACCCTGCCAGGATGTTGGTACCGCTGCACCCAGTGCAATAGCATTCATAAGAAGATGAATGTACTTACACCAGAGCTCTTTGTCATTAATGAATACGTCAGCTGGGACACCATCGAGACCAGGGGCACGTCCACTAGCCACTGTGCTAAGGGCCATTATAATTTCATTAATACTAAAGAAATTATCTTGGAATTTATTTACACTTATATCTGACCCTTGCACAACATTATTTGGCTCAGCATACTGGTTTTCAAAAATTTTTACCCATTCATCTTCTGGTACATTGTTATCTGGGGGATCGGGTAAACCCGAACTTCCCCACTTGACAATGTGCCAGAATAATCTGGAATCTTTACTGTAGCTAGCTGCCTTTAGCTCGGACCAGTGGTGCTCGTCCCAGGCTTTCTTAGCCTTGGATATACTAGCTTTGTAATCCTTTCTAGCAGATTGGATTACAATAGATTGCCCACCCTTAATGGCATTACCTAAAGCTAGTCGAGCATCCCTACACTGGTCGTTATACCACGTTACGGGCTTAAAGGCTCTGGTTCCTTTGTTTTTCACAGGCTTAAGGAAGTGGTCTTTAATTGTACAGAAAGGGCGTTATGTATTCCTACTACCTTGTCCAAACCGGTGCTAAGTGAGTTGGAGTGCTCTATAGCCAGTATTGCTTTATCAACCTGTCCGCTGATATTAGCAATAACCTGTTGATACTATGTTTTCCCACCTTAATCTACGCATGTCGTTAGTGGGGACGATCTGGGGAGGGACGATCTCAGTGGGGCCTGTTGGCCGGTTGATATGGGACCACCATTTATGGATTGCGCACAGGGGGTTGTGATCGCTTTCTATCCTCCAGACAACCTCCATGTCGCAAATCAAGGGCCATAATTTAAGACTACATAAAACGTAGTCAATCCTGCTATTGTGTCGCCCATTATCAAATGTACTGGTCCCGTTTTTGTCACTACAAGTCCTTCCATTTAGAGCTCTTAAACCCTTTTCATAACAGAGGACATTTAGACTAATCACATCATCAGTCCAACGCACAACCGGGGTGAGCTCTAATTTAGGAACTCCCCATTGCCGGTCCTCTTCGTCCCCAAAGAGATCATCTTCATTGACTAGGGGTTCGAATGTTCTATTGAAGTCGCCCGCAATGACAATGTTGTTGTTTAAGGAGTGGGTATCAAGGAGACAACCCAAGGCTGCTAGAACCTCAGACCTCCCTCCCCTGTTACTCCTGACATAGACATTATAAATATCCAACGTTCCTAGTTTATCTAAATTCATTTTAATTAGTTGAATATCTCTATGGCTGGTGTCAATAACTTTGATGACTATCTTTAAACTCTGTCGTACCCAGATAGTTAGTCCCCCCATAGGTCTCCCCTTTGGGCCCTTTAAAGCAGGCACAGAATAATTCAGATATCCCTGTGCAAAGGATGGTTCACATGACCAAGTCTCCTGGAATATGCATAGATCAAAGTTGTTGACAAAACATATCCAGTCCTCAGAACCCAGTTTAGAGGACAACCCTGCAATATTCCAGGAGAATAACTTCCCTGTGATAACCTCGATGCCAGCCATAAGGTTGGCAGATAGCGGAGAATCAGGGACAATAAAATGATTAGTACAAGTGTCAACACTTGCTTCTGGTACTGGATTTCTTAGCTCATTGGGAGGTGAAGATAAATCAGAAGATGGCTCATCGGGGGCTAATAACGAACCCTTAAAGTGATTAAGTCAATCTACATCTTCCAGATTTGCTAGTGCCTCATAGCGGTTTCTAAGCGGAATGAGAGGATTGGACTGGTTACAAAGTAGGGCCCCTGGATTAAGAGTGGGAACTGGTTGAGGTCTTGGATAGAAATAAGTCAGTTCCCAGGTAGTGATAAAAGACCTCACATGATTTGTGTGCCAGTTAAGAATATGACTGACAGCTCTAGGATCTCTAAAGTTAATTATAATAATGTCCCCATTTGTATTCTTTGGTGTGTTTCCCAGCCAGGATAGACGCCGGACATGTAAAATTTCCCCGTTTATATATGAAGGAAGAGGGCGATTCTGTCCAAGCCAGTGAATCACTTTGTTTTTTAACTGGAAATGGCCCTCAGTTGCACCGTCCTTTAAAGTTGGAACACCCGCAAGAACAACTACAAGAGGGACAGCTTCTGGTGGCAACTCAATAGAAAAAGGCCTGCGTGTCTTTGCAATAGGAATTGAAATGTGACCTTTACTGTCACATATTGTAGCTTTTTGTGTTAAGGTATTTTCTCCCAAGGAATCTCTGTCCTTGTTTAAAATGATGTGTTGCATTGGCGTGGGGAGAGTGATTCTCCCTGCATTAATTACGTTATTAATGCTTGGGTGATCTTGGGGAATGGACTTTGATGATGAAGGAATGGGGGGTAATACGACAGAAACTGGGACAACAGGGGACACTATAGTTGGCTTTGTAAGATTCATGATTGTTTCCCTCTTATTACCTATTAGCAATTCTACTTTATCAAGCCTTTTATCGATTGATTTTAAACTCTCAACAATAAGTGACATAAGAGATTTAAATAACTGTTCTATGTTTCCCAGTAACTCCGTAATAGTTGTATCATTTACAGACCCAGATACAGACGTGGCTGAGAAAGATGTATTGGCAGTGCAGAATATAGGACCTTTGACAGTAGAAGCCAGATCAGAGTTACGACTGGGTTTGTTTGTTTTTTTACTCTATAGTAACTCTGAATCTATCTTTCTCCTTTTTCTGGGTAGTGGGCCTGAAGCTTTGGATTGCCTAAATAAGTTAACCTTTTGGGATAGAAGCTTAATAGCTTGTGGTGGTGACCCATTTAATATAACTGGTTCAGGAGTTAAATTAAGGGGTAGAGGTGAAGCAATTGGGGACAGATCATTAGTTGACTCGGTTAAAGAGATTAATTTTCGAGATAGTGTTGGAGAGTCAACATTACTAGAGATATATGGAACTTCTTTATGAGAGGGTCCAGTCCTAATTGGGGAGGTGACTAAATGAGAGGGAGCCACGGAGAGTGGCGTGTTTTTAATAAGCTCAATAGAGCTACGACGCTTCGCCCTTAATTCCGCAAGAGTGGCATCCCGTTCTATTCCCGAATTAACTTTAAATATATAACCATCAAGGGTCCCCTTGTTTACACCTTCAGCCATATTAATGATGCTAATGCAGTAACCCGCTATAAGTGTTGCGTACAAACGGAGCAAAGGGAAACAAAACAAGTATATAAGTACAAGTACACTAAGTAATCAGTCCAGGAAAAGGAACACAAACATTAGAACAGAAAAATCAAACAATCAAACAATAAGAGGGTAAGCCCAGCCCGGCCTCCTTCGGCTCCGGAGGGCTACAGAGGGCCCGCCCTTTGCCCGGGCTTAGCGGGGTGTAGAGTTATTTTTGTACCGCCTTCGGGCGCGAAATGCCGGGTGTCCGCTCCCGCTTCCCGGTGGGCTGCAACTAAGGAGCCTGGGAGTTGTGGTTTACAGCTCTCTCCACACAGCGGTCGCCGATGTCACCAGTGCGACGATGGGAGGGAGCGGCCAGGACAGCAACGAGAAAGAGACAACCCCCAAAAACAGCCAAACAGGTAGGCGCAGCAGCAGCTGCAATGCGGAAAGTGCGTTTTCGGGCAAACGTTGCAGGCAACCCCTGGATAAAGTTGCTGGGCGTCAGTAGGGGTTGTAAGGTAGTCTCAATTCTCTCTGACCGGTACACTACAGCTATGTGCACTATATTGAGGGTCCTAGGGACTCCCCTCAGGATTCAGATGCCACTTGCAGTGCCCAGTATCACTCAGACCCCCCACGCTTCATGCAGCTCACTGTGGGCTAATGAGTCTCTGCCAGCAGCCATCCACTTCGTTCCTCCACAGTGGGGGGTCTCACACTGGATTCAATTGTGTGCCAGATGATGTCGACCAGCCCTCAGTAGCAGCGGCCCGAGGCTCCAGGGGAGGACATGTAAAGTTGTAGGGTGCCAGGCAATATGTACTTTCCCCCACAGACACTCTGGAGACGTTCTAATGGGTAATTGCGCCTTTATTACACTTTGTATGCACCTGTGGAGAGAGCGCCGGGCAACACGCTCCGCTCGCGTCTCTCGTTCGCGCCGTTGTCCGTCGCGCATGCGCTGTAGCGTCCAACGTCCGCTACACGCCTTTGCGTCACCACGTAGTGCGCGCGTCCACTAGACCGCGACACTACATATCTCCCCCTTTTCACACCACTCACACAGAGTCCCCGACCCGGAGGTCAGTCCATTTCAAAGTCTCTGAACTTGGATGGTCTCACCACTGCTCTTCCCCCCCGTGTGTGCCTTACCGGAGTGGAATGTCCTTCTCGGCTTCCTTCTGTGACCAGGCCTCCATCTGTACCTTTCGGAGAGCCCTGACTCTCTTTCTCTTTTACCTCGCCCTCTTCTCTCGTGGTCTCTCCCCCAGGTCTTCTCCCTGGGTTGTCTCTCTCTCTCTCTTGCTCACCGCCCATGTCCTCCCTGGGGCCTCCTTCGGATGAGTCTGTGTCCTTTATCACCCCCTCTGCCGGGTTTTCTCCTTCCGTGCTCTCTCGGGGCCACTGTAAGATCTTATTGCATTTTGCCATGCGCTCGTGTGACCACACGTTACCGTCACTGAGCAGTGCTGCCCTGTCATACACCTCTTCTACTCTGAGGGGTGGGGAGTATTTGCTTTCTCCTTTCCGCTTAAGAATCGCCAGCTTCACTCTGACCCACTCCCCTTTTTCCAACGCAGCATCTTTTGTCTTCTTGTGGCGGTTGTAGTGCTCCGTGTAGATGCGTTGTGCCTTCTGCAGGTTGTGCTGCACCACTGCCGGAGACCATTTGCTAGTGATGGACTTCTCCTGCCATGCCACATTGTCTTTGGTAAAAGGTTGCCGTCCCCGTAAGATCTGGAAGGGACTGTACCCCGTTCCCGTGGGGGTGATGCGGTATGCCCATATCGTGCTGAGCACCTCCTTTTCCCAGTCTTTACCTCTTGTGATGGCCGCCTGTATGGAGCCCATCAGCACCCTATTGAACCTCTCTACTTGTCCATTGCTGGATGGGTGGTAAATCGAAGTATGTTTGAGTACTATGCCATTTCTGTTCGCGAACGTGACCCACTTGTCGGAGATGAACTGGGGGCCATTGTCACTGATGATGCTCCTGGGTATGCCTTCCCGAAGAAACATCGCCTTGAGGAAGCGTAGGATCTCGTCCGTGTCCATGACCTCGTTGATGTGCACTTCTGGCCATTTCGAGTATCTATCCACCAGTACACATAGATATTTGGGGATGCCTTGGTCGTCCAGTATTGGTCCCAGGATGTCCACTGCTACCTCTTCCCAAGGGTTGCTGGGATTAGTGAATTTCCCTAGGGGTGGTCTCATCGGTTTGAGAGTCTTGTCTGCCCCTTGGCATTGCGCACAGTCCTTCATGTGCCTCTCAACGTGCGTGTCCATTCCTGGCCACCAGTAAGTTTGTTTTGTTCTGGCCTTTGTCTTCACTATTCCCAGGTGGCCTTCGTGAAGTATGGCTAGCAGGGTAGGTACGATGTTCTCCGGCGGCACCACCCTGTCACCCCTGTAGACGAATACTCCATCGTTGCCCACCGACAGCTCTTCTCTGACTTCGTAAAACTGCCTGATTTTTGGACTTTGTCGCCTCCTGTCCGGCCATCCCCGCACAATGCACGCCTTGATCTCCTCCATGTCGGCATCCACTTCATATGCATCCTTCCAGTCCTGCCTGCTGATGGCCTTTTCCGGATCGTCCGTCAGAGCCACCATCTCGTCGTCGTCTTCCCTGTCGTTGGACGCGTTGTCCATCGCAGATGCCCTGCTGAGGTAGTCCGCTATTTTGTTCCTGGAGCCCGGGATGTATTCCACGTCGTATCTGTACTCCAGGAGTTTCAGTGTCATTTTCGCTATCCGGGGTGTGGCGCTGGCATGGCCATCGGATGTCAGTACTTTCACGAGAGGCTTGTGGTCTGTCTTCACCTGGAATCGGGTCCCCCACAGGAACTGCCGGTACTTCGCCATGGCCCATACTACCGCTAGCATCTCTTTCTCTATCACGCTGAACTTTTGTTCCGATGCTGTCAGCGTCCGGGACGCGAAGCTGATCGTTTCCGTGCCACCTTCTGGTCTTTCTTGCATGAGCACGGCTCCCAGTCCCTTTTCACTCGCGTCCGTCATCAATATCGACCGCCCCTGGGGGTCGAATCCTTGCAGCGGGACTGCTCCGCCAATCTCCCGTTTCACGGTGTCGAACTCTTCTTGCGTCTCCTCCGTCCATCTGAACGCCGTCTTGTCCCTCGTGAGCTGCCTCATGTGGTGGGTTTTCGTGGCAAAGTGGTGGACGAATTTACTGTAGTACTCTGCCATCCCTAGAAACGACCGCACTTCCTCCTTGGATGTGGGTGGCGGTGCTTCGCAGATGGCCTTTACGTTCCCTCTCTTCGGCGTTATTCCTTGTGCCCCTATCTCGTGTCCCAGGTAGGTGACAGATGTCATCCCAAAATGGCACTTCTCCCACTCTGCTGTGAGGCCCTTCTCCTCCAGGATCTTCAATACTGCCGACAGTTTCTTGTCGTGGTCCTCCTGCTCCGTCCCCATCACTAAGATGTCGTCCTGGAAGTATTGCACTCCCTCAATGTCCTTGAATAGGCGGGCCATCAGCTTCTGGAACACCGCCGCTGCCGAGGCGAGACCGAAGGGCATGCGGCAGAATTGGTAGCAGCCGAACGGCGTGATGAACGATGTCAACTTTTTGCTCGTCGGATGTAGTGCTACTTGATGGTACGCCGATTGCAAGTCTATGGTGGAGAACCATTTCACTCCTTTCGTGCGGGCCAACATTTCCTCAATGCGTGGCAAGGGGAACCTCTCCACCACTATGCACTTGTTCAACTCCCTGAGGTCCACACAGAGGCGCACTTTGCCTGACGGTTTCATGGCCACCACCAAGGGGGCCAACCACTCCGCGCTGTCAATGGGCTCAATGATTCCTCCTTCTTCCAGTCGGAGGAGCTCCTGTTGCACCGCTTCCCTAACGGCAATCGGGATGTTCCGTACCTTGTGTGCGACTGGCCGGGCGTTGTCTTTGAGGATGATTTTGTGGGAGAACTTCTCCAGCCTCCCTATCTTCCCGCCGAAGACCTTCGGGTGCCCGCTCCGCCATTTTCCTGCCGTCGACTCCTCTCCGTCCAGTGTCGCCAGCACTTGGGTGTCCCCTCCTGCGTTCAACTGTATACCCAACACTCCTTGGTCCATCCAGCCCAGGACTGACGGTCCTTTCTCTGCGACGTACAGCTTGCAGGTCGCGCTCCTCTCCTTGAGTTGGAACTTCATTGTCTTGAACCCTACCATCGGGATCGGGTCCCCTGTGTAGGTGACAGGTCGGATGTCGGGGGGTTCCAGGTGTGTGCCCCACGTGGGTCTGAACTTCTCGCTCCATACTGAACGTTGGATTATCGTGTAAGGAGATCCAGAGTCCGCCACGATGGTGATGGGTATGCCTCCTACTATCATGTCGCATTGGGGCTTGCGCGATCTTCTCTCCTCTATGCCCAGTACCTGGTCCTCAATACACAGGACTTCCTCGTCGTCTTCACGGCCTTCTGCTTCTTCCCCTTCGTCCTGTGCCACGAATTTCACCGCCTGCTGTCTTCCTTTCCTGCGGCAAACCTTTTCGTAATGGCCGACTAGGCCGCAGAACGCGCACTTGGCTCTGAACGCGGGACACCGTTTGTCGTGCGCTGCATGATGCGAGCTGCCGCACCTGTAGCATTTCATGGCCTCGCCTTTGCCCTGTTTCCATGTCGGTCCGGGTCTTGGTTTCCCTGTGGCCGCTCCTCTGTACTCCCCCGTCGTTTGTTTCCCCCGCGTCTGGTGGTCCGCGTCGTCTACTTTGTTGACTGTGAGTCTGGGGGCCTGTTCTCCTTTGGCTGCATCCGCGCAGCGTTTCGTTAGCTCCGCTCTCTTCACTATGGCGATCACTTCATTTAGCGTTGCATCTCCATTCGCCCATAGTTTGTCCTGTACTGACTTGCTTGTCGTGTGCATGACGATCTGGTCCTTGATGAGTTCGTCCTGCAGTCCGCCATACCTGCACGTCATCGCCAGCTTCCGCAGTGCCGCCACATAGTCATCCACGGATTCTCCCGCTTCTTGCTTCCTCTGCTGGAAGTTATAGCGGTCGATTGAGGTGCACACTGCCGGTCGGTAGTGGTTGTTCAAATCTTCTATGGCGTGGGTGAACACGTCTGTGTCTCCTGCTGGTCTGGTGATCGGTGTGAGATTTTGGAACACCCGTATTCCTTCTGGTCCTAGGTTGTGTAGGAGTATCCTCTTCCTCCTGGCGCTAGAGAACGCCTCCTCGTTCTCATCTTCTAGCGCTTCCAGGTAGTTCCTGAAGTACTCCCTCCAGTCTTCCCACTTCATTATGGGTTCTCCCGGGCGTGGTAGGAACGGTATCGGCGTCGTCAGAGTCGCTGACTGTGCACTCATTTTGGCGTCCACTGGCTTCCTTGGGCTACCTGGTGCGTCCGTCCCCACACCCCTACTTCGGGTACCTGGGACTGCGTTCGAGCCGGCTGCTCCGTCGTCCCCTGACTCCGCCAGGATCTCTTCTGCGGCTCCGCCGTCCGTCCGCGATATCCCCTACCACGTGGCTGGCTCTTCGTTGCCTACGTACCACTCTCCGGCTTCTTTCTGCCTCTGCCGCGCTCTCCCGGTGTGTAGGCGTCTGCTGTTTCGTCTCTCCGGTCTCTCACCGTGTGTGGTGGTGTCTCTCCTGGCTGGCTTCTCTGTGCTGCAGGTTAGGGGGGCACCTTCCGCCTGTTGCACCTGGGGTTCTTCTTGTCCCAGTCTCGTCGCCGCTGTAAAGTTGTAGGGTGCCAGGCAATATGTACTTTCCCCCACAGACACTCTGGAGACGTTCTAATGGGTAATTGCGCCTTTATTACACTTTGTATGCACCTGTGGAGAGAGCGCCGGGCAACACGCTCCGCTCGCGTCTCTCGTTCGCGCCGTTGTCCGTCGCGCATGCGCTGTAGCGTCCAACGTCCGCTACACGCCTTTGCGTCACCACGTAGTGCGCGCGTCCACTAGACCGCGACACTACAGGACACACCCGCCGCCTCCTCCACCGTGACGCGAAGCCGAATAGAGGAGACCCAGGCCTCAGGAGCACTGAAAGGACCTCGGGCAGCTCAGCGACGCCGGCAGCAACAGATCGTCAGCAGCGCGGGCAGAGCAGCCCCCACGCCTCCAGCGCCGTAGCAAGCGCCGGTCTTCTGTCAATAACGGTGGTCCACACAGCCGAAGGCACAACCCCCGCAGGCACCTGGGGCGTCCTCGGCGGTAGCGGCCGCGACGTGAGGGTGCCGGCTTTACTTGCTCGGACACCGGGCCTCGGTCGGATCGTGACACCGCTGTTACTTGGGCAATTCTGCAGTGATTAGCTTTGCACTAGCGGAATACAGTGCCGGATCGTCGGCTTCTTCGATTACTGATGCAAACCGTCGGTAAGTCATGCGGGGTGGAGCAAATTCTGACAAATTGAGGTTACGGTCGAGGGAGCTTACTCAATCTGTGGCCATTTTGGAACTGGGATTTCTAAAGGCAAGGATATCGTGTGTAGTCTTAAAGTCAGTCGTTTACAACGCCAATAGCTCTCACTCTCAGAAATGCCAGACCTATTGCATTGCATTGCAAATGCTTGTTTGTTTTAGAGGAGACTGTTGTCCTGGGTACTGCTGCCTCTTAGTAAACAAACTTTTCTTTGTTTCCCAAAAGAGGAAGGGGCCCCAAAGGATTTCCATTCCTTTTGTGAATGGCTTTGAGGTGTTTGTAAATGTCAATGCTTTGTGACCAGATTGCGGGTGCAAAACATTGATTCGATATACTGATTTGGGGCCTGATTCACTAAGGCAAACTTGCATCTTTATGTAAGTTCACAAAACTATGATTTAATAGCCACTTTGACTGTCGAGACTGCAGTCTCTGCACATTAAAATATAGGCCTGTCTTATATTTTTATGTGCGGAGTTATCCGTCCTGACTGCGCTGAGTTATATTTGAAGTGGATGGTTAAAATCAAGGAGTGAACTCTTATCGAGTCCAACAGTGGCCCCAAAAGACCCCAAAGGCTAAAAAAATAATGGAATAAGTTCCATTGTCTTGATGGACTTGGCATACCTGTCCAATATTCCTCCTGCTCCATAGAGTGCAGATCCCTCTCACAGTGCTCCGGGAACAGCTCTTTGTTACACTTCACAGGGAAAGGCCAGGAAGGGTTCCTCAGCGGTATTCGTACAAGCGCCGAGATGCCTCCGGGTAGTCGTGCGCTATACAAGTACATCTACATTTACATTTACATTTGTTTATTGTTGCTTATGAGTGATATTTTCTCTCTTAAGCTCCTTATTGTGATTGAACAAAGCAAAGGGAGCCAGGGGATCTAAGAGTGACTGTGTGGGTTGTCTGGCTCGTCCCTCACCATCAGATAGGAAAGCCCCCAGTACTTCCTCTTCTGGAAAATCCCTTAAAAGGCAGAAAGTACTCAAAGTACTGGAGACCATCAGAGAAAATCTGGGATTCCTTTCAGTACACACCATCTCAGTGCCACTTTCATACAATCGCACCCCATCCCTGTGGGGACGATGGAAACACATAAATAAGATGACTTCTATTTTATTATTATTATTATTTAGAGTTTGTAGAGCGCGTAGTCACCACGAGGGTATCCCAGCGCTAGAACCTTGTTGCTCAGAAGGGGGAGCGGCTAGGTAAGAGACCGGATTAGGGGAAGAGGAGAGTTTTGAGGGTTTTTCTGAACCGAAGTAAATCGGGCTCTGTTCTGACGTTCAGAGGGAGTGCGTTCCACTTGAGTCCGGTGTTTACCGAGAAGCGGCGGCCCCCTATCCGGGCCTTTTTCACCATGGGGATCGTGATAAGGTTTCCGTGCTCTGAGCGAAGCGCTCTCGTGGGTCTGTAGGGGGTGATCCAGTTGTTTAGTATGGGGGGGCCGGTGTTATGGAGAGCCTTATGGGCCAGGCAGAGGGCCTTGAAAGTGACCCTTTCTTTGATCGGGAGCCAGTGTAGCTTCCTAAGAGCGGGTTTGGCCGATGATCTGGCCGGGGTGCTAGTTAGGAGTCTGGCGGCGGCGTTCTGAGCCTTTTGCAGAGTTTGGAAAGTGGATTCCGGGGCGCCCAGGTAGATGGCGTTGCTATAATCCAACCTGGATAGGATTAAGCCCCGGATCAGCATAAGGCGCGACTGGAAGGGTAGGAGAGGGATTACTTTCCTGCAGGATTTAAGTAACCCGTAGCAGGTTCCGGCCGTCTTTCTGGCCTGGGTCCGGAAGGTAAGGTCGGTCTCCAGCCACACGCCAAGGCTCTTGACCTCCTTTTTGGGAGTGGGAGGATCGCCCATGCAGGCGGGCCAGGAGTTGGAAGGGATGTTAGTGGTTTTTTGTCCGAGGACCAGGATCTCTGTCTTGGAGCCATTAAGCTTCAAGGCGGAGTCGCTCATCCACTGGTATACGCTGGTAAGGCAGTCGTGGAGGTTGGAGGGCTCGAGTTTGGGGTGGGAAAGAGTGACCACCAGTTGCGTGTCGTCGGCGTAACTGACGATGGTGACTCCGAAGGGTGAGACAAGTTCCTCCAGTGGGGCCATATAAACGTTGAATAATGTAGGGCTCAGGGAAGAGCCCTGTGGCACACCGCACTGGAGGGGGATGGAAGAGGAGCGGCTTTCGCCTTCCCATACTTGATAGGAGCGTCGGGAGAGAAAGGACGAGAGCCACTTCAGGGCTTTGCCCTTAACTCCAACAGTCCCGAGGCGGTGGATTAGAACCTGGTGGCTGACCGTATCAAAGGCCGCACTTAGGTCTAGGAGGACCACTGCCACTGATCCTCCTGAGTCGATGATTTCCCTGGTTCTTTCCACTGCCACAAGGAGTGCAGTGTCTGTGCCTTGGCCAGGTCTGAAGCCAGTCTGCGAGTTGTTGAGAAGATGGTTTGACTCGAGATATTGCGACAACTTTTTGTTAACTAATTTTTCAGCGACTTTGCCTATCCAGGGGAGAAGTGAAATGGGTCTGTAGTTGGAGAGGTTAGTGGGGTCAAGCGACGGTTTCTTGAGAAGCGCTTTGACTACGGCTTCCTTCCAGGTGGAAGGGACCACTCCGTGTTCCAGTGAGATATTGATCAGGGCAGTCAGTTGAGGGACTATGGTCTGCATGATAATTTTTGCGAAACGTATGGGGACCGGGTCGCTAGGGGCTCCGCTCTTGGTTGAGGCCAATGTGGTTCTTACTTCTTCTTCCGAGACCGGGCCGAGCGACTCTAGAAGGGGTTTGTCTACGGGAGGCGTCTGCTCCTTGGCTCTTTCTGAGATGTTGGAGTTGGCAGGTGGGAGGGAAGAGAGTATTTTTTTTATTTTTTCATCAAAGAAGGAGGCCAACATGGCGCATTTTTCCTCGGCTTCTTTGGGGTCCAGGGGTTTCTGGGGGGGGGCAGGGACACGGAGGAGTTCTTTAAAAATGGAGAAGGTCTCCTTGGATGAGCAGACAGAGTTTTTTATCTTTTCCTCGAAATAAGTCCTTTTAGCGTCATGAAGGGCTTGTTTGTAAGCTTTCATGGAGCAGAGGTAGACGCTTTTCTCTTCAGCTGTTTTGTGTTTTCTCCATAGGCGTTCTGTCTTTTTACAATGCTTTTTGAGAGAGGCAAGGGCGGGTGTGTACCAGGGGGAGGGACTAATTCTTTTCATGTGTTTTAGCGAGCTCGTCAATGGAATGGAGCTGTCTAGAGGTTGGACTAGCCAATCCATGAGTTCTCTGTCCGCGGTATTAGGGTCCGTGGACAAAGGGGAGATGGTATTGCGTAGTTTGGCTTCCCATTCCTCTGGAACTAATTTATGCCATCGTCTGGTTTGTACCCTAGTTTTATAAGAAGGCCCTGGAGATGTGTCGAGTGGCCAGTGCATGGGAATCAGCATGTGGTCTGTCCAGGGCAGGGGGGTGGGGTCCTGGGCGTACAGGTTCGCAATGTTAGAGAAGATGGGGTCTAGGAGTTGGCCCTTCTCGTGGGTGGCTTTAGGATTTTGCAGGAGGAGGTCAGCTGTGGTGAGATCTGCAAGCAGGTTTGCTGCGGTGTTATTCGTGGGGTCCAGGAAATGAATATTAAAGTCCCCTAAGAGGAGGAAATTGGAGACCGAGATGGACTTGAGTAGGATATGGTCAATCAGAGTGCTAGTAAATTCCCCTAGGGATCCTGGGGGTCGGTACACAAGTATTCCGGAAAGGGAGGTGGAAGGAGAGATCTGGATTGTGAAGTAGCAGTTCTCACAGTCTTTAACATAACCGGTCTCGATTCTGCATTTGAGGTGATCTTTGAAGAGTATGGCTAGACCTCCGCCTCTACCGATTGGCCTATTTAGGCAACATATTTGGTAGCCGGGGGGAGTTGCATTGGCCACATCGAAGTCGTTGTGCGGGGTTAGCCAAGTTTCTGTCAAAAATAGCAGATCTAGCCGCGAGTCCTGGACAAGGATGTTGATTTCATGGGCATGCTTTACCAGGGATCTGCAGTTCAGAAGACCGAGCCGGAGACCTGGGTGGCATTCCGTTTCCTCGAGGTTATTACAGAGGGTGCATCCTACATAGGGTGTGTCCTCCTTGTGGATGTATTTGCACTGGGGGTGTTTTCCACGGTTCCAGGCAAGCAGTGAGTCTCTGGGGTATGAGATGCCATTTTGCCGATTGGGCATAGTGGCTAGACAAGGTATTTTTTCCTCAGTATAAACCAACTTCTTTTGCCCCGCCTTCGCACAAAGAGAGTAAGGAGCTTATATTTGGGGACTAGAAGGGAGTAGAAAGAAGGAGGTGGAAGTTGTTAATATCCCCAGATTTCTAAATAAGCTGTATTCTCTGTAAGTATCAGAGGGTGGGCTTCCACATAATTTGAAGATGGATACTATACTGGCCACCCTCAAAGGTTAAACTTCCATAAATCCTGAGAGCTGTTTACTAACGGATATTAGTAAACAGCTGAGGAATAATTTATGTCTCAGAGCTGGACTATTTGGTGCATCCTTTTATTAAAGACTTTGAAAATATAGCAGTGGCAAAATGCAAAGTTTCTGATCGATTACTCCTCAAATCTGTTGACGCCTAATTTGCTGGCAGCAGGGTAAAGCATGTTTCATTGCCTACACTCTGTTGCAGCAATTTCATCAGGGCTCGAGGTCGAAAAACACCTCACTGGACTCTAACTTTTATATGAAGAGTGACTGATAAACAAAAGAGACTCAATTAAAACTATCTCTTTTTTTATAAGTCACTCTTCGTATAAAAGTTGTAGTCGTATAACATGTTGGCTCTGCTTAAAATGGTCTGCAACATGCAGTTTGTTTTCAAATTTTGAGTAAGCTCACAATTTTGAGTAAAATTGGAACCTGGTACATGTGAGTCTTAACCCAATTTTAATTGGAGAAATACTTTATTCTTATGCACTTTGCAGGGTCTTTTTTGGCATACACAAGTCACTATTTGCACCTCTTTCTTTTAAAACTGGACACTTTTTCTTTCTTTGGTGATAAAGTTGCCGATGAGGAGAAAACGTTGGCACACTGGTGAGAACCTGCCAGTAGCGCCTGTGGGGAAGCAAACGTGAGGAACTTTCTCACCTTCACACAATTGTTTTGCAAATTTTCTTGCTTGTTTATACACACCTTTTCAGTAGGGGGTATGCTTATATGGAGTTGACTGATAAACGAATGATTTTATAAAGGTATATGAGTATATTTTTGGGGGGATTTTAGACTAGATAAAGACTGGCAATTGTCTATAACCAACGGTTGGGTTGAGGTAGTAGCCCCCCACCTCCAGTCCTTTTCAATCAGGTCTTTGTTGTTTATTGTGATCCCTTGCTTTTTGCCTGGACCCCTTGAAGCTGCTGCCGCAGTTGTTTCCTTTACTTCTGTAACCATCATCAGAGAGAACCCTTAATAAGGATCTAGGAGAAAGATCTGCACTGGCCAAGAGATACATTATGACCACTCAGGCTAAGCAAATTTAAGTCTGTAAACATCATAAATAAAAATGCAATGGGCCCAAGGGCACTTATGCGTCCTAGAAGCCAACCACATCCCATGATAGCCTCCCTTGGCAGATGCACCATTTGTCCGGGCACTGATCCTGCCGTTCCTAACTAGGAAGAGCAGCCCCGGCCCCATGGAGCCGGTCAGACTCCATTGCAACTGCTCTTCGGGCTCCGCCTGAATACCCAGCCACGCATTGCAAATACAAGGTGTGCGGTGTCCCAGAGGATGGCTGTGTGACAGAATATCAACCGAAATAATATTGCTTCACAGAAGTATCGTCTACAAAAATATCACTCTACTAAATATCTAAAATGTCCTAATATTGACAATACAAATAAAAAAAATGTAAAATATTGTCATCATCTTAAATAAATAGAACTCTACTAAAATAGCAAAAACAACATTATAGATGACAAGAATATTAACAGTAAATAAAAAATCTAAAAACATTTTATTTACATCACACTTCTAATTTAAAACTCTGTAAAAATAGTAATAAATGCATGAAAATATCTAAGTAAGTTTAATTCCGATTAGTATCACTGGAGTTATGATTTTTAACGTGAAAAGTGGCACCAAGAAGAGCCAAGTGCCGACCGCGCGTATCGGGTCAAAGGTTGTGGTGGATCGCCATGAAGCACAGTTCGGATAAGGAGGGGCTTGGGCCTGCCCTCTGCTTACCACCAGGTGTAGAAGAAAGTTTGAAGAAACATTTTCTGAGAAGGTAGAGTTCAGCAGGGCAAGGCTGCAGGCGGTGTCAAAGGAGGAGGCACCATCGCCGGGGAGCCATTGGACGAAGTCACAGTGAAGAATTCTACCTTCACGTTCTGACTTACCTTCTAAAATAGAAGTCAAAATTCTCTAGCAGGATGAAACTGCAGGCTGTAGTCGGCAAGAGCTCCCCAAGGCCAGATACACCTTTTTGGAGGGACCGCTGAGCAGTATTTGCTGCTACGGCAAAGATTGTAGTGGAAGCGAAGTCAGGCTCACCAGCGATAAACCTTGGGCAGTTCAGCGAGCAGGTAGGTCATGCTTTTCAGGGCCCTTTTTAACCACATTTGTTTCCAAGTCCCAAGTTTTGGATTTTGTCTATCTGGGCACATTTAGCACCACTTTTAAGGGTCTAGGACGGGTGGTGCGCCACAGGCAGGGTCAGGACTCGCTCAGGCAGGTTGAGGGACAGAATCAGGATGGAGCAAGCCTTTTCTGTCCCTGAAGCTCTAATCAGGAGGCCAGACAACTAGCCTTTGGAATAACTGTGATGGTCCTGGGTTCAAGATGCAGGTCCAGTCCTTTTCACTCAGGCAGCAGGGTGGCAGAGAAGCAGGGTGGCAGAGCAGCAGGGTGGCAGGGCAGCAGGGTGGCAGAGCAGCAGGGTGGCAGAGCAGCAGGGTGGCAGGGCAGCAGGGTGGCAGGGCAGCAGGGTGGCAGAGTAGCAGGGCAGCAGGGCGGCAGTTCCTCTTGCAGTAGAGCCGCACAGCAGTCCTTCTTCTGAGTCATCCTAAGGTTCAGAAAAGTACTGAAGAGTGAGCCCGAGGGCCCTATTTTTGTATGGTGTACCTTCTTTAAAGTAGGAGACATTTTTAAAGATTTCCTTTGAAGTGCTTGGGATTCCTTTCCTCCCTGCCCTGGCTCCAACCTAGCTACAGGCACAATGAAGTTCTTTGTGTGAAGACAGGACACTGCCTCTTGACTGGACGGACTGGAAGTGGGGTAGTGCCCAGCTTCCATCCCCCATTCTCAGTGATGCACAGGCCCGATTCACAAAGGTAAACTTAGACCAAGAGTCTAAGTTTACGACTTTCAGTATTCACAAAGGTAAGTTACGAGTAGTATGTTTATGTCCGTACTCAGGGTGGAGTTTCCCCACTCAGGGCAGAATCTCCACACTTGGGCGGAATCTCCGCCAGAGTGCCGATATAAAGATACTGCTCGTAACTTACCTTTGTGAATACCGAAAGTCATAAACAGAGACTTTTGGTCCAGGTTTACCTTTTTGAATTGGGCCCTAAGTTTTGCTTTGGAGCCCATCTTGTGATTAGAGCTGTGTTTACTAATGAACTTGACGAGCGTCACTTGCTCTGTCCTCAGGAAGGAAATTGTATGCGGCCCATCAACGTCAATCTGGAATGCAGTTCTGGCCAAAAGAACTGATGGCAAAAAAGCTTCTCTGAAGTGACAGAAACATCTCCAGCATGAAGCACAACAGAAGCTTACAAGAGGGCATGCTCCTGCTCTTGACATAGTGGCTGCTACCTCTCTAACGGAAAGTGATGGTGGTGGAGCGGGTCTAGTCGTCCACGGGAGAATGCCAGCAATGATCTATAAAATGTGGATAGTTAGCTTCAGAATAGTGACTCTTTCAGGCAAACTCACCTCACTGCACCAACACAAACATCTTTGCTTCTCCACCATGGAAAGTGCTATCTTTTATTGCAGCCATCCTCCCTGCCTCTATCTACCTGGGTTAGTCTTTGTTGCCTAAGATTTTGTAAGGACTTTTCAAAATGTAGAGGGACCTACGCCAGTACCCCTGCAAGCTGCGGGCACGGAATGTCTGATGTCTCATTTTTCTAGGTTGCGTAATTTGGGGGCCTCTGAACTCATCGTTAAATGCTCCCTAAAACCCCAACAGACGCACCGGTGTAGTAATTGTTCCATCCTTGGCCACTAGTGCTCAAAAGCATGAGGCCAACAAGCACTACTAGAATCCAGGGCACCCAAATGTATTGAACAAGGCCCCCCATTTTCAAGTTACTCATCTGTGTACTTCCCAGTACCTCAAGCGCTCATAAAAAAGTCAGTTGCTACTGGCCACTTTCAAGCCGCTGGAACTGAAACCCATTGCACCGCCCCAAACATTAGCTCACACATTAGCCGTAAGCCAAGGGAGGCTTGGCACCTTTGGGCAGGATGCTCACATCTTTAGCAGAGCCACTCAGTGTTTCCTTTCTTGGAGACAACCCTAATAAATTTGATATGAGACCCCCTTCCTGCACAGAATCTTCGACTAGACATGAGTCCCGCCTCTTTGTAAGTGTCACTTCTAAAAGCAGCCTCTCAGTGATTGCCTGGAAGCCTCACATCTTTGGAGCAGAACCATTGTCATTTGATGCAAGTCCCACAAATGAGTGGACATGCTTATTCAGCTGCTGTGAGTCACACTAAAGAACAGTCTCACTCATCGGATGCAAGTCCCACAAATGAGTGGACATGCTTATGCAGCTGCTGTGAGTCACACTAAAGAACAGTCTCACTCATCGCATGCGCGTCTCACGACTTGGTGTGAGTGCCTGAGGTGCAAGATTTGTCAAATTATTTTATCCCCCCTTATGACCCCCCCCCCCTTTCCAAGGAGGTCCTGGAAAATTTCATGAGTGGCATCTCAGAGCTATGATCTTTCAAATAAAAATGTGAAAACTGGGACTTAAAATGCACTATATTATCCAGCATTTACATTTTTCTCCGGAGTGATGGGGGGGAAAACCCTTCTTGATGAAATCTGTTTCCATTGCTGTAAATTGGGAGCAGATATTATGCCCCACCACTTTCAAAGATCACCGGTCTCCAATACAGGTATTAGATTTTCCTGCATTCTCGGTGGAGTCCTGGGTACCCTAATGTTAAGTCCTGCTAGTTATGTGGCAGGGTTAGACTTGTCACACAGTGTTCACCTAGCAGAATTGATTTGTATCCACTATCTGGCTGTTGCTCTGGGGTGATTGGCTGGAATACGCTCACACTGAGAACTTGGACGCCGACTCCCCAAAATCAAGTTAAGCCCATGCCAGAGCACACTGTCCAACCAGCAAAGACTTTTGAGGCAGCGTTAGGTAACCCAACATGCAGACCCAACTGAGAGAAAATGACATTTGTTTGGCTCCATTTCTGTAAGTTTGCCGCAGCAAAAATCTGGTTTGCATAATAAATGGACGGTCCAGTTGCTTGACCTGTGACTTTGTATTAGGCATTTTTTAAATTGTGGCATTTTTTAAAGCAACCATTAAATAATTGCACAGTTGAGTGACCCAAACCAAGTACACAATATGCTGAGTAGGCATAGTGTCATACCTTGTACACGTGTATTAGTACATATCATGTGATGTGTCATTTCACTGTTATCTGTAAACAGATCACTGTGACATGTCTTGTCATGTGGTCTTGTTTTTATTTGTTTTCTTTGCCAGTACATGGCTCTGTGTATATTTTTATGCTAACTAGCATGTGCCTTATTTTTACAAATAATTCCAAACTAAAGTCCGCAACTCTGTCCATCGCAGACTCTGCCAGTTACACTTGCCCCTGTCTGTTTTACTAGGTTCACCCTATTGGTTGTTGGGAATCCTCAGACTTATACCACCCTAATATTACTAGCTACGCTATGCCCCTGAGCAGCAGTTAAGCGTGCCTAACAAGTGCAGCACATGCTGCAGGTGCTGCCCTGCAGGGCTGCTAGTGTGTGTGTCTGCATGGGTCTATCTGTGTGTGTGTGTCTGTGTGTGTGTGTGTTTGTGTGTATCTGTGTGCATCTGTGTTCATTTGTGTCTGTGTGTTTGTGTGTCTGTATGTCTACATTTGTGTGTGTCTGTGCCTCTGTGTGCGTGTGTGTCTGTGATTGTATGTGTGGGTCTGTCTGTGTGTTTGTGTGTGTCTGTGTGTCTGTGCATGTGTGTATGCATCTGTCACGTGGCCGATGGGGACACTGTTGTTTTCTCTGTTTACATGAGCTCTGCAGCCATTATGTGAATTTGCGCACGTTACTACATAGCTTCATTTTTGCAAAGACTTTGTTCGTATCTTTCACATGAGAATTGTCTGCTGTGTGCATTCTCTGCCAGTTCCTTGAATTTAGTCTGAACATTGTGTGCAAGGTCGAAACACAATGCCACTTGTTATTATGTTCTGGTCAGGCCCTAGCACCTAGACACAACATACCAATGCAGCTGTGATTTGGAACTCTTACTTTGCTATTAGGAGGATGCATGCATAGGTAGCACACACTTGGAGAGGAACCTTGGCAGGGAGAAGAGCGAGACAGCACCTATGATGTGGAACTGGCTTCTATAGTCTGAGATTTGGGGTCTGCAGCCAAAACCCAGAGATCTTCTGATCGATAACAATACTTCTTCTCAGCAAGGGAAGGGAGGGTAGGCTCCATTGTCTTTTCATGATGGCATCTACGCACATGATATATGGACCAGCTGCTATGCTGACTGTTTGTATTATGCATTTTCCTCCTGGTTGTGGCACGTATACTGCATGTTAGAGCGCGTTACTTAAAATAAATATTTTGAACTGTTTTGTGTCTCTGTAGGATCCTCTTGTGGACAGGTATGAGAGTGTGAGTGAAAGGGTGTGTCCTGAGAGATCCGGAAGTGTTGTGTTCTGGTGCGTCTAATCACTTGTTTCTCTGTGAGTGAGTAGGAGAGCAAGTGAGGCACTATAGCTCGTCGGTTCTGGCCTCTTGGCACTAGGGTGGTTGGAGGACTCAGTCCCTGCTTACCAAGGTTCCATAATCCTACGCATAGTTCTGTTCTTGGGCAGAATCCCTGCAACACGTCCGTTTGTGTCTCTCTGTGAGTGTGTGTGTGTGTGTGTGTGTGTGTGTGTGTGCGTGTGGTTGTGTGTGTGTGTGTGGTTGTGTTTGTGTGGTTGTGGTTGTGTGTGTTGTGTGTGTGGTTGTGTGTGTGGTTGTGTGTGTGTGGTTGGGTGTAGTTGTGTGTGTGGTTGTGTGTATGGTTGTGGTTGTGTGTGGTTGTGTGTGTGGATGTGTGTGTGGATGTGTGTGTGGTTGTGTGTGGTTGTGTGTGGTGTGTGTGGTTGTGTGTGTGTGTGTGTGGTTGTGTGTGTGTGGTTGTGTGTGTGTGGTTGTGTGTGTGGTTGTGTGTGTGTGGTTGTGTGTGCGTGGTTGTGTGTGTGGCTGTGTGTGTGTGTGTGGTTGGGGTTACATGTGGGGGTGTGTGTGTGTGCTGAGATGGATGTTTAGTCTTCTGATTAACTTCCATACAACTGAAAAAGTAAATATCTGTAAACATGCTGGCATTACTACAGAGAGCTAAACATTACTTGTCCTCTGCACAGGAAAGACAGATAAGATCATGGTAAAATGATGATAGAATGCCTCTACTGTCTCATGCAAAGACAGTTCAAAGTTCGTCCTGCAGCCAGCTCACTTCAGAGTTCTTTCCATGAATAACTAGACTTCTAGGATATGTATTTCCACTCTGTAAGACATATTCCACCTGTCCATCACTACTAGTTCACTTGTTTCCAACCATACATGTTTCTTAATCTCTGAAATGCTTTTTTCCCAGGTTCTCAAGATGAGGCAAAAAACCCACCAGGAGCCCGAAAGATCGTCCTTGTGGGTAAATCGGGCGTTGGGAAGAGCGCGACTGGGAACAGCATCCTTGGGGCCAAAGGGTTTTTGTCTAAAGCAAGTTTGAAGTCAGTAACGGCCACTTGTGATAAAAAGAGCTGCTGTCAAAACGGGAGAGAAGTTTCAGTTGTGGACACACCAGGGTTTTTTGACACCAAGTTGTCTGCTCCTGACACACTTAAGGAGGTCAGTAATTGTGTGGTCCTGTCCGCCCCGGGCCCCCATGCTATTGTTGTGGTGATGCAGGCTGGACGTTTCACCAAAGAGGAAGCGGACGCAATAACAATAATTCAAGACTTATTTGGAAAGAACGTAGCAAAGTACATCGTCATTTTGTTCACACGAAGAGATGACATACAGGATCAGACAGTCGAGGAGTTTATTGAAGAGGCGGACGGAAAGTTGAAAACGTTGTTAAAAAACTGCGGGATGCGTTACTGCGCCTTCAACAACAGAGCAACTGGAGAAGAGCAGGAGAGGCAGGTCTCTGAGCTCCTGGATATGATAGACAAAATGGTGGAAGGGAATGGAGGGAAGTGCTACAGTACTGAGGCGTTTCAGATGGCAGAACGGGTACTTAAAGAAAAGGAGGAAAAACACCGGAAAAAATATGAGCAGAAAAAGGAGAAGAAGTTAAAACAATTAAGAAGTGAATATGAAACAGAAATGAACAGAATTGAAAAAGGAAATGCTGAAGACAAAGAGAATCAGAGAGAGATCTGTACTTCAAATTACCAGATAAAAACAAAAGAAATAGAAGTCTGTTACGAAGAACTTGTGAAAGGTACCCGCGAAGAAGCTGAACGAGATGTCTTACATGAGGTCTTACATTTCCTGAAAACAGCAGGTGTTGGACTGTTGGTGGGGACATGTGTTGGGGTTTTAGGCGGTCCTGTGGGCATGGCCAAGGGGGCAACTCTCGGGGCAGCAGCGGGCGTGACTCTGGGACCTCTCAACACAAAGCAGTCAGTGAGAGCTATTCTTGAGGAGATAATGAAAGAACAGGCTCCGTCACTGCAAGAAATGTCTGTTTCTGCACCCCTAAATATTCCGTAATCTCTGCTATGTCTCCAGAAGCCAGCCCAGTATTCCGCATTCTCTGCTATTTAGCTGGCAACCCACTAAAGATCCGAAAATGTCACTATTCATCAAACCACTGGTCAAATAGTAAATATTACGTACCCTTTGACTCGAAGAACTTCACGCAGCAGGGCATGAGCTAAAAAGAGAGTGTGGGCAATGACCGACTGGTGACCATGATGTAGTGGGGGTGCAGGAAAATGTGGGAAGCATTAGAAAGTAAGGGACAGATGTACAACATTCTAGCTAAGCAGTTCCTAAATAGAAATCTGTATTTAGGTAATGCAAAATACAAAAATAGCAATTTACTAATAGCGATTTCTACAGAGTCGGAATCCCTATCAGGAAATCGCTATTTAGGAAATGCAAACTGATTTGTTCCTATGGGCCTAAAGGCCTATAGGTTTGAATGGTTTTGCATTTCCTAATAGGAAATCACAAATGAGGAAAAGCAAGGGTGACTATCGGCCTAAGGCCCTCTCTTGATGCGCCCCAAAATAAGAGGTGCACATGTAAAGCGTACATATTCCCTTTGGGTATCTTTGTGCTCTATAGCACTTAAAAAAAAGCATTTTGGTGTTGGAGAAATCCCCCAAAAATGCATAATGAGAATTCTACTGGGCAGAACTCACATTTTGCCAGTGGGGGCTGGTGGAATTTTAAACGGGTGGCGGCTGGTGGAATTTTAAACTGGTGAGGTGCATTTCCAAAGGAATCAATGTACGCGAGCGCAGTGAGCGAGCCCGACGCCAATAAGGGGTGTTCGGGGGGTTCTCCCCTCGTGAAGAAATTTTTTAAAAATTGGCGATTTTGGGTGCAATTTTCAGCACTATTTCTGTGAAAAATGGACTGAAAAATCAGTTCTTCTAGGCATTTATAAAAGAAAACTCATACATTATTTCAGAAAATTTCTGTGTTGCCAAGCAAGTCTGATTTCTGAAGAGTGCTAGGGTACTAAGCAAAACTGCTTTGTCTCTACCCATTCCATTAGAAAACACCTAACATAGGTGCATAAACATCCACAAAGAAACACACTTGTAATTTTGTTCCTACTGGAAATGAAGGCTGGCCACTTCCTTTTCTGCATCAGCTATTCAATGTTGATTGCCCAATAATCTTCATGACATATTAAATAGCTACAAGTATAAGAAATATCCATTCGAAATAAACATTTAATTTTTAGGAAGTCAGCAAAAGCTTTGCATTTTTGAGCGAGGTAATTTTGCAAAATAAAAAATGAAGTAAATATTGTACTTAAAATAGTTCATATAGCGCTCTGAGGCTCTTGGGTCCATCAGTATTTTAGAAAACCACTAAATAAAAATAAGTTAGGAAATGAGTGTAATATGCATTGCTTAAAATATAAGAAATATCCATAAAAAATCTTTCATTTATTTTAGAAAGAAACAACACAAACTTTATATGTATAAGCAGGCTAGGTAAAAACGTTTTACTTTATTTTTAAATACTTTGCATGCCACTCTCAGTCCCTTGTGCCGGTCAGTACAGTAGAAAATGGCTACATAAAAGTAAAATATGAAAAAATCAAAATGTATATTTTAAGAAATATCCCTTTAAAACCAATATGATATTTGTAAACACAAATACAATTATTTTAAATAATACTATATAAATACTTTGCATGCGACTCTCAGGTTCTTGTGCCCTTCAGCCAGCACAGCAGAAAAAATTGAATTAAAAGAAATAATGAAAATAAATAAATGTACATTTTAAGAACTTTCAAAACCAATATGATATTTTTAAACACAATTTAAAAAAATAAAATAATATTTAAATACTTTGCATGTCAATCACAGGTAGAAGGGTTCTTGTCCCTGTTAGTACAGTAGAAAACGGTTAAATAAAAATAAATTAGGAAAATAACTAAATGTTGTACATATAAAGACATATACCCTCAAAACCAACATATTTTTAAACACTAACAACAAAGATAATTTAAGAAATAATAAAATATGAAAACAAATATCTATAAATCCACAGATACATAAACACACATATACAAATACATATCAACTGTACAGGAGTTGTATGAATATTAAATGGAATGAGTACATTTCCGACAGTACTTCCTAATGTTATCAAACAAAACAAACCGAGCTATAAACACCTGAAACTATGATTACACATCAGATTAATATTTTCTATTTATATAGAGCGTTTGCTCGTCGATCTTTAATATGAACAAACTTTTCAATTGTTCTTTTGTTGAATTCTGGTATTTCCTTTATTAGCTCCTTTTCCATTGACAGCATAGACAATGCATTAAGTCTAGCTTGAGTCATAGTGTTTCGCAAAAACGTTTTTACCCTCTTTAGTGTGGAAAAACATCTCTCAGACTCTGCTGTTGTCATGGGTGTAGTAATGACAACTCTTAAAAACTTTATGGTCTCAGAAAAAGATTTCTCTAAGTTGTTTTCACACAAAAAGCTAAATAAAGCCATGGCACCACCAGTAGTTTGACGGAAGTCACGTCTTCCATACAGGACCGAAAGTTCTGTACGCAATCTGGCTTTGCCTAGCATAGGATAGGCATCTATCGTTTCTGCGAGTGCCTCAGCTGGGAAAGATTTGCCATGTCTTTCAAAAAGGTCACTTCGCAATAGTTCAGAAAGAGCCTTAAAACATGGCTGTTCTCTGCCTAATTCCCCCCTCATCGCAAGAAGTGTGTTCTGTAATCGATAGCGCCGAGACACCCTTACGGGTAGTTGCGCGCTTTAAAAATTGCACAAAATAAATAAATAAATAAAATAGTGTTGCACCTACAAGATGCTTTGTGAATGCAAAGCGCTCTCTGGCATGGACCACAATAATGTCACAGACTTCTTTTGCTTCTTGGGTCAAAGTATTTATTTGCAGTCTTCGGTTTACAAATGTACATTCTTGTGGCAGTGTAGAATCCAAACTGTCAATGGATTCCCGTACTTTGGTGATGCTTGTCACAAAGTCTGTAGTAGCTTTCTGGACAGACACAGTGCCAATGTCTCGCTTTTGCAATTGATTATATAAAATGTCTACCTGGGGCATTATACGGTGAAAAAGAAACAGAAAGAATATAAACTCTCTATCCTCTAATGTTCTACTAAATCCCTTAGCTTCACATATAGTATTTGACTCAAAATCCCCACTGTTTGCAATGGTTGACATGCATTCAAGAAGATCGTCTCTGTATTAATAAATTATCAATATTGCTCGAATATTGAAGTTCCAGCGAGTTGCAGACCCTCTTGGAAGTCTTCTTGAAACTATTTGTTCAAGAATATCAGTCCTTTTCGGGGAACGTGCAAAAAATGCTGTTATACCACCAACCTCTGAAAAGAAAATTTTAACTCTAGATATTTTGGAGGAAGCCTGTTCCATAATTAGGTTAAGTTGGTGGGCATAGCAATGAATATAATGTGCATTTGGGTAAACATCCCTGATTTTCTTTTGCACCCCACCTGTTGCACCACGCATGACGCTGGCACCATCGTAGCTTTAAGCAATTCGTTTTCCTTTAGCACATTGCTCAGGGAAAACAATGTTTAATTCATCAAGAATGGCTGAGGCAATTGTTTCTGCAGATGAGTCTTTTAGATGTGTGAAACAATAAAATCTTTCAGCTACCTTGCAATTTCCATCAATGTAGCGGAAGACTAGAACTGACAGTGTCTTAGTAGAGACATCAGTTGTATCGTCAGCTTGGATAGCTACATAATCAGTGCTTTTCAACTGCTGTGTAATATATTCTCTTATTACTTCCAGCATACAGTCCAGCAATTCATTCTGAATAGTTTTAGACGTGCCTTTAAACACTGTGGCTGTTTTTAAATGCGTTTCCATAGCATTGTCAATGCTGGGGACAAAATCAACAAGGCCCCTGAACACGCCAGGATTTAGAGACTCTTCAGTTTCATCATGGCCCCGTAATGCCAATTCAAAGGCACCACAAAAACGAATACAGTCAATCAATTTTGATAAAATGTATCGGTTTTTATCCACTTCTGCATTATGTTTTCTTACTCCCACACGGTATGCTTCGTTCAATTACTGTACAATGTCCAATTTTCCGAAAAGAGATCATTTCAACATATTTGTCAAATGGGATTTACAGGAATCATGTTTTGTTATTTTTTCAGCGAGTTGCTTTAGGTCAGTAACTCCTGTATTTGTCCAAGCAACTTCACCTCCAAAAAGTAAGTAAGGGAAACAGAATAAAGCATTTTTAGAAGCGCTACCAGTAAGCCACTCTATCCTATCATACCATGTTCTGGTAAACCGACGTGTATAACCCTGTCCCCTATCTTTTGCAGACTGCTCAATTTTAATTTCAGGTTTATCAGCTCCTAATGTTTTCACTTGCAGTTTATCAGCATGTGTGAAGCCCAAAAAGGGGTGTACGAGTAAACTGTCAACTGTGTTCATTGTGTCTAGCAATAGATCAGACTGGAAATAGAAAACCTAACTTGTTTTTAAATATTCCCTAGGTTGAAGACACAAAAACTATATTACGCAAAATAATGAATACACTAATATGAATTGTCATGCACACAATAGTAACAGCAATTAGTCATCCATCCTCATTCTGACAGGAATGCAACTGCAGCAGCACGTACAGCTATCCCCCAAGCGGCATAGCCTTGGAACTAGTTCAGAATTCCTCCTGGGATCCTGTTAATAATTCAAATATGGTGTAAGCTTTGAGGCTAGGTGCCATTGCATGCACAACACCAGTGGCGATTGAAAAGCTTAAGCAAGTCAATTCAGTGATCTGCCTAGAATTTAAAGGGTATATTCCAATTATGGGGTCCATGAATTACTATTAGAAGGATAACATCAGTATATGTTAGCTATCCCCCAAGCGGCATAGCCTTGGAACTAGTTCAGAATTCCTCCTGGGATCCTGTTAATAATTCAAATATGGTGTAAGCTTTGAGGCTAGGTGCCATTGCATGCACAACACCAGTGGCGATTGAAAAGCTTAAGCAAGTCAATTCAGTGATCTGCCTAGAATTTAAAGGGTATATTCCAATTATGGGGTCCATGAATTACTATTAGAAGGATAACATCAGTATATGTTAGGAGTAAACCTAAAACAAAGTACTTATACATTTGGACTTGACTTTAGATGGCAAATAATACAAAACATGTTGAAATTTTCTCTAAAAAGCATACGACTTGCATTGAGCAATACCCTTTAAAAGAGTTCTAGGCAGATCTCTGATATATCCAGCAGCCGTCTGTACCAAGCACAGCAAAATAAATGTATATTTTTCCTATTAAGAGTTTACCATTGCAGTCAGACTATTTCCAAATTCAAAAAATATATGGATGGAGCTATTCTACACACAAGACAGACTATAATTACATCCTTTAGACATTGCTAGTCATATCAGTGATCCTATTACTAAATGGACAGGAGTCACACTGTCACAACACATTAGATAGATTTTATATATCCTACTCACTGTACATACTCTGTGTGCATTAACAATATGGTACGGAAAAAAGTAGACTGAAAAACATCGGTGTGAAAAACATTGTCGACTGAAAAAATAGAATGAAAATAGGTAGTGGCTTTCATGCATTATACAAGAAACACAAGTGTACTCGTAGCAGGGCTAATGTCCATCCTCCCAAAGTACACAGGAGCATTTAAAATAAGGGTCAGGAGACTAGCAATGAATTGTAATGATTCAGGTCAAGTTAGCGTTAATGGATAATTACGGGATTTTAGGGTAGCACTAAGGAGTAGTCCATTTTTGAAGCATCAAGAAACGACAGAATGTATGGGCAGTTTGGGGTTTAATATCTTTAGGGACGGTAAGCATTAAGGGATAGTAAGGGATTATTAGGCTAGTTAGATAAATGAAAGAGAGCATACAATAAGAAAAGATTTAAAAATCAACATTTTTGGACTTCTCATAGTTAATCATGAAAAAACACAAAATTATCCCCTTAAAATTTTTACTCGCCACAACCTCATACTCTCTGCACTGTTCTGCTAGGATAAACCAACAGGCCTCCACACCTAAAGACCACACAGTTGGCACCCATACACAGCTGAATGTGGACCTTTGCGGGAAATAGAGAAGCATGTCCTACCTTCTGGCCTGAGGTCTAGGACCAGGAAGCTGAGTTTCGATAAAGGTTCTGTCGCCGCAGGGCCGGAGTCACCACATGTCTTCTTTCGATATCTCGCAGTACCGATCTTGAATGTGATTATATTACGATCAGTCTTAACTCCAATTTCTCATGTGCTAAAAGAATTAAAACAAGAATTATTACCAACAATTACTGCACTGTATTCATGTAATGTTTCTAGCACATGTGCTACCTGTACAACACTGTTTTGCGCAAAACAAATAAACACAAACATTTAAGATAATACATTCAGGTGGTTTTAATGGAATGTGCATGAGTGCAAGTGAGATCCTGGGTCTCTGCAAGCATTGTGATTTGTGTAATTTTGTGTAGAGTTGCTGGTTTCTGCAAAGAAGTGCATACACCTTTAAATGAATATATGTGAACCAATGTGTGTGTATGTTTCGGTATGTGTGCATTGCAGCGAGTGCCTGTAGCGCTGTGCATGAACTCTAGAATCCTGTTGGTTTAGTGAGCAGAATTATGGGAACACCTCATGTGACTCTACTGTGGCTGAACCCTAGCCCTGCCTGCCTCTGTGCCTCTTACCAACATTGGCTCCATGTGTGAGGCCTGCCAACACAGCAGTATGGGGCCATAGACCCGACTCTGCTCCTTCGGCCATGCTGGTACCCAACTCAACTTCCCGCCCCGTGGACTCCGTGTGCGAGACCGCAGACAGCCAGAGCAGCGACTCCAAGCCCCAGGTACTCTCTCGAGGGCCCACCGCCTGACTTCGACCCCCATTGCATTGAAGACCTTTCCGAGGCGGAGGTGACCAGTGGACTCATTTGAGGATACTATGTTACTATGACTCCCTCAAAGGGAGCACCTGCATCTTTGCTTTGTGATGCCCCTGGAGAATGAGCAATTAACTTTACTACTGGCATAACTCTTAATATACTGATTAGACTGTTGTCCTTTAGGCTTAGCTTTAATTAGATAAAGATGGCCTCTTTTTCTACAACTGGTGTGAAGTTTTTTTGCGGTGTCTTTTACTGTGTTACTTTACTATGTGTTGCACTAATACTTTACACATTGCCTCTTTGATAAGCCTACCTGCTCTGCGCCAAGCTACCAGACGGTGAGCAGAGGTAATCTTACATGTGTATCTGAATTAACCTGACTATAATGGTGGGTTATTGCTGGCTTAGGTGTATACCCTAGCCAACCAAAATCCCCATTTGTAAGAGGTACACATTCAGCAGCGTCTGCAGGTAGTCTGCTTTCATTCCAAGCAGCAACGTGCAAAGGGGGTGGGGGGGCTTATCAGATTCTATCAGGCCAAATTTAAAGGGCCATCAGCATTCTTTTGTTCCAGGGAGCTCTCTAGAGCTTCACACCTAGATGCAAATGCCTCGACCGAGGCGAAGCAGCTGCCCTCATCCTCCTGGACCTCTCATCCTCCTTCAACACCGTTTCCCACCAAACCCTCTGAGCAAGACTCCACGTGGCTGGCATCCTCGACAAAGCCCTGGATGGATCAACTCCTTCCTCACCGGCCGAACACAGAGAGTCAGACTTCCACCATTCAACTCAAAACCCACTGAGATCAGCTGCAAAGGGCCTCAGGGATCCTCCCTGAGCCTCACCCTCTTCAGCATCTACAGGGCTCCACTTGCAGCCATCGTCAGAAACCGCAGACTCAACATTGTCTCCTATATCGACAACACTTAACTGATTCTCTCCCTCACAGAAGAACCCACAGCCACAAAGAGCAACTTCCACAACGAGATAAAGCAGTCTCCACCTGGATGAATTACAGCTGCCTCAAGCTTAGCTCAAACAAGACCTAAGGGGCTCATTATGATGGTTTTGACCACCCGCCAGACGTGCGGCAGTCCCACCAGTGCATGGATGCGCCAGACATACTGCGGGTGCATACTGGCCTTTAACATTGCGGACGGTGCTGCTGGCTGCAGCACCATCTGCAATGTCAAAAGAGCATGCACAGCATTTCCCTGCACCACGTGGCAGGTACCACGCAGTGCCTGCCACTGGGTGCATGGAACTCATGGTACCCCCCCAGTGCACCCCCCTGCACACACACACAGAGGGGGCCCACAATGACCACTACCCACTGACCACGCGCAAAACCCTGGCATCTTCCTGGACTCCTCGCTTTCAATAAACCCCCAAATCAACGCCGTTCCATCCTCCTATTTCCACACGCTCCATCTACTTCATAAGATCTTGCAGTGCATCCCCACCATGACTTAGAGATCCGGGACAAGGATCCACTCTTTCCTCTCCGGCAGAACACAGCGGGTCAGACTCCCACCTTTCCTCTCGGACCCTACACCAACCACCTGCGGTGTCCCTCAGGGGTCCTCCCACAGCCCAAGGCTCTTCAACGTTTACATGGCTCCGCTCGCCCCATCGTCCGAACCCATGGATTTAACATTGTTTCATATGCAGACGACACCTAACTCATTCTCTCCCTATCCAGCGAACCCAATGCAGCCAAACACAACTTTCAAGAAGGCATGGAAGCTGTCGCAAAATGGATGAAAAGCAGCTGCCTACAACTCAACACTGACAAAACAGAAGTACTCATCATGGGCCCACACCCCGATGCCTGGAACGACACCTGGTGGCTCCCGCCCTCGGAAGCCCACCCACCCATGGACCACGCACGCAACCTTGGTATCATCCTGGACTCCGAGCTCAAAATGGACCGCCAGATCAACTCCGTTGCATCCTCCTGCTTTCACACCCTCTGCCTCCTACCTAAGACCTTCAAATGGATCCCCCTCAAGCAAAGAAAGACCGTCACTCACTCCCTCATCACCAGCAGACTCTACTACGGCAACACACTCTATGCCGGAATAAACAAAAACCTTTCCCGCAAGCTATAAAACATCCAGAACGCCGCCGCAAGATTGGTCCTCAACCTGCCAAGACACTGCCATATCTCCCAGCACCTGCTCACACTCCACTGTCTCCCCATCGAGGCTAGAATCACCTTCAAGATTCTCACCTACGCACATACAGCCCGCCACAACACCGGACCAGCATACCTGAAGACCCGACTCAAATTCCACTCACCCAAAAGTGCCCTACGATCAGCCCAGCTCTCCTACGCCATTGTCCCCCGCGCCAGAAAAACCAGATCGGGAAGCCGCTCCTTCTCCTTCCTCGTGGCCAGAGCCTGGAATGCCTTACCGCTTCACCTTAGACAGACAACATCACTCCCATCTTCACGCGAAACCTAAAAATCTTGGCTTTTCAAAAGACCCCCTCCTTGATGGACTGGTACCTGCACCTCCCCTCCTCCTTGAGACCCTTACTGGTGAGTAGTCGCGTTTAACAAACACATGATGGATTGATACCTCAACCACCACTTCTCCTTCTACACATACACCAGAGATCTCCACTCCGTCCAACTGGCCCAGGCCACCATACCACGTATCAGCAAGACCACTGCTGGAGAAAGATCCTTCTCCTAACTCCTGGAACTCCCTGCCTGTCCACCTCAGGCAATCACCATAACGTCCGCAATTCAGGAAGGACCTCAAGACCTGGCTCTTCGACTGAACCGCAGATCCCCTCACCCGCTCCCCTCACCCCCAAACTGCTTGAAACCCTTACGGGTAAGGAGTTGCGCTTTATGAAAATGAGTGTGTAAATGAATGTACAGGTTGTGTTACATAAGTGAGTGAGAGACACAAGGTGTAAGAGTTGCATGTTGTTTATAGCTCACTGTGCTATATTAGAAGGATTACAATTTATGAACTGTCGATAACAACTATCTCTGTGTTAAAAGCAGTGACCCACTTATCTGGCAACATAAAGTCAAAATATTGTCATCTGCATATTACATGATCTGCTTTGCATCAGACATAGAGTGCCTTTAAAAACACTTGCAAGGGTTAATATCATATTAACCCTTGCTATTTTCTTTTAATGCACTCATGAGGCATTATACTAGACCAGGTCAACCAACTGGGTAATATGCTAAAATAATTATATAAAACAGCATATTTAAACAATGCAAACATTGCCCAAAAAATCAAAGTACAAATTATTATTTCAGACTTACCTTATCAGGCAGCTGCTTCTGTCTTAGTCATCTAGTTGATGGCCTCGATGCTGGTTGCTGTGTGCTTTGTGCTTCTCTGGACCTGCTCCTGTCACCTTCAATTCTATGGCAGTCCACGGAGGCTCCGATTATGCTTCTCTATTCTTTACTGACACACACAGCAGCCAATAAACAACTTTAAACTGGCATGAACCCGGAAGGACTACCCCCTTCCTGTGTATGCACCAATCACAACACAGTCCACGACATAAGAGTGTCCGATAATATCTGAACTTCCTCTTTCTTTGCTGCTGCAGCAGCAGATAAGTGCTTTTCCATTACTTTCTATCTTTTGTGGTAAATAGCGTGAGGAAGTTACTGTATTACTGATGGTTTATTGTGTATTCAGGAGAGTCTTACTATTTTGATTGTTCATGGCGCGTCCATGGTGAGGATTTCTGCGGTGTTTCTTCGCTACGGTCCCTGAGGGGATTTCGTGTGGTGACCGCGCGCGCTCGATTGTTTCGTTGCTACGCGAGCGTCGCTAGGGGGCGGTGGAGAAGGAGGAGGCAGACACGACACGCTCGTGCTCAGAGAGCGGTCGCGTCGTTGCCCCGGACGCTATGCGTGTGCGCGAAGACCCGTTTTTCTCTCGTTAGGAGTTAACGGCCCTTCGCGCATAACGTGTAGAGACTGCATACATCTCTGGCCTCTTAAATCTAACGCTGACCGGAGCGTGTTACCGGAATAGAGCTTTGCTCTAGGGGAGCTGATAAGGGGTTACTCCTTCCACCTTGAATATTGTTTTTCAGAACTTTTAGCTTGTGTTTCGCTCTGTGTAGTATTTAGGGATAAGTTCTGACAGACCCCTGGGCTGCTCCCCCCCCTGAATCTCCTCCAGACCTCTCTGCTTGTAGCAATGACGTACTACGCCGAAGAGGACAATCAGTGGGTAGAGTGTGAGGAATATGAGGAATATGAGGAACCTGAACAATTGGAGGAGAATTTGGTTGAAGCCCTGGATACCCACGTCCAGGGTTCAGTTAGCAAAGCCTTGATAAAAGCTTGAAAGCCTTTTACTAAACCTCTCCTCAAGTATGGCAAGAGGAAGATAAAAACTCAGCACAGTGGCGCGGAGACCTCGCAGTCTTCTGCCAAAGTTTTGGCGCGCATGGCCACAAACGTCATGAAAGACCATGGCTCCATGGCTTCCTATACCACGGATGAATCTTTTCCGTCTACTACAAACACCTCTGACTCAGAGGTGGAGTCGATGAGGCCCAAAAAGAAAACAAAAAAGGTGAAACATACTGCTTATAAGGCAGATGACAGCCAGGCTCCCAAAAATCTTTTATTTGACCCTCAAAGTCTTATACATACTCGATCCTCGGAGTGGGTTCCTTGTCCGGAGGTGGCCCATTATGTGGGGGTAAACCTACGACAGGGTTTTGAGAAGGAGGTGCGCGCCACCTTAAGGTCAGAATGCCCGAGACCCTCGCTGACTGGCAAAGTGGCTGACACGCCAGAGTTAGATCCGAACATGGCTACGTTTATGCGAAAATTCGCGAAGGACCCGAAAAAGGGTTTGGATAGAGCCTGGCGGGGGTGCCAGGATAAACTGTTGGATGTTTCGGGCCCCCTTACCAAAATATTAGATGCGGCGGTCAACGCCAAGAACCAAAACGTTCCGTTGGGCACCTCAGATGTTATGGAGTGGGCTCAGCGGGCCCTGTGTTTTTTGGGAAATGCCAATGTGGCGCTTTCAACGGAAAGGAGGCGATCCTTCTTAATGCGCATCGACTCTCAACTGGCGGAGATGACCACGACTGAACCGGGTTCCCTGGCCAATGGTATGTTGTTTGGCGACAAATTTGTCAAAGAAATGGGCAAATACGTGGCCACGTTTTCGGCACTAGATAAGGCGCAGGCAAACATCAAGAAGGTTTTCCACACTGGTGTTTTTGATAGGGCCGGATGCTCCAGGGGTCGAGGGTCTGGCCGAGGTTATAACCAGACCTCCCGAGGTGCGGAGCAAAGAGGCAGAGGTGGTCAGAAACCGCAGTTTTACCCCTCCCGTAATCGGGGAGGACGAGGTTGAGGCCACAGAGGAGTCTACAGAGGACAACAAAATTCCGGAGATAGCTCCTATTCAGGTAAAGATTTTGAGTACCACAGAGTGCATGGTGGGAGGTCGTATTGCGTTGTTCCTTCACAGGTGGCAAGAGATTACGGTCGATCCCTGGGTTTTATAAACAGTGCAGGGCTTCCACATAGAGTTCTACGCCACTCCAAAACGGAGTCAGATGCCCGGCTCCCTACATTTTTCCCTACAAGAACAGAGTTTCATCGACAGGGAAGTGGAAGCGTTACTCCAAAAAGGCGCGATAGTGAGGTCTATTCCCCATTCTCGGGGTTTTGTAAGCACTATTTTCTTGGTTCCGAAGAAGGACAAAGGGTTTCGCTTGGTGTTGAATCTCAGGGAATTCAACGCATGGGTGGTGTATCGCCACTTCAAAATGGAGGGCATCCATTTACTACGGGACATCCTTCTAGAACAGGATTGGCTAGTTCGCTTAGACCTGAAGGACGCCTATCTGGCGGTTCCTATATTCCCGCCACACAGACGGTTTCTCCAGTTTCTTTGGCGCGGCCAGTGGTTCGAGTTTTCCGCGATGCCCTTTGGTCTGTCGTCCACCCCTTGGTGTTTCACCAAACTCATGAGACCGGTGGTGCAATGGTTGAGAGAACGGGGGGTGCGAGGCACTCACTCGATCGATGAGCTGAGCGGGCAGCGGATCTCATCGCTGACTCGGAGCCCAAGAGGAATTCCCTCTAGAAACGCCACCCCGGCGAGGACAGAGGACACGCCCCCTTTCAGGCCACGCCCCTCGGCACGAGTACAAAAGCGCTGACCTCACAAGCGCCAGACCAGATACTGCTGAACTCCTGAGGCGGAAAGCCGGGAGCACACCCTTCGCTTTTTTAACTTAAAAATTGTATAACTGTCACTTTTTTCACTGTGTTTTTAAAAGCAAAGCACCGCGCTAGAGGATTACAAGCACTTAGGCACTCACTCGATCGATGAGCTGAGCGGGCAGCGGATCTCATCGCTGACTCGGAGCCCAAGAGGAATTCCCTCTAGAAACGCCACCCCGGCGAGGACAGAGGACACGCCCCCTTTCAGGCCACGCCCCTTCCACCACCCATAACATGTGCTGCCACCGGAAGCGCAGCGGACGAGCGCAGCGGGAGCGCCGTTTGCGCGTCGAAGGCGTGCCTAAGGCAAGCCCGTCTGCGCCCGTCCGCGCCAGACCGGGCCAAGGGCCACATAATCATGCTCCTGCATTCCAGGCTCCCCTTAGGTATACGAGGGAAAACTTACTTAACATCAGGGATCACCTCGCACCTCTTTGCACCCACAGCATTTCCCCCCCCCGACGGCCAGTCATGCTGCAGGAACTGCTCCTACAAACTCACCCCTCAAGTCACTCCGACGCTCCATTATCTAAACATGGCCTTGCTTAATTGCAGATCCCTCCCGAAACATCAATCACAAATTCACATCCTGCTTCAGGAATCGGAGATTGATATCCTTTTCCTTACCGAAACATGGATTAACCATAACTCCGACCCGGATATTATTCAAGCACTCCCAGCAGGCTACCTCATTAAACACGCGGATAGACCCTCCGGAACGGGGGGAGGGATCGCTATTATCTATCGTGATCACCTATCCTGTCAGTTCAAGGACAGCCCTGTAGTCGATTGCGAAAATATCCTGTTCTCAATCCACTCTCCACCAGTCACTACCCTTTCAGGTATACTATTATATCGCCCACCGGGCAAACATGGACTCTTCTGTAACTCGCTAGTGGAAGCCACCTCTGCCCTAGCTTGTCTAACCCCTAACTTTACGATCTTAGGTGACTTAAATCTCCACTTCGACGACCCCACAAACACAATCGCCGCCGAGCTAAAAAACGACCTTGTCTCCCTGGATCTCCATCTAAAAAATTCTCTACCCACACATGAGAAGGGCCACCTCTTAGACCCTATATTTACGAACCTCGCAAGACTCACGGTGAGCACCCCTTTACCCATTCCTTGGTCAGATCATTCTCTAATCCCCTTCAAACTACAACTGTCCCCTGCAACAAGGGAGAAACACCCTTCCCAACCCCCATCCCGGCCATGGCACAAACTGGACCCCCACGCCTGGGCTCAATTACTGGCTTCTACTGAACCCATGATGGACCCAGACCCTTCTAGAGCAGCTACCCAACTACAGGATTGGATCAAGCAATCTCTCGATACCATCCTGCCCGAAAAAAACCTACCGACCAGGAAAAGAACTCTCAAATCCCCTTGGTTTACCCCAGAGCTACGCCTTATCAGGAAAAAGTGCAAAAAATAAGAACGACAATGGAGAAAGAACTATACGACGGACAGCAAGTCCGAATATAAATCTGCTATAAAACAATACAAATCGTGTATAAAAAACTCACAAGCAAGTTTCTATGAGAAGAAAATACAGAACGCAGCCAATTCTGCCAAAGAAACTTACCGTATCGTACGTCTCCTCACCAAAACCCCCGAGCCCCCTCCCACACCAGACCCATCGGGCAATAGATGCAACCAACTAGCGGAGTTCTTCGCTACCAAAATCAGTAAACTCCTCAACTCCCTCCCACCGCCCCCTACACCTCAATCCCCTGAGACCCCCCTCCCCGACCCAGACACCCCACGTCTTGACGCTTTCGCACAGATAACCACGGAACAATTCCTATCTACTATACAAGCGGTTAAGAGTGGCTCTCCATTAGACCCTGCCCCGATGAGCCAACTCAAGCTAGTCATACCGACTATAGCCGAGCCACTTACCCGCTCAATCAACGACTCCATCAGACTAGGCACGGTCCCAACCAACTGGAAAAAAGCCATGGTAAAGGCGCTCCTCAAAAAACCACATCTCGACCCCTCCGACCTCTCCAATTACAGACCCATTTCCCTACTCCCGGCCATAAGCAAAGTGGCCGAGCGAATGCTAAACCAGCAACTATCCCTGTTCCTGGAAACCAACGAGCTCCTAAGACAATCCCAAATGGGGTTCAGACCGAGGCAGGGAACAGACACTGCACTTCTAGCCGTGGTCGAAGAGGCAAGATCTATCTTAGACGCAGGAGGATCAGTGGCAGTGATCCTCCTCGATCTAAGCGCAGCCTTCGACACTGTGGATCACGACATACTAATCCACCGGCTTAAACTGACAGGAGTAACAGGGACCGCCCTCTCCTGGATTAAATCGTTCCTGGAAGGCAGAACCTACCAGGTGACCGATGGCCTAGCCACATCTAGAGCCACCCCGCTTCAGTGTGGGGTCCCCCAGGGATCTTCCCTCAGCCCCACACTTTTTAATGTGTATATCTCCCCGTTGGAGGACATTACCGCCCCATTTGGTATTAAAACGGTCATGTACGCTGACGACACCCAACTGGTGGTGTCTATCAACCAGTCAAGTAAAAGCCTGGACAATCTGGCAGCTTGCCTAGAAGACATCTATCACTGGATGTGCGAATCCCGCTTAAGACTGAACGGAGAAAAATCAGAGATCCTCCTCCTTGGTAATCCACACAAACGCCCCCAAACTCTATCATGGCCCCCCTGCATGGGTTCGCTACCCACCCCTAAACCCGAAGTCAAGAGTCTGGGCATATGGCTCGACCAAGACCTCAACTTTAAAATACAGGCCAGGAAAACGACAGGTATCTGCTTTGGTCTAATAAAAACAGCACGGAAGATCCTTCACCTTATTCCCTTCCAGTCCAGGAAACTGTTCATGCAAGGCCTGGTGAACGCCAGGTTGGACTATGGCAATGCCCTCTACCTGGGAGCCCCTGCCTATGTCATCAACAGACTACAATGCGCCCAAAACGCAGCAGCAAGAGTACTGACCGGAACAAAAACGAGATGCTCAGCCAAACCGGCCATCAAAAGCCTACATTGGCTCCCAGTAAGGGAAAGAATATCCTTCAAAGCCTTATGCATCTCCCACAAAATACTGCAAGGCAAAGGCCCCCCTATCCTGAAATCCATCATCAATCCATACCGAGCAAACCGACAACTTAGATCGGACTCTCTTCATCTTGCAGCCATCCCCAGAGTGAATAGGTCCCGCTCAAGAGGGAGACTGTTCTCTTACAATGCTGCCAAGCTGTGGAACTCCCTACCACTCTCCATAAGGTCAGAATCCAACCTGCTTGCTTTCCGTAGGCAGCTCAAAACCTGGCTCTTTCCAGCATAACCCTCTCCCCCTTCCGTTCCTACTGGTGTTTTAGATAGTATCAGCGCTGGGACGCCCAAGGGTAGCTATGCGCTTTAGAAATCCATATTCAAATTCAAATTCAAATGCGTCTGATAATTTATCTAGACGACATTCTAATTATGGCACAGTCAAAAGAACTCTTGGTAAGGCACCTGTCTTGGACGCTCCGACTGTTGCAGGAACTAGGTTTCCTACTGAATCTAGAGAAGTCGGTTCTGACCCCATCGCAATCGATGGATTTCTTGGGATTTCAAATCAACTCTCTCACCTGTCAGTTACTGCTTCCTCTGCATCTCATATTCTTCTGTCCGGGCTATACTGAGGCGCCCAGAAAATGGATCATTCCCGTATGTAGGAATCTGGGCTTTACCAGGTGCCACGAAGCCTTTAGAATTCTTAAGAGCGACATGGCTGTACACATCGTGTTTGCTGTGGCAAAATTTCTGGGGGCTCTTTGGCATAAACGGAAAAGGTATTTAAAAATGTCAATATGATTCATTTATATGTAACTAGCACGTATCTAGCCCTGTGGCTGCACCAATTTTTAATCATTTTATCTATTGTTCTTAAATGTTTTTATATTCATTTTATGTACTTTTATGGAGATACTCCGAAATAAAGTTTTTCTTGACTTGACTTGGCTTCCTCTGAAGAAGAGAGTGGCAATCAGGAAGGAATTGAGGAGAGCGCTTGTCTCTCCGACAATATCATTATGGACGCTAGCTCGCCTGGTAGGCCTTTTGGCTGCGTCCATTCAGGCGATTTTTCCGGGACCATTGCATTACAGGGCCCTTCAGAGATTGAAAATTTTGCATTTACGCAAGGGTCTCTCGTATGCGCAACAGATTTCCCCGTCTGCAGAGGCTCGTACGGAGATCAATTGGTGGTTAGACCATATGGATGCCTGGAATGGCAGGGCCATTTTCTCCACCAGCCCGGATGTAGTGATAGAATCAGATGCGAGTCGATGGGGCTGGGGAGCGCGTTGCGGGACCCTGGAGACGGGGGGTCGGTGGTCTCAGGAGGAGCTGAAATTGCACATAAATTGCTTAGAACTTCTTGCGGGAGCTTTTGCGATTCGTACTCTGGCCCCTCAGAAGGTTTCTTGTTGCATTCTCCTCCGCATGGACAATGTGTCCGCGGTGCGATACATAAATCGGCTCGGAGGGACCAGATCTCGCCTTCTGGCGGAGATAGCCAAGGACTTCTGGCATTATTGCCTGGACCATCGTCTGGTGGTGACGGCGGAGTATATTCCTGGGTCATCCAACGTGATTGCCGATTGGAATTCACGACATTTGCGGGACAGCAGAGATTGGAGGCTGCATCCCAGCAGATTCAAGGCGTTGAACCTCAAGTGGGGCCCTTGTGTGTTGGACCTGTTTGCGTCCAGACTCAACAGTCAGCTTCCACGGTTCTACAGTTGGCGGCCGGACCCTCGTGCAGTCGGCTCGGACGCCTTTCTTCACTCGTGGACGATGGGCATTCTATATGCCTTTCCACCATTTGCCATGATCCCAAGGGTGTTGGCACAGATTCGCAGACTGAGAGCAGAACTTGTTCTGGTTACTCCTTGTTGGAAGGCACAAGCATGGTTCCCAATCGCCATGACCTTGGCTTGTGCGCCTCCGGTTCGACTTCGATCATTTCCGGACATTCTCACGGACCCGCAGGGGCTTCGACACCCGTTAGTGTTGCAGGACCAGTTGGCTCTCATGGCCTGGAGACTTTCAGGCGTCGCTGGCAGGTGCCGGGAGTTTCGCAAGACACTCTCTTTTTCTTATCTCAGGCTTGGGCACCCTCCACACACAAACGATACGAATCTGCTTGGAAGCAATGGGTTGGTTGGTGTGGTGAGCGACAGAGTGATCCCGTGGGATCCGACATTCATCTGATTGTGAATTTTTTGTCGGAACTAGCCAAATCCGGCTTGGCATACCGGACGGTGAATAACTTTAGATCGGCAATTTCGGAGGGCCATCCGCATGTGGAAGGCAGACCGGTGGGGGAACACCCTTTGGTTTGCAAGGTGGTGCGAGGTATTCGTTTAGTGAATCCTCCTCAACCTAAGTACACCGTACTTTGGGACGTTTCGGTGGTACTGCGTTTTTTGAGAAACTGGCCGAATAATGAAGCGTTTTCTAGAAAACAATTATCGGCAAAATTGACAGTCTTGCTGTGTCTAATCTCATGTAGACGAGTGTCGGATGTGCGGGCCTTGGATTTGGCAGGTAGAGTATTTATTCCTTCGGGAGTTTCCTTTACGATTTCAAGACGTACTAAAACGCATTCTCTGTGTATTACATATCCTGCCTTTCCTCATCACAGCAAATTGTGTGTTGTCAAGTGTTTAAAAGTTTATGAGTATTGTACTAGGGAATTTAGATCTGATGTGTCAGGACAATTATTGATTGCTCTTCAGAGAACTTTTCGCCCGGTCACTTCTGCAACCCTGGCCAGGTAGGTCTCTTGTTTACTGGGTCTTGCTGGGGTGGACATTTCCATATTTGGAGCTCTTTCTGTTAGAGGAGCTATGGCCTCAAAGTCTTTTGGGTCGGGTTCTCGGTTGCAAGATATCATGACTGTGGCGGACTGGTCGGCTGATTCCACATTCAAAACATTTTACCATAAACCTATTGTGGATGTAGGTTCGGTGGTGGTGAATCAACTTTAAACTAGCATAATCGGAGCCTCCGTGGACTGACATAGAATGAAAAATTGTCTAGCAAGCGCGATAAAGAATATTCAATTCTATTAAGGACACGGAGGCGAGGATTATCCCACCCAAGCTTTAATATGTACAACAATATTGTGTTACTGCTAAGATCTTGTACCCACCCTTTAATGTTGAAGGTTTAATACAGTGTCATTGTTTCAAATGGAAATTACGATATCAGTTTCCATTTCAGGTGAACAGAACAAGCAGAACTGAGTCTGAGGTTTCGATATCGACATAGTGCGGTTCGTGGCCATGACGGAGGAAGTCGCTTCGGACAAGGCTCCACTTCATGTTTTCCAGTTTGGTTGAACGGTTGAAGATAAAGGCAAAGAAAGAGGAAGTTCAGATATTATCGGACACTCTTATGTCGTGGACTGTGTTGTGATTGGTGCATACACAGGAAGGGGGTAGTCCTTCCGGGTTCATGCCAGTTTAAAGTTGTTTATTGGCTGCTGTGTTTGTCAGTAAAGAATAGAGAAGCATAATCCTCGCCTCCGTGTCCTTAATAGAATTGAAAATTCTTTGTCGCGCTTGCTAGACAATTTTTCATTCAGAGCTGCTGCTGGTTCAGAGGAGCTGAAAGTGAAAGCTCGACTCTGTGCAGCATGTATCATGTGACTCCACCTCACAGGGTCATGAGTTAAGTCTCGTGACTCTGTGACACAAGGAAATGTGTGTGTGTGTGTATTATTTTTTTAATCAGTGTATGTAAAGTTGTTACAATAATGGTGGAAATCATTATTGTAATATCGAAAAATAAAAAAACCCTACCTTTCCCAACTCGTCATAGAGATGGGTGGGTCAGTTATGCTTGACCCCACCCCATCCAGTGACGACTGGTGAAAGGGAGGGGTGAGGCAGGGCAGTGTGGTCGAGTAATGCAGCCTCAGGCTTATACAGTACCCGCCCGAGGCTGATTCGGAATTGTCACCTTACTGGCGTCATCAGTGGGCGGGGCCGCGGGCCCTAACTGGGCTGTCAACATAACTACCGGGCTGACACCATGTCCGCCCGGTAGATCTAAAGTTTCCTTTTGTGACACATGCGCAGAGAGCGCATGTGTCACAAAGTTGCCCCACACACCTGCATTAATTCAGTGCCTGCCCTGCTGCCTGGCCTGCGAGATGCAATGACGCTGGAGTCTGACTCCGAGCGTCGCAGGCAGGCAGCAGCAGCAGGACTTCAACTCGGGCTCAGCTTCACGACACTGCAGGCAGGCTGGGCAGTGTAGTCCCGCGCGCGCGCACCGTTCCACTTTCGATTTAAAATGATAAGTAACATTGCTGTTACTTATCATTTTAAATCTAAATGGTGCGCGGCTGCCGAGCGAGGCGACGGGCGGGCGGCGGTCACGAAAGGGAGGGCGCCGCCCGCCCGTTACAGAAAACCGCCGCTGCATTTTTCCATTCCTAAACGGCCTTTGTACATGTGGAAAGGCCATATAGCATTTCTTAATGGCCTGAAATAGCGCTAAGAGATACTTATATTTAATGAAAATCATTCCCAGCACTAATATTATTTGTGTAGTGGTGACCACCCATCTGTAATGTTGCCAGGTGGACCCTTCCACTGTCGTGGGGGTCCCTGGCCAAAGTGAAAGCATGCCCCCCTGCGAACGTGCCTCCCGTGGACGTGCCTGACGTCCAGGGAGGAGACACGTGGTGTAAAGTAATAAAGAGCCCGGAGCACCGGGCGTGGCAAGCAGTGTTCTAGCCACCAGTTGAAAACACGTGTGTTGTGGCCCCCTTGATTTCTAGGCCCATGGCCCCAACACCATCCAAGGTTGTCAGCAGTGATCACAGCAGCGAATCAGCAATGGTGCCAGAAGTCAAACCAAAATCGTGATCAATTTGGAATGTCTCTGCATGGGTATTCTATAACAGCCATAGATGCAGTGCCCATGGCGCCAGTAATAATGAGTAATAAGTCTTTCTAACGCTACATGATTTATCTCTCAAAAAATACTTTTAAGTACATTTTGGAAATTCATCCATTTGTCTTCGAACAGCTTATGTGTTCTGAAAATTCACCCATTGTCTTATTGTGTACTAATTTTCTAATTTTTGGTATACATATATTAATTCAACCAAGTAAAAGATTCCATATTAACAGTCTGAGCTGCACACAGGAGAGCGACTTACAGGTAGCTGGAGAGATACTCGTTGGAGACGCCTGCTTGCGTACATCTGGCCCTAAGTGCATGTACAAATGTGGAAAAGAAAATGCATGACTCAAACAAAGTTGTTTATGGAAAAAAGTAAAATCAATTTGCAATAAATACATTTATGTGACTATCAAATGAATATAATGTAGATATCATAGTTCTGCTACAGGAGCTTAAAGTTACGGCAGGAAAAAATTGTGTACTGCAATCGGCCGTGTTTAGCGATCTGCATCAAAGCTAAAAGTGCAAACAATGTGTATACTTCTGATGCATGTTACAAAAATGTTTTCTTCACCCACAAGAATACTGAGTCCAATTCACAAACTGCATTTTGTAGGAAGTTTATTATTACTACAGTACTTCTATGAAAGTATTACCAAATTCTACTCTCAAACCTACGAGTGTAAATCTCCCCCTCCCCAGCTTTTATAAGTTTACTACTCAGTAGCAAATGTGGAAGAGGATCAGGAGGGTGAGTTTAGAGAGGGGTAAGGCGATTGAGGGAGGGATATGCACCCACCCACGAAAGAGTAAGCCCAGCACTGTTAACAAAATGTACCTCTAAAGTTATTAAAGCTAAAAAGGAGCCCAAAACAGCAGTAAATGACCCCCGCTCAGAACTGAAGTAAGCCCAGCATCACACATGGCCAACCGCTGGTACTGCAACATAACACCCCATCGGAAATAATATTAAATTCAATTAAATTATAATTAGTTAAATTACCCAAAAATATAAATATATTTAAAGTGATATGATTTAAAGTTAAAGTTAAATAAATATTTAAATAACCTTTTTTAATTTAAAATTAATGCAACATGCATATTAAGTAAAATATAATTAAATTACTTTTAAATAACTATATACATCACTTATGATAAATATCGATACATAATATACACAGGGCTTTTTACCTTGGGAGAGAATATATTTTTTATGTAATTAAATATATGTACATTTATTAATTAAAGATATGATTTAAAATCAGGTTAATAGTGCTGAAACATTTTCTTCTTTCCTTCTATATCGAAAATAAATATAGCAAATAAATTTACAAAAATATTTTATTACATTTTTTAAAGTTTAACCAACATAGCTTAATACTTTCGTTTATTTTAACATTATTTACTATGGACTTTTATTTTAGGTCCCTATTTTCATTAGTTTCTGTGGAAGGGTGTTGCAGTGCAACGGGTTGACCTTGTGTGCTGCTGGACTTACCACTGTTTTTTATTGACACAGTAACTCACACTTGTGATGTAACTTTACACTCTGATTTTGTGAAGAACCCAAAGTAGTAAATCTTCTCAAAAGTGTAACAGTAAACTACACATATACATTTGTAAGTTAACTTTGTGAATATCAGCCGTTGTACTAGGCTGGGTACAGCAGTTGCCGCCTAGTCCGCTGGTGGTCCTCCAGATGCAGTTGATGCAGCAGGGACCCCTTAGGCGTGACGTAGCAGCGCTCACGCCACACTAGTTCGCCGTACACAGCGCCCTTGCCCTCTACAGCGTACGGGCAGCCCAACATCATCCAGCCTGTGATGCAGGGAGACAGCACACACCGTTGGTAATCCATTCCGTGCACCCCGGTGTAGTGGTGGGTCGTAGTATGCGATGCAGACCTCCCTACGTTGGTGCGCAGGAGCGCCTCTACCGTTCACAGATCCAAGGGGCTCAAGGCGGTCTTCTCACACAGGTCAGCAATGGTTCTCCATGCTTCCTGCCAGACTTCACCACCATCAACTCCACAGCTCCTCCACATCCCCCTCCAGGCTCCAGACGCAGGTCCAGCGAAGCATCCAGGCTCAAGTAGCAGGTCCAGCGAGGCATCCAGGCTCAAGACGCAGGTTCAGCGAGGCATCCAGGTTCCAGACGCAGGTCCAGCAAGGCATCCAGATGCAGGTCCAGCGAGGAATCCAGGCTCAAGACGCAGGTCCAGCGAGGCATCCAGGATCAAGATGCAGGTCCAGCGAGCCATCCAGGATCCAGACCCAGGTCCAGCGAGGCATCCAGGCTCTCATCCTGGTCATCCTGGATGTTGGGTGGCTTGAGGAGGTTGTTGATGTGTGCTGTACTTGGACCTGGCTGCTCCATTCTGCTTTTCCCTTTTTGGGGGGGAATATTTTCTATTGATAGGCTATTTTTTCAAATAGAGACAAAAAAATCTCATGATAGGCTGACTAACGTGAGTTTTTTAGCGCTAATGGGCCTAACGTTAGTTTTCACCCTCTAAGACTGGAATTCCTATCGCCATAACGTAATGTTAGCGGCAGTTTTCACCACTGATCCCTGTAGCTATCACCATTTAGCGACGTGTTGTGAATACGTCTCTAACATGGCGATAGTTTCCTGCGGTACTCAGCGTTAAGAAAATTGTCGCTAACCGAGGTTAGTGATAATGTTCACCATTTCTTGAGACTATCCACCACAATGTGTTTGCTTGAGTTTGGTTAATCTCCAATGCTGTTCATTCAAACACGGTTATTATTAGCTGAGGAGCTCACTTGTATAAAATAAAATAAGCAAATATCTTTTTATGGGCTGTACAGTGGTGTAACACAAAATGGTGCCCACCCCCCTGCAGAATGTGATAACGGGCCCCTAAGTCTCCCAAAACTCACAAATATCCATTGGCAGTAGGCTGTATGAGGACCCACCGAATGAATCGCGGCCGCCCTAAAGGGTTGATGACACCCTGCGCCACAGAGGCCAGTATTACTCTTCTGGCGCTGTTTTATTTTATATGTAGTAATGATTCATTAATTAAAGGGGCACCTTCCTGCATGGAAGTGAGAAGGCAGTAATGCACCGTATTTAACATTATATAGCACTTTTCTGCCCTTTCCTCACAAGGTTCAAGGGTGCTTGTGTTGCAGGGGCACCTTCCTGCACAAAAACAATCCTCTGGGGCTTTTTTCCTCTTTCTACGTGTGCTGCATCATGCGTAGTGCCTTTATCACAATATTTCATAACAAACAGATCAGGCCTGTACCCGTGATCAATGCCTTCCAGCCATTGCTAACTCAGCCACGCTGTATCAGGTATAAGCCAAAAAGTATAATAAAAGCAGTCTTTTTAGTGGAAGCACACAAATCCGGCTAATCAAATCCTGTACTCAGGGAAACCACCATGTGGATGAAACCTCGGCCCTCCCGCAGTAGGACTCTGAAAGCTAATTTTTGTTAATCGCATGAGGCCCGGTGGCAATTGCTCTCTAAAGCCAGCCCTAAAAATCAATTTAGAATAGTGTAACCCTGGGATCTCAAACACAAAACTTCACTTTCGATGTCTAAAGTTAATGTCTGCCCTCCTGCCACCTGTGCTGCTGCAGGAGAAAAACAAATACCTTAACTTATCTTGTTATGTAAGACGCTTTAATAGCATCCCAATGTCATGTGTGTGTCCCTGTAAGTTCAAGCTCAGGCAGCCTTACTCTTCATGGTTCAGGCAGCTGGATAAAAAAACAAAAAGATCCCAGCTGCATGGAAGGCAAACACTTTTTTGTGGAAGCACACGAATTCCGCACAATCAATACATGTACTCCTGGCTACTAATTTGTGGGTGGGGCCAAAGCTCTCTCCTGGCCGTGATCCTTAAACCCTCTTTTTTAGCCTGATCACACAATGTCTGGCAGCAGCTGTACTGTCAAGCTAGACCTAAAAATAATCTGTGTGAGCCACTCACACAGTGGCATGGAAATCTTTAAAATGTAATGCTTTACTAGGAAAGGTAGTTTGAGGGCCCGTAAAAGCCAGAGCTACTGAGGCCCCCCATGAGGACCAAGAAGTTTAGTGATTTCCCTTCTGGGCTCAATTTGGTTCTCCCTTCGATTTGCATATTAGACGTTTCAGGCTGTTTTTTGCTTTGCACAGTCGCACATAACACTTGCTTTTGTGTGACATAATTGTAGTAACACGCTGTTCATGTGGTTTTGTTTTCAGTGACTCTTCTTGGGATTCAGTGTGCACATTTCATTAAAGTTTGTCTAGAATACATAATACCAAGTTGTACGGTTTTCTGCATAGTCAGCAACAGATCCTAATGTTCTAGAGACAACACGGTAGTGGAGCTGCGGTATTCCAACAGAGGTGTTCTTATCATATAAACGGTGTCTGGTCCCCTTGGGGGCAGAGAGGAGAATTCCAGCAGAGAGACCTGTCCTGGAACGCATGTTCGCATAGCCTGAAAGGCAACTTTGAGCAAACTGAGCTTACACCTATGACGCTGACCAACTAACTACATGCACCAGGTATGGTGTCTGTTGCTAATCCCAGAGATCACTAATATCCCTGTGCGCACACAGTGGGGATAGGCCAAAAAAGATATATCTTGTGCCATGGTGGGGTTGTTTATTTTATACAGCCTGCTAGTAATGCTGATAACGTTGCTTAGATGTATTTGCCTACTTATCGCAGCAAATTTGCTTCACGTTAGACTACAATTTTTTCAATAAATTTATTGTAAACTTTCTTTGTGTCTTTCTTTTGTTTTCTAGGAATATGCATGAGAGATAAATGAATGGTGATGATCTATTTCCACTGTTCCCTTGTGTATTAGAGAGTCATGTTCTAGGATGCCAAAATCACCTGTTACTCTGGGAAAGTTAGGAGTTCAGGTGAGGTACTGTGAGCTAGCCAAGATTTAGGCAACAGGTACTGACGTGGTAGAGAGACACAGTCCCTACATTCTGACGTCCTGTCATCGCACAGCACAGTTCTACATTACCAGCAGAATTCCTGTGACATGGCGCTACCAACAATTGGTCTGGTACTTAATTAGCTGGTCTCTTTTTTTTTTCTCTTTTTTTTTTTCTTTTTTAAACAAACTTTATTGAGATTTTACATGAGGAGGAGCATTGCATTACAAACTGCAGTAATTGTGTTGATTGTATGTGAGGCAAAGAAGACAACTCAGGTATCTTTTGCAATCTGTACAGAATGTAGCATAGTCATCAATACATTCCAAAAATGTCACATGACAGCTAGGAAGGTCATCAGCCAAGTACATTGTTGTGTGTTACATTCCCCTCCTTCAAGATACTGTACTCAAGGGAAGCGGTGCCCGCTCAACAGTCCCACAACTCTCAATCCCACCCTGAACCCACCCTCCGTACTCAACTATGCCACAAAAAAAATAATAATAATTTTAGTCTGAGGGCCGTAGAGCATACCCCTGGGGGAGGGGGTGGGGGGGAAATGAACACAGGAGGAGAAGGAAACCACACCCCAAGCATGTGGTAGGGGTAAGAAGGAGGTCGAACAGTGCATCAAGAGGGGGGAACTAAATAAATAAAAAGCCATTGGGGTATGGGGGGGGCCCCCTCAATCACTTCCCACCCGGAAGTGGTATTAATCATTCGGAATACTACAGCACTCAGAACCAGGGGACAAATTCTCTCAATCCTCTATCACAAACCACATCCGCCGACATGCACCACGGCTTGTTCCGGCGGACTCTGGGGAATGGTTCCCACAGTCCCCTCCCCTCCCCCTCCTCCACCTCACTCTTAAACAATTCAGTCAGATGTGCCCACTCTAGGGATATAGGACGCTTGCGCAACCCCCGACTTTCCTCACGATAATGCGCCTCTCACTCTGCCACTGACCATCGCAACACTCCTCTCCCCAGGCCTCTACACGCGGCGGGGCACGAGACTTCCAGCGCTGTGTTATCAGGCGCTTTGCTAGCATTAATGCCAGGTTGGCAAAACGGCGCATCAATTTCGCTTTAAGGGGGAGCGGTGAAAGACCCAATAAGCAAGCCTCTGCTGCGTCCCAGGAGGGGCGTTCGGTAATCGCGCTTAAGACGTGTGTTATCCTACCCCAGTATCCCCGCAGTGCTGGACAGAGCCACAGCATATGCAACAGGTCAGCAACCGGTGCCGGGCAACGAGGACAGGCCGCCACTGCTGTGTCGTACATCTTGCTTAGTGTATGGGGAGTAAGGTACGCCCTGTGGAGGACAAACAATTGAATAGTCTTCAACCTACAGTTGTGGGACACTTTCTTAGGGTATTTCAATATATAGGTCCACTCTCTGTCACTAAATGCCCGGGACAAATCTGCTTCCCACAGCAGTCTGAGGGGAGCCATGGAGATCTGTGTGTGCTCCCAGAGGCCTCGGTAAAGCCAGCGAACCAGAAAACGTCCATGGCCCATTATGTGAAGAGAGCGCAGAAGGTGGAATGTTGAAGGTTCTACAGGTGTCGCCTGCCACTGTGTCCGGATATACCGGGAGATCGCCACATGGAGCAGAAACTGGGTGTCAGGCACCCCGTTGACCCTCACAAAGTCTACGTGGGGCATCAGGTTACCTTCTTGAAAAAAGGTGCCTATTGTTTCCACCCCCTGTTGTGACCAAGGCCGTATTTGTACGGCACTCAGGATTCCCTGCCTCGTTAGGAGGCCACACAGCGGCATGTTGGGAGAATATGGATTTTGGATTTTAGCATACTTACATGCCCCCGTACAGTAATGGAGCGCTATCTTCAGCAGGGCCGGGGGGTCCAATGGCCTAGGGGCGCCGGGGCACAACAACGATTGCAGGGCACCACGTGCCAGTTGGGTCGGGGTATAGCTGATTTCAAACAGGTTTTTACCGGCCAGCCAGTAGGCCAGCCACTGCAGCTGGCCAGCAATACAGTATGCCCTAAAGTCTGGTGCTCCCATCCCACCAGCGTCACTCGGGAGCCGCAGCTTAGCTAACGCCACCCTATGTCTCCCCGAACCCCAGATCAACGAGATCAGCAGTGCATCCAACTCTCGGAAGATCCATGCGGGGTATACCACTGGGATGTTGACGAAGTGATAAAGCAGGCGAGGCAACATCACCATCTTGGATATCGTTACCCGCCCCGCTATGGTGAGAGGCAATGTGTTCTAAAATGTAATTTGGGAACGTATGGAAGAGATTGTGCACACCAGATTGCCTGCAATGACATCCGGCACGGAACGAAAGATATTAATCCCCAAGTATCTAAAGGTAACTGGCGCCACCCTGAAGGTAAAGGGCCCAAAGCGAAGCTCCGGAGCCGCGAGCGCGCCACTAAAGGAATAGGCTACGGACTTAGAAGCATTAAGGTGCAATCCGGAGATCTTCCCGAAGTGAAGAAAAAGATCCGCCACCTCCCCCTTGTCAGCCTGGAGATCACAAAAGTACAACAGCATATCGTCTGCGTAAAGTGAGACCGAATGCAGGACCCCTTCCAATGGAATGCCATGGGGGACCATGGCCCGTCTAAGGTTCTGGGCTAACGGTTCAAGCGCCAGAACAAACAATATAGGTGATAATGGACAGCCCTGGCGTGTACCCCGAAAGATAGAGTAAGCTGAGGAGATAATCGAGCCTGTCTTCGCCCTGGCCGTGGGGGCGGTGTAGAGCAGCTGAATCCAGGCGCATAGTTCTGGGGGCACGCCCATTTTTCCCAACACTTCCAGCATATAAGACCAACTTAGTGTATCGAAGGCCTGCGATATGTCCAAGGATAGACACCCTGCTCCCGCCGGACAGAGCCCTGAGGCATGCAAGATGGCGTGGAAGTGCCGAAGATTCAGCGATGTGCTCCGCCGTGGGACAAAGCCACATTGGTCTGTATGAATCAACCGCGAAAGGAGTGGGAGGAGGCGGTTAGCTAAGAGTTTACTAAGAATTTTATATTCGGTATTAAGGAGCGATAGGGGCCTATAGGATGTCATATCTAAGGGATCCTTATCTGGCTTTCGGAGGGAGGTGACGATCGCCTCCCGAGTGGTAGGGGGCAGCCTTCCCTCATCGAGTGATGTCATATAGAGTTGGAGTAGTTTGGGGATCAATAGAGAATAGAAAGTGGAGTAAAATTCGATGGGCAACCCGTCAGACCAGGGGTCTTCCCACGGGCTAAGGATTTTATCGCTACTCTGATCTCGGCTGAAGTAATCGGTGCTTTTAAGTCGTGGATCTCTGCTGCAGAGAACACTGGTAAGTTCACCTGCGTCAGAAACTCAGTCACAGCATCTGTGCCTGGCGTTGGATGCGCCTCATAGAGTGTCTCGTAATGAGTCCAAAACGCCAAGTTTATCCCCAATCGGGACTGATCTTGTCCGTGGTGCACGGTGTTAATGACCAGGATGGGAGTCGGGCAAGTTGGGGGGGCAATTAGACGTGCTAGCAATGGGCCCGCCCTGTCAGCCTCTGAATGCGTGCGCTGAGTGTACGCCCTATAATCTAATAAGCGAAGACGCTCTAGAGTCTCCGCATACTCTAGCCGTCTGCAAGGATTCCTCGGCCTGTTCATCCCGTTGGGCCTCGACTTCCTGTTCCTGGAACGCAGCCTCCAGTTCCGTCAGGTCCCGGATTACTTCCCTACAGGCCCCTACTAAGGAGCTCAGAGACACCCCCCGTATGGATACATTAAAGGCTTCCCATTCTATGGAACGTGTCGAGGCGGTGCCTTCGTTGACAGTAAAGTATGTATTGATCGCCTTTTGTAAGGTGTCCCGGAAAACCTGGTCTTCTAACTGAAGGGGCTGCATCCTCCAAGTCGGTATCGGCGCTGGGGACCGGCCCCACTCAAGGCATAATTCGATAGGGTTGTCATCAGATAGGGTTTTGCCCAGGTAGGTGCAATGGAAAACCGCAAAGGACAATGTCGGCGAGCCCAAGAAGTAATCCAGGCGTGTGTGCAATTGATGAGGATAAGAATAAAAGGAGTACTCCCTATCCGCCGGGTGTTGTGACCTCCAAAGATCTAGTAGATTCCAGCCGTGCGCCCACTGACCCAAGGCCGCGGCTCGGGTCCGCACAGCAGTACCATCCAAGGGAGGGTGAGATCGATCCAGTTCAACATCAAAGACAGCATTCAAATCTCCACCAAGCAACCATGGACAATCACCCCAGTCAGATAAGGCCACGGAAACCCGGGAAAGGAATTGTACATGATCCACATTAGGGGCGTACAAAGAGCCCAACACTACAGGCGAGCCATCCAATAGACCCCGCAACAACACATACCTACCCTGATCATCAACCCGGCTTTCTAACAAGGAAAAGGGGACTCCTGCGCGGAGCCATATTGCGGCCCCTCTAGAAAAGGCGGAGTATGAAGTGGCATAGAATTGACCCCTATAGCGTTTTTGCAATTTCAGGGATTCGGTATGTATCAGGTGAGTTTCTTGAAAATATACTATTTGAGCCTTGCGGCGGTGCAAATGGGCTACTACTCTGTGGCATTTCTGAATGGAGCCCATGCCCCTCACATTCCAGGATATACAGACATATGACCTTGGGACTGTCATCGTGGAGGAGACAACCCCCCTTCCCCTCCATCCCTCCACCCCCCCATCCCACCCTCACCCCCCGCCCCTCCCCCCGCCCCTCCCCCCGCCCCCCAGACCATGTGGCAAACCTATAAACAAAAACCTTGTTACCCAATACTGGGTCCAACGCTCCAATCGCGTCCGACCAAACTGCAAACAAAACATAACTACAGAGCCTAAACCAGTGCTATCGCCTAGTGGGGGAATAGGTTAGTGTCACACTGAGTATTCAGTAGTGTGTGCAAATCGTGGAAGCGCCCCAGACAGGGCAGACCAGGGAACAACCCATACTTGACCGGATTACACAATATGGTCCACTGGCCCACTGAGGTGGGCAAACTGCATAGGAGATGTCATCGATAACCAGTGAGGGGGTGTTCACTCCCATGCGCACCCCCGGAGAGCAAGCCCCGCAATATGGAGAAGAGGCCAGAATATCAGCCCGGGAGGCTCTCTAGAGGGTCCTTGCTTAGGTGAGTGGAGTCCGAAAGAAATAGCGCCACGCTTCCATCCGTGTCTGAGTCCATGGAGTTTCCTAAGGATGGGCTAGTGCTGATCGGGGCCGGGCGGAGCGAAAGGAGGAGGCCGAGCACAGTGCCTCGCGTTGGCCCTCCCGGATTTGCTGCGGTGGCGGAACGCTGGAGGACGTACTCTGCGTTAGCATAGTCTTTTTCCGCCTTCGTGGGAGTCTCTGTTATCGGGCACCGCAGAATCCAGCCTTCTAGCCGGGAGAACCTCCAGGAAGTTTCTGTCCAGCCAGTCCCATGCACTATCTGGCGTGTCAAAAAAGATAGACCTCTGCTGATAGACCACTTTCAATTTGGCCGGGAAAAGCAGCGCAAAGGGGAGGCCCGCAGCTCGGACCCGCAGCTCGGACCCGCGCCTTCACCTCCATGAAGGAGAAGCGCTTCCGCTGGACTGCCTGTGTGTAGTCCGGGAAGATGAGGACAGTGGTGTTGTCTACACATAGTGGACCACTGTCTTGGGCAGCTTGTAGTAGGTGGTCACGATCCCTATAATTGAGGATACGTGCTAGTATAGGGCGGGGTTTGGCACCCGGCGGGTGCCGCCTCGCAGGGACCCGATGCGCCCTCTCAGCAGTAAAGTGGGGGGAGAGGCCAGAAGGGGCAACTACCATTCTCAGCCAGTTTTCAATATGAGTCGTGGGGTTCGGGCCCTCCACGGCCTCCGGGTATCCCACTATCCGGAGATTGTTGCGGCGCGCGCGCCCTTCCGCATCGTCAGCCCGCGCCTGTAATGCATCGATCTGCTGGTGCATGAGGGTAAGCTGTTCGGTGTGAGTCGACACGTGTGATATCAAGGGTTCTACCGTCTGGTTTGTGTGTCGCACCTTGTCCGCTAGCTTCCAGTGGTCATCTTTCAGGAGATTTAGGTCGACAGAGATCGCTCCTAGTTGGCCTTCCAGCGCCGACCGAGTGACCCTGATCTCTTTGAGGATCATATCTAGTTTATCCAGGGGCGCAGCAGGTGACCCCCCGCTTGATGATCGGTCCGGGCGGTCGTCAGCACGGCCCGGGGGATGTGACACAGTGCTCACACTAGACGGTCGCACAGGCGCCCTGGGCCTGACCCTGCCCATTTCGTCGCCAAGGCGGAAGGAGGCAACGAACTGGAAAGTCCGGGCGTATTCACGAGGCTTCCCGTCCCAGGAGCTATGCCCCGCGGTAGGCAGAGGGAAGAGCAATGTACCAGGCCCCAAAGCACACCTCCACAGCCGTCCCCGGGCCAGGCACCAGTCCCCCCCAGGCGGACAGGCCAGCACGTAGATTCTGTGTTCTGGTACGTAGGGAGAGGTAAGGAAAGAGCCGCACAGCAGAATGTTAGGCTATCCAGGCCCCAAAAATCTTACTGGTCTCTCGGGGGCCTCACTGTGGCATCACCGACACTGTTCTCCCGCAGGCAGTGCTCCAGGCGCCTCCCACCGACAGCCTCCACTGCTATCAGTCCCCAATACCGGGCCGTCAGCCCGCCGGCCCGCCACCGATATGTGGCGCGATGAGAGCCGCTGTTTCGGGGCCTGCCGCCGCTGGCACCGTCTCTACGCGGTACCCCCCTCTGCGGCACTGCACAGACACTCAGGTCAGCCAAGTCTTCCAAATGGGTGTCTACTCACGGGTTCCGGGGCCTCTACGGCAGCCTCCACCGCTGTCAGTCACCACCCGACAAATGGCTCGTCTCAGACACCTTCAGCACCCCAAGGGGGCAACCAGCAGTCGCATCCACCTGCGGGCGACCAGCGGGGCCCGGGGGGAAGCCCTCATGGCCACCCAGTCACAGCAGTTCATCATAAATAGTCCACAATGATCCTGGGCTCACCCAGGGCTTCCGGGCCATCCCCCACGAGCCGTGGCACGAAGAGACCCCAGGGTCAGCACTTCTTCAGCGTCGTCGCAGCCCTGCTCGCTGACAGAATACTCTGCGCGCTCGTGGATAGGTCAGCAGTGTGCGACCATTTGGATTTAATTATTTAGTGACTCTTTGAGCCGGGGAGTCGACGGGCTCAGGTTACGCACCTGCGTTGCTACGAGAGGTACATACCTGATAATGATTTTAGCAGCCTACACAGCAACCCTGCACTCTTTCCTACTCCCTGCTGACGAGAGGCAACTACCTCGAAACACGTGTCCAGGGATGGCTAACGCTGTTCACACTTGCACTCACGACACGAGCATAGGTGTATCCGCCGACGCTAACTACAGGGACCACAGTTCTTTGGGTTAACACGCAGGTAGGTCAGCAGTGTGCGACCATTTGGATTTAATTATTTAGTGGCTCTTTGAGCCGGGGAGTCGACGGGCTCAGGTTACGCACCTGCGTTGCTACGAGAGGTACATACCTGATAATGATTTTAGCAGCCTACACAGCAACCCTGCACTCTTTCCTACTCCCTGCTGACGAGAGGCAACTACCTCGAAACACGTGTCCAGGGATGGCTAACGCTATTCACACTTGCACTCACGACACGAGCATAGGTGTATCCGCCGACGCTAACTACAGGGACCACAGTTCTTTGGGGTAACACGCAGGTAGGTCAGCAGTGTGCGACCATTTGGATTTAATTATTTAGTGGCTCTTTGAGCCGGGGAGTCGACGGGCTCAGGTTACGCACCTGCGTTGCTACGAGAGGTACATACCTGATAATGATTTTAGCAGCCTACACAGCAACCCTGCACTCTTTCCTACTCCCTGCTGACGAGAGGCAACTACCTCGAAACACGTGTCCAGGGATGGCTAACGCTATTCACACTTGCACTCACGACACGAGCATAGGTGTATCCGCCGACGCTAACTACAGGGACCACAGTTCTTTGGGGTAACACGCAGGTAGGTCAGCAGTGTGCGACCATTTGGATTTAATTCAACCACACATAGTTGAAAGATTAACAATCAAATTAAAATCCTCAGCGGCATGGCTTCAAATGTCGTAATTATTGATTTATGAATGAAGGCCGTTGAAAGCGAACTGAAGGAATCATTAAATGACAATGATAATTTTTCAAGTGAGATCAGAAACAGTTTCAGAGATCGTCACAAAGCTGCAGAGGTTCCTAGAGTCAGCGGTTTTATCTTGAAAGACCGAAAAAGAACATTACTGGGGGAGAACAGGCACCATCACAACAAATGCAATGTGTGGCAAAAATCCTGACAAATAGCCTACCATGACTTCAACAAGAGAAACCCAAGCTCTCTGTCAACAAACCAGAAACCTCCAAAAAGGAAAAGATCCTACAGGCAAAGGCTGTATAAAATATTTAGAAAATTGCAAAAAGTTGGTAAACAAAAATAAGCAGAAGGAAAAAAAACACTATTACCCAGAAGCCGAAGATTCTTCCTCATCACCTTTAAAGACTGAGGAAACCGACTGGCAGTCATCTTATCTAAATATTGTAAATTAAAGGTCTTCTCCAGCGGCAAGAGTCTGAAGGGGGCCGTAAACTGCGGGGAACACACTCACATTAAAAGATTCCCAACTGGGCTCAGACCTTTGGCCAACATCTCGGCCCCTGCCAAGCCGCTAGCTGAGTCCTCAAATATCCAAACCTCCAAATTGTCTCTCTAGTCAGGGCCATAGTGTATTGGCCCATCCTGATCAAACCAGTTGTGGTGATTCGGCAACGACTATCAGCGAAAATAGAGGTAACCACGCATTCGGGCTGTGCCGGCGCTGGACAGCCCACAACTACTACACTAGGGAGCTCCAAGTTTTTCTGTAGTGAGAGCTACTTCTGATCAGTGAAAATCATTGTGAGCTACAAAAGGCGAAGCAACTCATGCATTTATCCGAGAGATCCCCACGCCCAGCTTCAATGACTTTAAACCGAATTTCTTCAGACACCATACTGTGGTTTGAACAAAATATCTAGAGTTCCCTCGAAACACCAATACGAATGGCTTTGGATTTGTGGTGTCACCATTCAGACCTTTCAATTAATAGCTGTCACTGAAATAATCATTGTAATACAGCTCAATTAACAAACATCAATCTTACGTTCAATGTGGAACTGTGTGATGTCCTCTAATACTGTTTAATCTGGAAGCCTGGGAGGGCATGCAGAAGAAATCATTATAGTAGTCGCAGTGCGTGGCAGTCAGCCGATGCAAAGCTTTGCTGAATTACAAATACAGAAGGATTCAAAGAGGTATTACTCTTAGATTGCAGCTGTGACAAGATCTCTGGGGCCGATTCACAGAACTAACTGAAGACAAAATCCTAAACTTACTACTTTTGGTATTCACAGAAGTTAGGATTTTGTCTTAAGTTTGTCTTAAGACAGACTTAAGACAAACTTAAGACAAAATCCTAACTTAAGTCTGTCTTAAGTCTGTCTTAAGTTTGTCTTAAGTCTGTCTTAAGTCTGTCTTAAGTCTGTCTTAATTTTGTCTTAAGACAAACTTAAGACAAAATCCTGACTTCTGTGAATACCAAAAGTAGTAAATTTAGGATATTGTCTTAAGTTAGTTCTGTGAATCGGGCCTTCTGTGTTTTTCAAGGTCCAGATCAGCTGAACCTCAGCTATTTTTTATGTAGCTGTCTGATAAAGTACTGAATTTGTCCTCTACTCTGCATTCTGGGGGATCCGATTCACGAAACTAACTTAAGATAAAATCCTAAACTTACTACTTTTGGTATTCACAAATGGCATTTAGTAGTAGTAAAGTTAGGATTTTGACTTAAGACAGACTTAAGACAGACTTAAGACAGACTTAAGACAGACTTAAGACAGACTAAGGACAGACTTAGGACAGACTTAGGACAGACTTAAGACAGACTTAAGACAGACTTAAGACAAAATCCTAACTTTACTACTACTAAATGCCTTCTGTGAATACCAAAAGTAGTAAGTTTAGGATTTTGTCTTAAGTTAGTTCTGTGAATCGGGCCCTTTGAAAGGTTAATTTTTTACTTTAAGGTTTTTATGGTACCAGTCATGTTAACAATTATATTCGTATTGTTCCCTTTACTGCAAGCCTTCTGTTAGTAGAACAGGCCTGCAGTACACAGTGCTTTGTTCTTCGCCTAATAAACAAACATTTGCAATGCAAATTGGTTTCGCATTTGTGAGATTTAGAGTTATTGGCGTTGTAAATGACAATGTCTTTTAACTACTAAAGGAGTAAAAGAGAATAGAAAATGGAAGCAAAAGATGCCAGAAAAAGGAGGAAAATTAAACGCAGATGGAATGAATCTGAGGAAAGAGAACAACTGGGATGAATAGAAAATAGGGGGGGAAATGGAGACTGCACAATAAAGACAGAATGATCAAAAAGAGAAGGAAAGAAAGCAAAAATTTCCAAAGGTTAACAAAGTAAAGAAAGCAGGAAATAGAGACGAACAAAAAGAAACAGGAGAAGAAAATAACAAATGAAAGCAGAGCGAAACAGAAATAAATAAGGTGGATGAAATGGAGCAGAAAGGTGTGGATTGCCAATCCAGGTTTCTAATTTCCACAAAATTCCCCCTTACAGATCAACGAAAGATTGCATTTCTTAAGATTGTGCAGGGAAAGCAGCTAGTGCATAAAATCAGCGTAATAGAAAATCGTTTGAAACCTAAAGGCTTAAGATGTATCCAGTTCCCCCTCCCTTTGGTTTTTCACTGCAATAGCTGTATCAGGTGTGGAGCTACAGCTGGTAGCACAAAAAAACAAACTGCTAAGCGCTTGAGGTGCCATCTGCACATTAAGCCATGCAGGTGGGTGAGTCACTGTCGATGGCATTTTAGTTGTACAAAGCACGATTTGGCAACGTTTCTGTGGCTCCCGTTCAAAACTTAAGCATTGATAAAACTGCTAGGGTTGGGAGCCATTCCCTTATTATGCTAGCTCAGTAGAGGGGGAGGGCAGAGTAGAGAGGGAGAGAAAGTGAGAGTGAGAGATGGGTTGACAGAGACTGAAACATACAGAGAAAGTAGAAGAGACACAGCGAAAAGACTGGCAAAGAAAGTAAAGGACAACCGCACAGAAAGAGAGAGACAGGAGAAATAAAGATAAACAGAGATGAAGAAAGAATGAAAGCAAGGGACAGAAATAGAGATTGGCACTGAAATTAAGAGAAATTGAGATGCAAGGAGAGACTGAGATACACGCAGAATAAAAAGAAGTGAAAGGAGAGACAAGAGCAGAGACATTGAGACTTTTAAAGAAAGGTACAAAGAGAAACGGAGAAAGATCGAGAAAGCTGAAAAATACAAAGAAGTGCATCTCGCACCGTTCATGTGACCATGTGTGTGACGTAGGCTTGCAAATAAGGCAGCCTCTTAAACGCTCTCTGCTCTGGCCCTGCTGGTAGGCGGCGGTGCTGACAAATGCTTTTAAACAGGGTGGTGGCAAATCAAAATGTTATACATAAAGTGATACAATAAAAACATTTGGGTCCCGATTCACAGAACTAACTTATGACAAAATCCTAAACTTACTACCATTTTTGTATTCACAGAAGGCACTTACTCATTTCGGTATTCACAGAAGTTAGGAGTCTTAACTTTAGGACTCCTAAATGCCTTCTGTGCATACCAAAAGCCTGAAAATTAGGATTTCTCTCAGTTTAGTAGTAGTATAGTTAGGACTCCTAACTTTAGGACTCCTAAATGCCTTCTGTGAATACTGAAATTCTTAAAATTAGGATTTTTCTCAATTTAGTAGTAGTAAATTTAGGACTCCTAAATGCCTTCTGTGAATACCGAAAGCCTTACAATTAGGATTTTTCTCAGTTTAGTAGTGGTAAAGTTAGGAGTCCTAACTTTAGGACTCCTAAACTGAGAAAAATCCTAATTTTAAGACTTTCTGTATTCACAGAAGGCATTTAGGAGTCCTAAAGTTAGGACTCCTAACTTCTGTGAATACTGAAGTGAGTAAGTGTCTTCTGTGAATACCAAAATGAGTAAGTGCCTTCTGTGAATACGAAAATGGTAGTAAATTTAGGATTTTGTCTTAAGTTAGTTCTGTGAATCGGGCCCTCTATCATTATTTTTTAACGCGCACGTCATGATATTGCACATTCACTGTGCTGTGTAATACACTTCACTGTCTTACATGGCCAGATCTGTGCTACACAAATGCTGCAAATAAAATATGAGTGCGCCTGTGCACTTTCAGTGTCCTGGCCAAAGAGGGCGTAAAAGAGCTGAAACTGGATCATAAATTCAAAGCTGCTCCGAACAGGGCCCCCAAAATACGTTTGCTGCCATCAACGTGGAGATGCTGTGTACTCTTGAGTTTTTATTTATGGATGTTGTTCATTCTTCAATAGCTCTCTATTTGCATTGCATTTTTAAGTCACACAATGCCCATGAAACCGTTTACCACATTTCGTCAAAGCAAGCATGTTGTCACTGCTTGCTGCCTGCGTACTTTGTTTGATCGCTGATGCCTTGAATCTAATTACACACCCTGCAGTTGGGGCAGAGCTTGTGTGTAAACAACAGGAGATACCCCTGGCGATGCGCCTTGCAAACCCACCCGAGACAAGAGGGGCAAGGGAAGGGTCCTCTCTCCTATAAGAACACTAGCTGTTATTTATGTTCAAGGTAAGTCCATTTTCCGAACGTAACATTGTAGGCACAACAGGCCTTGAACGACCGCAACTGTACAATGCACCTTGGTTGGAAGGACCATTGTAATTCTTAAAACTAACTATATATATCCCAGCAATGTAGACGCCCTCCTTATTAGGAAGGAAATCCTATCGCCTAACGGACTCAACAGCTAACGAGCACCTCTGAAGTTGGACATAACTTTAAGTCCATGTGTTTAACTTTTTTCAAATAAGTTTATTTGTTATATTTGTTAAAATGTATATTAAACCTATTACTTTTTTTAAATGAATTGTATTCTTTAATATATTTAGAATATATATATATATATATATATATATATATATTCACTGAAAAAACCATAGGTTTCAGGGGTGTTATATTTAGCTGGACTTTTCACTCGTACAAAACCATTCAAATTCCCCTGTTATAGTTAGTTCAGCTAACTATAACTCGCGCGCCCGCAATGCACTGCTGTTGACGTCACATATTACCTCACTCATGACATGGTCAGTGACATCACTCATGACATCACTGATGACATCATCCAGTGAATGTGTGTTTTTCTGAAAATTAAATATATTTTATATATGTATATCTCAAGGTCGATGGAAGAATAAATGGGTATATAAGTTTCTAAATGGATGATTTTTTTTAAAAAAAATTGATTGTATAACTGACTGATTAAGTGTATCTTAGTGAATACATGGCTTAGTGAGTAATGTTTAAATATGTAAATATCTGTATCAGTCTCTCACTTTGTGTATAAGTGGCTGCATGGGTTGGTGAGTAGCTACATGGGTGTCTATATAGGTTATTAGTTGTTTTTTTGAGTATCAGTCTGAGTGTCTGCATGGTTCGGTGGGGGGTATTACGTAGTGCATAGGTGCATGAATGAGTGACTCACTGTTTGTATGTTTTGAAGACAGCATGTGTGCAGGACTGTATGGGTGGATGAGTGTGTGTATGGGTGTGTTAGTGAGTGAATGACTGTCTCAATAGTGTCTTTATGAGTAACTACATATGTTTTAAACTAGTATATGTGACTATTGGTGTATATAAGTGAGTATATGTGAGAGTGAGAGATTGGAAGAGTTCCTGTATGAATAAATATGTGTTTTTATAAGTGATTGTTTAAAAGACTAAGTATGTGTAAGTTTCCGTAGAAGTAAGTTTGGTGGTGTGTGTATAACTGTATATGCAAGTAAATGGATGTTTGATTCTTTATTAGCATGAGTGACTATGTGTGTGAGTAACTCTATGGATGAGTGGCATTGTGTAACAGGATGTATAGGTGTATGAGTACATATGATGAGTGAGTACATGTATGAGTGACTGTATAGGACTGTTGGTGAATGAGTGGATGTGTATGTGGATCTTAGAATTACTGAATAGGTTGTTGTAACTGGTATTGGTATGTCCATTGTTTTGAAAAATGTAGTTTCTATTTTTGAATGTGTGTATCAAAGGTTATATTAGGGTGAGAGGAGGTCTGCCACTCTATCACAAGGATGATGCCATCAGTGATGTCATCAGTGATGTCATTTGAGATGTCATCAGTGATGTCATGAGTGATGTAATATGTGACGTCATCAGCAGTGCATTACGGGCGCGCAAGTTATAGTTAGCTGAACTAACTATAACGGGGGAATTTCAATGGTTTTGTACGAGTGAAAAGTCCAGCTAACTATAACGCCCCTGAAACCTATGTTTTTTTCAGTGAATATATATATATATATATATTACGCACAAGCACTGGCACGGGATAAGCCAGGGTAGGACAGGAAGCACCCGCACACACACCCCTCCAACACACAAAACTGATACGCGCAAGCACTGGCACGGGATAAGCCAGGGTAGGACAGGAAGCACCCGCACACACACCCCTCCAACACACAAAACTGATACGCACAAGCACTGGCACGGGATAAGCCAGGGTAGGACAGGAAGCACCCGCACACACACCCCTCCAACACACAAAACTGATACGCACAAGCACTGGCACGGGATAAGCCAGGGTAGGACAGGAAGCACCCGCACACACACCCCTCCAACACACAAAACTGATACGCACAAGCACTGGCACGGGATAAGCCAGGGTAGGACAGGAAGCACCCGCACACACACCCCCTCCAACACACAAAACTGTTAGGCACAAGCACTGGCATGGGATAAGCCAGTGCAGGACAGGAAGCACCCGCACACACATCCCTCCAACACACAAAACTGATATGCACAAGCACTGGCACGGGATAAGCCAGGGTAGGACAGGAAGCACCCGCACACACACCCCTCCAACACACAGAACTGATACGCACAAGCACTGGCACGGGATAAGCCAGGGTAGGACAGGAAGCACCCGCACACACACCCCTCCAACACACAAAACTGATACGCACAAGCACTGGCACGGGATAAGCCAGGGTAGGACAGGAAGCACCCGCACACACACCCCTCCAACACACAAAACTGATACGCACAAGCACTGGCACGGGATAAGCCAGGGTAGGACAGGATGCACCCGCACACACACCCCTCCAACACACAAAACTGATACGCACAAGCACTGGCACGGGATAAGCCAGTGCAGGAGAGGAAGCACCCGCACACACATCCCTCCAACACACAAAACTGATACGCACAAGCACTGGCACGGGATAAGCCAGGGCAGGACAGGAAGCACCCGCACACACATCCCTGCAACACACAAAACTGATACGCACAAGCACTGGCACGGGATAAGCCAGGGTAGGACAGGAAGCACCCGCACACACACCCCTCCAACACACAAAACTGATACGCACAAGCACTGGCACGGGATAAGCCAGGGTAGGACAGGAAGCACCCGCACACACACCCCTCCAACACACAAAACTGATACGCACAAGCACTGGCACGGGATAAGCCAGTGCAGGACAGGAAGCACCCACACACACATCCCTCCAACACACAAAACTGATACGCACAAGCACTGGCACGGGATAAGCCAGGGTAGGAAACGGAAGCACCCGCACACACACCCCTCCAACACACAAAACTGATACGCACAAGCACTGGCACGGGATAAGCCAGGGTAGGACAGGAAGCACCCGCACACACAACCCTGCAACACTCAAAACTGATACGCACAAGCACTGGCACGGGATAAGCCAGGGTAGGACAGGAAGCACCCGCACACACACCCCTCCAACACACAAAACTGATACGCACAAGCACTGGCACGGGATAAGCCAGGGTAGGACAGGAAGCACCAGCACACACCTCCCTCCAACACACAAAACTGATACGCACAAGCACTGGCACGGGATAAGCCAGGGTAGGACAGGAAACACCTGCACACACACCCCTCCAACACACAAAACTGATACGCACAAGCACTGGCACGGGATAAGCCAGGGTAGGACAGGAAGCACCCGCACACACACCCCTCCAACACACAAAACTGATACGCACAAGCACTGGCACGGGATAAGCCAGGGTAGGACAGGAAGCAACCGCACACACACCCCTCCAACACACAAAACTGATACGCACAAGCACTGGCACGGGATAAGCCAGGGTAGGACAGGAAGCACCCGCACACACACCCCTCCAACACACAAAACTGATACGCACAAGCACTGGCACGGGATAAGCCAGGGTAGGACAGGAAGCACCCGCACACACACCCCTCAACACACAAAACTGATACGCACAAGCACTGGCACGGGATAAGCCAGGGTAGGACAGGAAGCACCCGCACACACACCCCTCCAACACACAAAACTGATACGCACAATCACTGGCACAGGATAAGCCAGGGTAGGACAGGAAGCACCCGCACACACACCCCTCCAACACACAAAACTGTTACGCACAAGCACTGGCATGGGATAAGCCAGGGTAGGACAGGAAGCACCCGCACACACACCCCTCCAACACAGAAAACTGATACGCACAAGCACTGGCACGGGATAAGCCAGGGCAGGACAGGAAGCACCCGCACACACACACCTCCAACACACAAAACTGATACGCACAAGCACTGGCACGGGATAAGCCAGGGTAGGACAGGAAGCACACGCACACACACCCCTCCAACACACACAACTGATACGCACAAGCACTGGCACGGGATAAGCCAGGGTAGGACAGGAAGCACCCGCACACACACCCCTCCAACACACAAAACTGATACGCACAAGCACTGGCACGGGATAAGCCAGGGTAGGACAGGAAGCACCCGCACACACACCCCTCCAACACACAAAACTGATACGCACAAGCACTGGCACGGGATAAGCCAGGGTAGGACAGGATGCACCCGCACACACACCCCTCCAACACACAAAACTGATACGCACAAGCACTGGCACGGGATAAGCCAGTGCAGGAGAGGAAGCACCCGCACACACATCCCTCCAACACACAAAACTGATACGCACAAGCACTGGCACGGGATAAGCCAGGGCAGGACAGGAAGCACCCGCACACACATCCCTGCAACACACAAAACTGATACGCACAAGCACTGGCACGGGATAAGCCAGGGTAGGACAGGAAGCACCCGCACACACACCCCTCCAACACACAAAACTGATACGCACAAGCACTGGCACGGGATAAGCCATGGTAGGACAGGAAGCACCCGCACACACACCCCTCCAACACACAAAACTGATACGCACAAGCACTGGCACGGGATAAGCCAGGGTCGGACAGGAAGCACCCGCACACACACCCCTCCAACACACAAAACTGATACGCACAAGCACTGGCACGGGATAAGCCAGTGTAGGACAGGAAGCACCCGCACACACACCCCTCCAACACACAAAACTGATACGCACAAGCACTGGCACGGGATAAGCCAGGGCAGGACAGGAAGCACCCGCACACACATCCCTGCAACACACAAAACTGATACGCACAAGCACTGGCACGGGATAAGCCAGGGTAGGACAGGAAGCACCCGCACACACACCCCTCCAACACACAAAACTGATACGCACAAGCACTGGCACGGGATAAGCCAGGGTAGGACAGGAAGCACCCGCACACACACCCCTCCAACACACAAAACTGATACGCACAAGCACTGGCACGGGATAAGCCAGGGTCGGACAGGAAGCACCCGCACACACACCCCTCCAACACACAAAACTGATACGCACAAGCACTGGCACGGGATAAGCCAGTGTAGGACAGGAAGCACCCGCACACACATCCCTCCAACACACAAAACTGATACGCACAAGCACTGGCACGGGATAAGCCAGTGCAGGACAGGAAGCACCCACACACACATCCCTCCAACACACAAAACTGATACGCACAAGCACTGGCACGGGATAAGCCAGTGCAGGACAGGAAGCACCCACACACACATCCCTCCAACACACAAAACTGATACGCACAAGCACTGGCACGGGATAAGCCAGGGTAGGACAGGAAGCACCCGCACACACACCCCTCCAACACACAAAACTGATACGCACAAGCACTGGCACGGGATAAGCCAGGGTAGGACAGGAAGCACCCGCACACACAACCCTGCAACACACAAAACTGATACGCACAAGCACTGGCACGGGATAAGCCAGGGTAGGACAGGAAGCACCCGCACACACACCCCTCCAACACACAAAACTGATACGCACAAGCACTGGCACGGGATAAGCCAGGGTAGGACAGGAAGCACCCGCACACACCTCCCTCCAACACACAAAACTGATGCGCACAAGCACTGGCACGGGATAAGCCAGGGTAGGACAGGAAACACCTGCACACACACCCCTCCAACACACAAAACTGATACGCACAAGCACTGGCACGGGATAAGCCAGGGTAGGACAGGAAGCACCCGCACACACACCGCTCCAACACACAAAACTGATACGCACAAGCACTGGCACGGGATAAGCCAGGGTAGGACAGGAAGCACCCGCACACAGACCCCTCCAACACACAAAACTGATACGCACAAGCACTGGCACGGGATAAGCCAGGGTAGGACAGGAAGCACCCACACACACACCCCTCCAACACACAAAACTGATACGCACAAGCACTGGCACGGGATAAGCCAGGGTAGGACAGGAAGCACCCGCACACACACCCCTCAACACACAAAACTGATACGCACAAGCACTGGCACGGGATAAGCCAGGGTAGGACAGGAAGCACCCGCACACACACCCCTCCAACACACAAAACTGATACGCACAAGCACTGGCACGGGATAAGCCAGGGTAGGACAGGAAGCACCCGCACACACACCCCTCCAACACACAAAACTGTTACGCACAAGCACTGGCACGGGATAAGCCAGGGTAGGACAGGAAGCACCCGCACACACACCCCTCCAACACTCAAAACTGATACGCACAAGCACTGGCACGGGATAAGCCAGGGCAGGACAGGAAGCACCCGCACACACATCCCTCCAACACACAAAACTGATAAGCACAAGCACTGGCACGGGATAAGCCAGGGCAGGACAGGAAGCACCCGCACACACATCCCTGCAACACACAAAACTGATACGCACAAGCACTGGCACAGGATAAGCCAGGGTAGGACAGGAAGCACCCGCACACACACCCCTCCAACACACAAAACTGATACGCACAAGCACTGGCACGGGATAAGCCAGGGTAGGCCAGGAAGCACCCGCACACACACCCCTCCAACACACAAAACTGATACGCACAAGCACTGGCACGGGATAAGCCAGTGTAGGACAGGAAGCATCCGCACACACACCCCTCCAAAACACAAAACTGATACGCACAAGCACTGGCAAGGGATAAGCCAGTGCAGGACAGGAAGCACCCGCACACACATCCCTCCAACACACAAAACTGATACGCACAAGCACTGGCACGGGATAAGCCAGGGTAGGACAGGAAGCACCCGCACACACACCCCTCCAAGACACAAAACTGATACGCACAAGCACTGGCACGGGATAAGCCAGGGTAGGACAGGAAGCACCCACACACACACCCCTCCAACACACAAAACTGATACGCACAAGCACTGGCACGGGATAAGCCAGGGTAGGACAGGAAGCACCAGCACACACACCCCTCCAACACACAAAACTGATACGCACAAGCACTGGCACGGGATAAGCCAGGGTAGGACAGGAAGCACCCGCACACACACCCCTCCAACACACAAAACTGATACGCACAAGCACTGGCACGGGATAAGCCAGTGTAGGACAGGAAGCACCAGCACTCACATCCCTCCAACACACAAAACTGATACGCACAAGCACTGGCACGGGATAAGCCAGGGTAGGACAGGAAGCACCCGCACACAGACCCCTCCAACACACAAAACTGGTACGCACAAGCACTGGCACGGGATATGTCAGGGTAGGACAGGAAGCACCCGCACACGCACCCCTCCAACACACAAAACTGATACGCACAAGCACTGCCACGGGATAAGCCAGGGTAGGGCAGGAAGCACCCGCACACACACCCCTCAACACACAAAACTGATACGCACAAGCACTGGCACGGGATAAGCCATGGTAGGACAGGAAGCACCCGCACACACACCCCTCCAACACACAAAACTGATACGCACAAGCACTGGCACGGGATATGTCAGGGTAGGACAGGAAGCACCCGCACACACACCCCTCCAACACACAAAACTGATACAGACAAGCACTGGCACGGGATAAGCCAGGGTAGGACAGGAAGCACCCGCACACACACCCCGCCAACACACAAAACTGATACACACAAGCACTGGCACGGGATAAGCCAGGGTAGGACAGGAAGCACCAGCACACACATCCCTCCAACACACAAAACTGATACACACAAGCACTGGCACGGGATAAGCCAGGGTAGGACAGGAAGCACCCGCACACACACCCCTCCAACACACAAAACTGGTACACACAAGCACTGGCACGGGATATGTCAGGGTAGGACAGGAAGCACACGCACACACATCCCTCCAACACACAAAACTGATACACACAAGCACTGCCTCGGGATAAGCCAGGGTAGGACAGGAAGCACCCGCACACACACCCCTCCAACACACAAAACTGATACACAGTGTGTTATTTACATTCTCGCTCTATCTCACCCTTCTTTCTGTGCCTCTGGTGCAGTGGCGAGATAGAGCGACATGGACGTCATTAAGGGGTCGCTTGTGCGACAGCTGGCATGCCCTTTGTGACCCCTGGCACTGCCTTTGCGACCCCTAGCATCAGCAGTGGCAAAATCAGTGCCAGGAACAGAAGCAGCTGGCCTTTATGGACGAGGCGGGCGCTTCACACTCCTTGTTTTTGGTCAATTTGTTATTATACTAATAGTGAAAATATCAAAGTATTCGCTATTAGTTTAATTTAAAAAATGGAGTACAGTACAAATAAATGGATTGTGATTTTTCCTGGCAGCTGAGGTAAGTAAAAAATGTGTGCGTGCTTGCAGTTTCCATTGTGTTTACGTAAGAGAGTATTAAGGAAATTCAAATACGGCCCCATCTTTGCTTGTAACACCATTACGCTGTTGCCCTCACTCAGGCCCCTTCAACCTTCATAGTGTTTCTTTCACATTCTATACTGTTGCACACATTACACGACCTTTCCTGTTTCCCTGAGCTAAGTCCATTCTGAGACCCCGCTCGAAGCAACTAATCCCCGAGATAACCATCTATTGACCCTTGGTGACCGTTCTCGGCCTCTCCAGTTGTTTTACGAATCACCATCTTCAACACGCAAACACGTCCTGTCGTAAATTAATTTAACCCAGGAATGGCTATGCCACCTGACCTATAGGGTCGACTAGAGAACACGACCTTACGGAAGGAATTTCTATTACCCATTATCCTGTATCTTGTTCAAAGAATGTTTTCTTGTGGATGATTTGTATTTTTATTGCACATTGAGGGGGTTGTTGCTTTAGGGGATTCAAGCGCTACAAAAGACTGTGAGCCACGGATTGAAGTGGCAGTCTCCTGAGAACCTACCACTGATGTACTTCTAGGACAACTGTACCTAGCTGCAGCTAATAAATTGAAGTTCCTATGCCAAACAGAGTGTTCCGTGTCTCTGTAATTTGGAAGGCGAACTCAGAAGATTTCAGGGGTACCCTGCGCCGCCAGGCTTAATTGGTGCCCTCTGTGAGGCCGCTTCAGAGGTCGTGGGTCCAGCCCGAGGATCGTGAGGAGCCCCGCAAGGAAATTCCGAAGGACGCGCACAAAGTGATCGACCCCTGCATGTCGTAAGTGGACCGAAGGTTTTTTACCGTGTGGCTTCTCCCTTCCAACGGCTGCAAAGACCTGCTGCCCTGACTGCGGCCACGCTTTGGCTCCCTTGGTAATTGGTATCGCGAGACATCAGACGGACCTCTGTTGGCGTACGGGAACATCTGGTTAAGTTAAGTATAGTAGCCACTCCTTTGTCTTTCTTTTGTCTTTGTTCGACTTTTGTAAAAGCCGAAACCCCTTGAAGTTTGTAAAGAAACTATTGTGGTAGCGATGCCTGGTTTCAGTAAGTTTGGAAGATGGTTTTGTTGTAATCGCGATAGGGCTTCCCGACTGGAGGACTCTTGTCCAATTCCTTCGGCCGGAACTCCCACTTATGAAGTATATTCTAATGGTATTGGCCCCATAGCTTTTAATGAGGCATGCGTTCGCTATACTAGAAAAGATGGTGTTTTACGATGGCCACAGAATGGCAGTTTTGAGCTCAATATTTTAGATAATTTGGAGAACACTTTGTTTAAGCGAAAAGCCCGGCCGGCTATGTTTGACTCTTTTCGCCTATGGCGTAAGGAGGCCAAACAGAAAGAAATAAAACAAGATAATAAAAGAGATAGGAGGGATATGTCTATTTTACAAGCTGCGCAATAGTTTAAAAATAATTAAACCGATCATGCGATTGAGGTCTCAGATAGGCAACATCGTATGGCGGTAGATAAATGTTATCCAGTGTTGCCAACTTCCACTGCGGAAAAAAATGTGGACCCTGAGAAGGATCCTTTAATGTCCCATCTGTTGAGATTACCGCCGCCCTATGCGCAGGGAGCTAAGGTACCTTTTGGATTACCGCCTGCCCCCGGAGCGAATGCACCTTTATTATTAGCACCTGCCCCGCCTGTTCCGCATGTTGTCCCACCTGTCTGTCGCTCCTCAATCGGTTCCTGCAACCCCATCAGAGCTTTCTCTGGTATTACCGAGCTTTCCCTTACCTTCGGCTCCCTTCGTAAATGTTACTCCCTCTTCTGCCCCGCCTAATATTCTGTCTCCTGTCCTAATGACGAATTCTCCCTCCGCTCGGAGGTGAATGATCAATACCATTTCTGGCCTTTTGTCCCCTCTCTTTGGGACATTTCAAATGACCCCTGTTCCTCCTCATAGACAAACTCATAGTCAGCTCCCAGGTCCGGAGGAACGGGAAGTGCTAGATCTTCAAGCCCGAAGGTGGATCACAAATGGCCCCCAGTATAGCGTGCAAGATATTATGGTCACCTTTCAGCAGTGGGAGGCACCAACGCAGAGATATGTTTTTGATACTATGTGTAACATTTTAAGTCAAGAGTGGGAGGATATGGGATTGGGACGAGCCCCTCAGGGCCTGCTCGATGTACAGGCCGAGTTTGATAAAGGGCTGATTGTGGGCGCAGAGGTTGAGGACGCGGTAGGAATGCTTGTCACTTTTAGAATGATGCCTGCCTGCCGGTCCTTGCCAAAACGCTAATCCTCCGTAAGGCGAAAATTAAAACACTAGCCCATGAGAGAGGTTCCCCCAGTGTGGAGAGAGGAGGTTGCAGCTCAGGGTGCTAATCCTCTTATACCTGCTCACTTTCAATGTGTGTGGGTACACGTTCCTTGGAAACAATCTGAGGTATTGGCCCTTAAGCAGTCGTTACCGGACCCCCGTAAAAATCCTGCTGGGTACTACAAAGAGTTGTCCGAAACTGTTGATGCATGTATTATGAATTTGGCCGATATAGACATGCTAATGGGTAATGTGGTCCCACAACCATTATGGGCTAGGATTCCAAAGGAGGACCATGTGGGGGAACTGGGGGGTGATTGGGCTGCCATACTCGCAGCGGACAGACTCCAAGTGGGTGGTGCCAAACCTGAGCCTCTAATTACAGAACTCCCAGCTAGGATCATTGCCTTACTGAAAACTATGATGCCCCCTCTGCGAGTTAATTGGGATAAGTTAGCAGCTTGTAAGCAGAAAGCAGATGAAAACATCTCTGATTTCTTCACTCGTTTCGAGGAGACGTTCATCGATCATAGTGGTCAGGATATGAGCACGGAAGGTGGCCAACGATTGTTTGTAGACAAATTTGTGTCAAATTTGGTTCCGGAAATATCTAATAAATTGAAGAATTCCGAAAGTGCGTGGGCGGTCTTCTCTTCGGCCCAGATATTGGCTACTGCTCAGTATTATGAAAATAGGGATAAAGAGGAAAGAGAGAAACTTGATAAAAAGACCAAAGAGTTGAAAACAAAAGTTCTTTTACAACAAGCTTATCCTCCTCGCCCTGCCCAACGTGAATATCAGCCGTCTCCACAATTCCAGAGACAGTTGCAGAGGTCTGGGCCTTTCGTTCCCCGACCCCCACTGGGCCAAAATCAATGCGCCTACTGTAAAGAAGAAGGCCATTTAAAGTATAATTGCCCGGTTTTGTTACAGCGCACGAGCGGTATTCCCGCGTCACGAGGCCAGGGTGGTTATCAGTCAACACCAAGGGGTAGAGGACGAGGTACGCAGCCTAATAACCAACGTTCCATGCCCCCTGGAAACTCCACGAATTATTTTGATCAGCAAAATGTTCAGTTTACCAACTATTACAACAGTGATTACTATACTGAGTATGAGAGTCAGAATTCCCAACCTAGCTAGGACAGCCATGGACAAAGTAAGGGAGTAGTATCAGTTCCAGTGGACCAAAGCGGGCCTTATGTTGACGTGGAAGCACTAGGTGTTACAGAGCCATTCCTATTAGACACTGGTGCAACAAAGAGCTCTATTATTCACTCTAAACTCCCTGGGGCACCTTTGTCTGGCTGTACAAATGTTTCTGTAGGTTTTTCTGGCGCCCCAGTTCAGAACCCCGTTTCATGCCCTTTGCCCATTTCAATAGGTCCTTACAAATTGGAGGCCCTGCTCCTTTTAACAACTGGTTGTGGTGAAAATTTGTTGGGCTTGAATTTATTGAAGAGATTGTATGCAACATTACACTGTTCCCCTTCTGGTGTACGTCTTACCTTAGGTAAGAAATTGACCTCACCGATGTACTTGTCTAAAGATCAGCTTCCCCCTGAATTACAATCTCTTCCAGCCACCCTCTGGGCCACCGGCCCCAATGATGTGGGCCTCCTGCGGATTCCTCCCTACATTGTAACACTCAGGCCTAATACTAAATTTCCTCGCATTCCACGGTATAAAATTTCCAGTGACGGCGAAAAAGCTCTTTTGACTATAGTTCATGATTTGGTACAAAACGATGTGGTCGAAGAGACTAGGGGAAATGTATGCAATAGCCCTGTTCTGCCTGTTTTTAAACTAACCAACCCTTCTCAGCCACCTGTCTATCGTTTTGTGATTGATCTCAGAGAGGTCAACAAGATTGTGGTACCTCAATTCCCCGTTGTCCCGGATATTAATGCCCTGCTAACAATGATACCAGCCTCAGCTTCCTGGTTTTCCGTCATTGACCTCAAAAATGCTTTCTTCAGCATTCCCATTGCTGAGGAAAGTAGGGATATTTTTGGCTTCTCCTTAGCAGGCCGAAGCTTCCGGTTCAAGCAAGCTCCTCAAGGCTATTGCGAGAGCCCCTCCATTTATAGTCAAGCATTGAAATCACAGGTCGATACTTTGTGTTTACCACCAGGGGCCACTCTCATTCAATATGTGGATGACCTGTTGGTTGCAGCAGATTCTGAAGACACTTGTAAGAAGGCTACCATTTCACTGTTACGCCACTTATCTGACCACAACCACAAGGTTTCACCATCAAAATTGCAATATTGCTGCCAAGAGGTTACCTACCTAGGTCATCTCTTGTCAAATGAGGGACGGCGATTGACCCCAGAGCGTATCCAAGCAATTGCCCAAATGCCTATTCCATGTACGCAAAAAGAGGTGCGTGCCTTTTTAGGTATTACCTCTTATTGTAGACAATGGATCCCCAATTTTTCCCTCCTGGCAAAACCCTTGTTGGCACTCACTCTTAAAGATACGCCACACCCGCTTCCATGGACTGCGGAATGTCAGAAAAGTTTCACTGATTTACGCACTGCTTTGTGCACTGCCCCTGTGTTAGGTACTCCTGATTACAGTAAGCCTTTCACACTCTATGTTCATGAGAAAGAAGGTTGCGCATTATCAGTTTTAACGCAACGATTTGGGGACAAGCAACGCCCCTGTGCCTATTTTTCGGCCACGTTAGATCCAGTGGCCAAGGCATTACCTAGCTGTTTGAGGGCTACAGCAGCAGCAGCAGTTTCCATTCGCCAGTCTGCTGGATTGGTATTAGATAATACCCTCATTGTCATGGTGCCACACGCAGTAGACACCCTCCTAAACAGAACTAAGACTCAACACCTTACGAGTGCCTGCCTTTCGGGGTACGAATTGACGCTCTTGGCTAGCCACATAAACATTAAACGATGTAATACCTTGAACCCGGCAACATTGCTGCCAATTCCAGTAGAAAATGACACGCAGGAGCAACACGACTGCTTCCTCCGCACGGAGGAAGAGACAAAAGGCAGATTTACAGGATACTCCACTCCCGGACCCGGATGGGACCTTATGGGTGGACGGTTCTTGTTTTAAGCTTCCCAATGGTGAAACGACCTCAGCCTATGCAGTCACTACCTTATACACTGTTGTAGAAACAGCGCGTATTATACATAACTCAGCCCAGGCAGCTGAATTGATCGCACTGACTAGAGCTTGTGTGTTGGCTGAAGGAAAAAGGGTGAATGTGTATACTGATAGTCAGTATGCGTTTGCAGTGGCCCATAGTTTTGGCCTCCTGTGGAAGGAAAGAGGGTTTCTCACATCCCATGGCACTAAGATACAGCATGGCCAATTGGTAAATGACCTCCTTGAATCACTCACCTTGCCCACTCAGTTAGCGATTGTGAAGTGTAGTGCACATAAGAAGATCACTGATGATGTAGGTCAAGGAAATGCTTTCGCAGACCACATAGCGAAAGAGACAGCTAGAGACACTACAAGCCGCATGTATGTTGCGGGCTCTGCTAGATGGGTTGCACAAGGAGGGATGTGTGAGAATACTGTGGACAGTGTGAAAATGATCCAGGCAGAGGCCACAGGGAAAGAATTGAGTATGTGGAAAGAAAGTATAGGAAGATTGGATGTGACAGGGTGCTGGACAGACTTGTCAGAACATCAACGCTGGTTGCTACCAGATGCTTATGTACTCCCAGTAGTTACCATGGCACATGGTCCAGCCCATATTAGCGCTAAAGGTATATGCAAGCTTCTGGCTCCGGTATGGAAGAATGTGGGGATCCCTAAATGTGCGGACAATCTAGTTAAGCATTGTATTGTATGCTTGATGCATAACCCAGGGAAGGGAACGCCAACACCAGCAGGACACTTTGCTTCCCCAACTTACCCTTTTGAGGTTTTACAAATAGATTACATCCACATGGAACGATGTAACAATCTGAAGTACGTTCTTGTTGAGGTATGTACCTTCTCCCGATGGGTAGAGGCCTATCCCCTGAAAGATAATACTGCTCTATCCACGGCAAAAGTCCTTTTGAAGGAGTTTCTGCCAAGATTTGGGCTACCCAGAATTATTTGGAGTGACAACGGGAGTGAATTTGTGGGTCAGATCATGCAGAAAGTATGTACAGGCCTTGGCATCAAGCAAAAGTTCCATGCAGCAAACCATCCTCAGTCAGCAGGTTTGGTGGAATGTTATAATGGCACCCTTAAGCTGGCGAAAATACAAGCCAGCACGGGTCTTGCCTGGCCTGATGCCTTGCCCTTGGCTCTCTTATCCACCAGAACAACCACCTATTCCCGTATTGGGCTTAGTCCTTATGAGGTTGTCTTTGGACGCCCTGCAAACGTTTGGGGAGTCCCAAGGCAAAAGAAATACTCAGAGATAGAGCATCCATTGTTAATTGACTATTTACATGATCTAACCACTAAGTTACGTGTCCTTCACCAACAGATACAAGATACTTTGCCCCAGGCTTCAACGGATCCTGGTCACACCATACGGCCGGGAGACTGGGTCTGTGTCAAAACCTTCCAGAGGTCAAAGAACTTGGAACCTCGCTGGAGAGAACCTCGTCAGGTACTACTGACGACGCGTACTGCAGTAAAGGTGGTCGGCAAAAAGAACTGGGTACATGGGGTACATTGCAAGAAAGTGCCCCTACCATTGCCTTATGATCAATAGGTTCATAAACGAATTAGCGACTCTGAAACCGGAAGAGTACCAAGATTTGGACTATTCAGCGATGCGCGCCTAGACTTTGCCGGAGCAGGACAAGATGACGACGAGGTCCTCCAGACAGCTATACCACCGGCAGTGAAATTGGACACTACTAAACCACATCTCCTTTTCCAAGAGCAAACTGTACCTGGTTCCCGGAGGTACGATTTGAGGCCCAGACTGAACAATATACCTCAATAGTGCTTCATTGACTGTTTTTTATCCTGATTTCCACATGATTGCAGGGTCGTGATCGTAAGTCTCAGAATTGTGACCCAAGATGTGGCTCTAGGCCTGTGGGACTTGTAGGGAAGTATAAAGAACTACAGACAATCACAGCTGAGTGAAGCAACCTCCCGTCACGGGCAATATTTATAGCTGGAAATAACTGTTAACAAGGGGCTCTGTGTGTTGTCGTCTTGCCTGGACCTTACCTGCTGCGTGCTCCTGCTCAGTTCTTCCCGGTGCACACTTTCTCTGCCATTGCCGCCACCGCATTTCCAACCCATGCGGTCAGAGGGAGCACTACATTGGCCAGAGTTCTTAGCGCCAGGAAGCCGCCCATGCCTCTTCCAAGCCCGGAGGCGCTTAAAAACAGAGGCGAGCCCCCGCGTCGTGGGATCGCGCGCGGTTGGCGCCGGGTTGAGCCCGGGACAAGGGCGGGACCGTCTGTGGCCGTCCGAGGCCGATTGAGGCCGGGCTGGGCCCCCTTATTTACATTTCAATCTCGCTATTGGATGTTCTTTTACTCCCGTTGTGCCCAGATAAGTTTTACTTTGAACTATCCCTGACATGTATGAGAACCTGTGATCTTTGTGTTCGGTGTACCCGGATTTTGAGACTCTTTGCATTGTGTGCATTATATCTGTAACATGGCTAAAGTTACTAGGAATTTGAAAGGGGGGTCTGGTACCTTAGATGCTTTTCTCAAGCGGGCCGAAACTGTAGTTGCTAAAGAGATTGAACTCGTCGAAAGGAGATTATCCCTCGACCCACAGTGTAACATCACAACTACCTTGAATATTGCCCCCTTAACTTCCCCCACGAGTAGTCCCACTGCTTCGACATATTTGTCTCATGGTTCAGATGTCCCGTCAAATGAGCTCCTGCCCAGGGGAGTCACTACCATTCATACCTCAGGGCCTTTTATTATTAGCCAGTCCCCTTCCCCTCCAAATACACGTACTAGGCAGGCACGTGGTGAGCAAGCTACTAGACCCAAACAGCCCCAAAGGAAGCGAAAGGCTGGTAGTGCTAGTAAGAGTAATAAACCCAAAGCTAAGCAAGCTAGGAAATGTCCTATAACTACCACTCAAGGTCCACAAATTGGTAGCCAATTGACTCAGGACAATCCTATTACTACTCTACCTGAAAGCTTTCAGACTATCCCCTCCTCTGACAAACTTAGTGAGGGTGATTTTATGTCTAGATTTGCTATAATTCTGGAGGAACGTATCAAGGTTTTGATCACTCCGGTTTTGGCAAAACTCGAGATAATTGACTCCAGACTATCAGAGCTGGAGAAACAAATATTAATTCAACAGGGCTCTCTTCTAGGGTCTAAACAAATAACAACATGTCTTGATAGCGTTCCAGTGCAAATGCCCCCAGTTAATAGCCTAGATACTGGTGTGCATGCATCTAGAGCACAGGCTGTACTACAGACAACCATTGTTCCTACAAATCCTATCCTGCAAAGAGATTCCATCCCTGCCAGAGAGATTCCTAGAACTGCTACAAATGATTCCCATCGTATCTTCATGAAGCACCCCAAATTCCATCTCCCCCCAGAGGCGTGTCCTTATTCTATAATTCTCGCCAATGTTCCTAAAATACTAGATGGGAGGGAGGAACACTGGTCTTCATTAAGAAATAAAGTACTGCATTATCTAAAGACCAGAACAGTGTTGGGTGGTGCCTTGTATTCAAATTTTAAGATGGTGCGCAGGGTGGAATGGATAGGAGATACTATAAAGAGCCTTGAAGGAGACTGCGTAGTAGTTAACTTTGCGTCCCCCCAACAGATTGAACACATTTTAAAACAGGCAGGTTCTCTGATTATCCACCAAGATCGCATTAATATCCTTCCTTTAGGGTATTTTTATCCACCCTGTTCTAAGGTTCCAACAGCAGGGAGAAATCTAGCCACTTGTTCTGATCATTATGCAAGACCCACCCCAACTATCAACAGATTTGAGGTTCTGAGCTCATTAGATTGTAATGATTGACTTGACCATAGCCCAGTCGTAGACCCACGAGGAACACACATTGTTGCTCCTCCCGGTGAGACTGTCTCGCCGCGAGCTGCTCCATATGGTGTTTCTTGTATAGTGCAATCTGGGGTTCAAGTTACTGAAGCTTTACAGGAAGTTTCGCCAAGTGCCATTCAAGGTTATGATGAGCCCAAGGACTACTCGTCCCTAATTTCTTGGAATGTGGCAGGGCTTAGGAATAAGGTCGGATCTACTGATTGGTCAAATTTTCTTGACAATAGGGATTTTATACTATTGCAGGAAACATGGTCGACCAACTTGGACTATAGACCTGGTTACCTTAGTTTCTTTGTCCCTGCTGTTCCTAGTTTTCATGGAAGGGCTAAGGGGGGTCTCTTAATGTGGATTAAACAGGATAGTGGATATATTTTGACCCAATTGGATTCTAAAAGTAGTGATATTTTGATTGTACTTGTCCAGTGCTCTGGTCAAAAAGATCTATATGTTTTTAACATTTATGCTAGAGGGCTACCTGGAGGCAAATTATCAAGGACTGTGGAGGAGTTGGACCAGCTTCTGGACATGTATTGCGGAATTGGCAATGTCATAGTAGCGGGTGATTTTAATTGTTGCTTCGAACCCCTGGATTCTAATGATATTGACCTCACGTACGATGAGGATAATGCTTGGAACATTCCCCACTTGACACTAACGCCAATTAAGAAGTGGACGGAGGCTGCACTACAGCTTAAGGTTCTTTGTATTGGTCACGGGCTCCGTGCAATAAATGGTAGATCAGTTTCTGATAAGCAAGGGGCCTTTACGTTTAACAATGGCCTTCGTAAACGTCGTATTGATTATATACTCACTAACAAAGAACATTGGTCTAGAATTGAGGATATGGAAGTGGTGGCAAGAGTAGAGAGTGATCATGACCCCCTACTACTTTCCTTCAAACTATCCAAAACCAAATGTCAGGAGCCTCCTTCTAGGAAGGCTGAAGTTGTCATAACCAATGACTCAAGGCGTGTTAAGTGGGCCAATTGCCTGGGAAATGAGAGGCAGATTTTAATTATTAAGAAATTAACTATTGAGGCTAATAATGCCTTTCAAAATTCTATTGCTCAGGAGGAAGATTTGGGTAATATTAATATTATTCACACCCATTTTTTTTTAATCAACTCAGTGTTTTTTTCACAAAGCAGACCCATGCTAAACCCAATAGACCAACCAGAAAGGAGAATCAGTGGTATGGGAAATCCTGTCGGATCGCTTATCGGTCCCTGTCAGATGCTGTAAAAACTAAAGATATTGTCTGCATCAGGAATGCTCGTGCATCTTACAAAAAAGCACAATATGAAGCCAAACGAGCCAGCAAAGAACGCTCAATGTGTTCCTTTTGGGACCTGATTAGGTGGGGGAGGGGCTCAAAGAGAGAAGATCCCACAAATTTTGTGCCACCCAACTTGTGGGTTTCTCATTATGCATCTCAATTTGCGTCTAATGAAGCACCGGAGGACTGCTGCCCATCAATTATTTCCTTAACTAAAGACGTAGCTCCTCTGGTCTTCACCTCAAAAGAGGTGAACAATGTGTTGAAATCCCTCCCTAAAGGTAGAGCGCCTGGTTTAGATTCGGTCCCGGCTGACTTGTTTATGCATGACAAGGAATTATGGGCACCATATATTTTGTGCCTAGCTAATTGTTTATCCAAAGGCACACCCATGCCTTATACCTGGAAGGGAGCTCAGATCATTCCGATCTTTAAGAAGGGTGACCGCTCCGATCCAGGTAATTATAGACCTATAAGCCTGATTGACTGCATACAAAAGGTGATAGCTAGGCTTGTTCTACAAAAGATTCAAGGTTGGATCGAAGACGAGGAAGTTCTTTCACCTCTTCAAGCCGAATTTCGCAGTCACACAGGCACTATAGACCAAGTACTTAGGTTTTTGTTAATCTACTGGCGGGTGGTCTTATTGGGTGAGGGTTTGCTTTTTGCAGCCTTTGTTGATCTTAACTCAGCTTTTGATTTAGTTCCTCGAGCAAAAATGTGGTCAGTTTTCATAGATCAAGGCATGCCTCTAGATATTTTACATTTTTTAATGAAACTACATGAGGATAATTTTGCCCAAGTCAGATGGAATCAATTGGGCAATACCACAGATAATTTTCCAATTGCCAGAGGTGTTCCCAAGGGTGTGTTTTAGCCCCGACTTTATTTTCCTTATACATCAATGGGGTGATCAACTATTTTAAGGATACTCCCACTGATGCCCCCAAGTTGGATGGCAAGTTGATCCCCCTGTTGATGTTTGCGGACGATACTTTATTAATTTCCAAAACTCAACAAGGCCTTCAAAAAGCCATTAACGTGTTTGAGGTCTTCTGCAAGGATCGCGGGCTTATTGTAAATGTATCTAAAACTAAATTCATGGTCCTGCACAAATCCAAACACGTTAGAGGGACCGTGTTTATGAATGAAGTTAAGTTAGATCAGACAGAGGTCTTTTCATACCTGGGTATCACTCTTGCATCAAAGCTAAATTGGAAACCGCATATAGACCAAGTATTAACAAAACATGCCCAACTAACGGGCGCACTAACTAAAGAGCTACACCTGTCTCATACTAGACCTATTCTTCCAGCCCTCAAAATATATGATGCTAAGATTAGCTCGGCAATACTCTATGGGGCTGAACTGTGGGGCCATAGTAATCTTACCCAATTAACTCGGGCCCAAAGAAAGTTCTTGCATATTATTACTGGCCTTCCAGCATCCACCCCCCTTATACCCCTTTATTATGATTTGGGGGTTTTATTTCTAGAGGACATTGCACGTTATCGCCCAGTGGCCTACTGGAGGCGGCTCTGGGTGACTCCAGAACTCTCTGAGTATGGCCAGGCATTACTGGACGTTAGGGGGGTTGACAAGGCGCATAAGATCGCTTGGATGAGTGAGGTCAGGCTACTCTATCGAGCTATGGGCCTAGCGAATTTATGGGACGAACCTACACTACACACTTTTCCCCCAAAAAAAATTCTCAAAGAATCTTATTGGCGAGTAGTTACGGAAAGTAGATTTGGCTCAAGCATTGGTCCATCTTTGACTTCGGATTTTCTGGACCAAAAGGATAGTCCCCTTTTTGAAAACTATTGGGACTGTATTACAGTTGCAGAAGATAGGAAGCGATCTCATCAATTTAGAGTGGGAACTCTTCCGATCAACTGCTTTGTAGCCAAATGGCGATTAGGAGTTAAATCGGATTGCCCTTTTTGTACTGCTCAAAGGGAAAGTATTGCGCATGTCCTATTTATATGCCCTGAGTACAGAACACCTAGGCGGGTTTGGTTGAAAGCAATCTGTTTATTGTTAGGTCTAAAGACGGGTGTTGAGGCTTTGCGGTGTCTGAAAACCAACACTTCACAATCTGTGACTATTGCTGTAGCTAAATTTCTCCACTGGTTTTGGATTATACGTGCACATAAATTATGCCTCATTTGTTAATATGGTTGTCTTATTATTGATGTATTTTAACTATGAAATATTTATTACACTGTTATCTTATGATTATTGGATATTTTTAATCTAATATTTATTAGTAATACTGCTACTGTGTATGTAATCTCTGCAGTCTATGATGTGAACCCGGTCCATTACTGCTTATTTTTATTTTTGTTTTCTTTGTTTTCCTTAATAACAGTTTATTGTATTTGTTGTCTTTAATGATGAAAAATTGCAATAAAGACTTGAAATTGAATTGAACTGTTAACAAGGGAATGAACAAAATGCAAACAATGAGCACAAAGCATTGTAAATTATTGCATAATCGTTTTATAGTGGCTTTAATAATATTGATTTTGATATGTATTATATTGTCTTGTATAGGATGGGGACTACACGTAATTTTTACACAGCCTGCTCCCAAAGTTACCGTTGAAATGCATACACATGTCACCCTACCACCTCATGTTGAGTCAAGATGGAGTGAATTCCGCAACAACACATTTGTTTCCATGCTACACCATCATCAATTGGCCACTAATGCGACAAACTGTTGGGTTTGTGGTCTTCTGCCAAGTTCGGTGAATACTGGAATACATTACCCTTCCTTTTTCATTTAATGGCTCTTGTAGTGCATGGTGGGAATTGAGCGCCAGTTGGGTATTTTCCGGAGATGGGGATACTCGAGAAGTAAGGAGCTTGGGAGTACATCTATACCATTTATGTTGGCGGGACAGAAAAAGGATATATGGGACGGATAGTGAGAAGTCAGAATATGCTGATCGCCAAACCAAATCTATGGATTTGTATTTTCTGCCCTCTAATAGAACCTCTCGAAAAGGACAAACTTTTCTAGTGGTACCTGGACAAGCACCATTCTGTATTAGGAAAGGAGGGTTAGAATATAAAGGTACAAGCAATTGCCAACATATTGTGACATTGAATGGGACAGATTGGCCTCGCATGGTTCCCTCACGCAAGACATACTTCGTGTGTGGAAATAAGGCTTACACTTCTCTACCAGGTAATTGGAGAGGCACTTGTTATATCGCTTGGTTGTTACCCCCTACATATTGTCAAGAATTCCTGTCTTTCGAGGGGAAGAAAACGGTAACCAGCGAAAACGGACTACATCCCCCAGGATGCTTAGCGGTTGAGAGGTTATGTAAACAGGAGAGCTGTTACATAACTCAAGGAAAACACGCCCTTATGTAAACAGGAGAGCTGTTACATAACTCAAGGAAAACACGCCCTATAAAGGGAGGAACCGGGAGGTACAACGCTGTCGGATATTGTGTTTACACCGACGTACCTGCTTCGTGAAGAGCAGTGTTCCGGAGTGGTGCTCCAGTAAGGCAAGAACGGAGGTAGGTCGAGTCGTTACTCCCTGGGCCGTGTCTTGCCCCATCATCACCTGTGAAGGACCCGGAAGCTCTACCGGTCAACCATTGAGCTTCGCTTTTTGACTCGGCTGAGTCAAAGCGCAGTGGCGCTTTTGCTGGTTGGAGTCGTAACTCCCAGCCCGACCAGAGATACAGGGACTGCCAGCTGTAACGCACACCAGGAGGTGTTTGCCGCGTTACAGACTCGGAAGTCCACAGGATCGATCGAGCGGCTGCTCTCGGTTCAAGCTTCTTGCTTTTGATTGGGGTATCGGTGACGCATCACCAGGAGGTGACTCCGCGTCCCGGTGTAGTCTGAGGAAGAGGTTGAGCGGCTGCTCCCTTCAGGTAGAGACCCCGGCTGGGTGTTTCCCTGACTCCTCGATTCTCCCCAACACTCTTCGTGCCCCTCACAGCCTACCGATTGGCATTGTCGGCCATTTCATTTCTGCCCTCTGTTGGCATACGCCGGGATCGGCGTATATGCAGAGGACGGTTAGGATCATCCGTGCGGTGGGCTGGTAACGTACTTAGCCTGGAGGATTCCAGTGACTATAACTTTTGTTTATTCTTTGTATTATTTTTGCCTTCATTAAAATAACTAACCCTTCACAAGTGGTTGCGTCCTCATTATCGTGTCTGTTAAACGATCCTGAGACGTTCAGGGCGTTACACATATATAGCGGATGCCAAGCATCATTTACAGAAAAGAGGGGTGGCGTCTGACCAGGATACGTCAGGACAAGAAGTCGGGGATGTCTTGAAAGGACTCCTTCCATTCTGGGGCTCAATAGCCAACAGTAGAGACATAAGACAACTAATTCGAGTTGTAGAAGCCACTGTCAATGACACAGCTGGAGCTTTGAGTAACATCACTGCAGAACTCGCTGCTGACCACCTTGTCACGCTTCAGAACAGGATGGTATTAGATATCATCCTTGCTGACCGTGGGGGCGTATGCAGATTGATCGGATCTAGCTGCTGCATTTTTATTCCAGACAACGCCCCTACAGTATACCAAGCCATCTCTAAGCTACATAAGATCGCTGAGTCCGTTCACCAGGATGAAGGGAATTGGTCTCTGATGGGATGGTTTGGGGGACTACTGTCTACATGGGGACGGAAGATTCTTACCTTTGTCGGAGCGACTTTGGCCATTCTCTTCTCATGCTGCCTTTGCCTACAATGTGGTCCAGCTATATGCGGGCTCTGCGCCACCCCGTGTGTTCCAAATCCGGTATCACAGAAAGCAGCGAACACAAAGATAATGCTGCAACAACAGCTTGTAGATTTCATGGCTATTGAAGTCGATTCAGATTAACAACAGCCTCTGGTTTCTTTGCCTGAGTAATGGCAAAAGGAGAGTCTGAGGAAATTCAAATACGGCCCCATCTTTGCTTGTAACACCATTACGCAGTTGCCCTCACTCAGGCCCCTTCAACCTTCATAGTGTTTCTTTCACATTCTATACTGTTGCACATATTACACGACCTTTCCTGTTTCCCTGAGCTAAGTCCATTCTGAGACCCTGCTCGAAGCAACTAATCCCCGAGATAACCATCTATTGACCCTTGGTGACCGTTCTCGGCCTCTCCAGTTGTTTTACGAATCACCATCTTCAACACGCAAACACGTCCTGTCGTAAATTAATTGAACCAAGGAATGGCTATGCCACCTGACCTATTGGGTCGGGTAGAGAACACGACCTTAGGGAAGGAATTTCTATTGCCCATTGTTAGACCTGGCATCATTGGCATGAGTCTCTCCTCCATTTTTTTCTGTTTGCCTCCTCTGGTTACGATGTTTTTGCTGGATTATTGCTTTGGGCACTGTGCCACTGCTGATCAGTGCCACAGTGCAAGTGCTCCCTATGTTAAATTGTTACATTGATTGGTGTTACCATGATTGGCTTGGTTGACTTACTGTTCAGACCCTAGTCTAGTGCACTGCGTGTGCCGAGGGCGTGTAAGTTAACTGCTGCTGGTGGGCTTGCAGCACTGGTTGTGCCACCCACAGAAGCAGCGTGTAAAATGTGTCTCAGGCCTGCCACCGCGGCGCCTGCGTGCAGCCCCTGACTGCCATGTCGACTTGGTAAGGAAACCTACTTACCAGTCTCTAAACCTTCACTTTGCCTCATTTCAGACACCTCTATGGTAGGCCCTAGGGCAGGGTGCATTGTGGGTAAAAGGTAGGTCATGCCCTGACGTGTGTGGCATGACCTAATAGTGAATTACAGCCATTTTCGTTTTTCACTATTGAAGGGCTACCTGCCTCCAATAGGCCAGACTGGGCAGACTGATTATTAACTCCATTATAATCTATCTGACTCAGGGAGCATGGTAGCAAGTCGAGTTTAGTATCCCTGAACTCAGAATTTAATAACACACCCTTTAGGATGGATGGTTTTTAAATTCTATGTTTGAAAATAGCACTTTTAGAAAGTGGCTATTTTCTTGTCCAACTATCTACCGGTCTCTGCTGGTTTGGTGTGTGTGTCAGGGGCTGGGTGGCTCTAGAGGTCTGAGTGAGTCAGTGTGGGGTGAATGGGGCGTTTACACGTAGAGTGAGGGAAGAGTAGCCTGCCCTGCCTGACACAATACTGGCTCCGCCTCCTGCTGGGCGACTGATAGCCCTGCTCCTGCCAGTGACAATACTGGCTCCGCCTCCTGCTGGGCGGCTGAGGACTCTGCCCTGCTCAGTGAATAGGCCAGGTGCCTCTGCCTGGCAACACCCACAACAAACCTGAGATGGTGGGAATCGCCCTGCTTGGACAAAGGGAACAAAGGGAAAAAGGGGTATAAGAGAAGGACCCCTGAACCAAGAACTCAGATCACTTCTGACAAGGAAACCTGTACCAAGGACAAGAAGCCTGCTGATCTAAGGACTTGCCTCCCCTTTCTGCCAGAGTGCTGTTTTGCTGTGGAGGAACCTGAAAGCTGCTTCTTTATTTTTGCCAAGGAACAAGGAGAGAGGAACTTGGTGTGTACTCTCTGAACACTTGCTAGGAAATCTCCAAGGACTGGAAGAGTGCCAGTCTCCTGTTGAAGTCACAGGGCCAAAGGACTTCACCATCTACTGAATTGCTGAATTGCTGGAAAGTGTTGTTTCCAGTACACCAGGGAAAATCTGCAGTCTCGACGCCAGCAGCAACGCCAGTGAGCAGTGGGTATCGGCCCCGGCTCCAAGTGACCCCGTCTCGACGCCGGTATCTACGCCAGTGAGGAGTGAGTATCGGCTCTACCTCCAAGCGACCCCGTCCCGACGCCGCTGCTGATCGCATCGACTCGACGCCCTTCTCGACGCTGGGAGCGCTGCTCCGGCCCGACATCCCTCGACGCCGCTGCGGATTGACCCGACTCCGAGGCACGACCTCGACGCCGATCTCGACGCCGTGGATCATCGTTTTCTTCGTTTCTCAAGGTACTGTACTTGTGGGGTCTGTTGCGACTCCAGGCTCGACGTAGCGCTCCTCGCGGTCGACGCCGAACCTTGGGAATCTTGTAGACTCGACGTCGTGTGACTCCTGTGGGGGTTACATGGTTGCCAAAGAACTGTGCTCAGAAGAATACTTTGCTAAAGAACTATTTGCCAAGAAGAAACCTTATTTGAACTATTATTTTTCCTTCCAAAGAGTATTTATTAAGACTGTGGTATATTTTTGTCGTTGTTTGGTCTTGTGCTAAGCCTTATATAAAAATACTATTTTTTATAATAACTTCTGTGTCGTGTCCATCTGTAGTGTATTCACTTTATTACTGTATATGGTCATAAATGCTTAACACACTGCCTCTGAGATAAGCCTGTCTGCTCTGCCAAGCTACCAAGGGGGTAGCAGGGGTTATCTGAGTGTGTAATCCCCTTGCCCTGACTAGAGTTGGTAGGTCCCTATTTGTCAGAAGTGTATACCTCTGCCAACTAGAGACCGCCGGTTCTAACACCCATTATCCTGTATCTTGTACAAAGAATGTTTTCTTGTGGATGATTTGTATTTTTATTGCACATTGAGGGGGTTGTTGCTTTAGGGGATTCAAGAGCTACAAAAGACTGTGAGCCACGGATTGAAGTGGCAGTCTCCTGAGAACCTACCACTGATGTACTTCTAGGACAACTGTACCTAGCTGCAGCTAATAAATTGAAGTTACTATGCCAAACAGAGTGTTCCGTGTCTCTGTAATTTGGAAGGCGAACTCAGAAGATTTCAGGCGTACCTTTGCGCCGCCAGGCTTAATGAGCCCGGTTCTTCAGTATGTGTGAATGTGTGTGTATGTGTAGGCAGAGAGTGTGTGTGTGTGTGAATATGTGTGTATGTCTAAGCAATGCATGTGTATGTGTGAGTGAAAGTGAATGTGAATGTCAAAGGGCATGTGTGGTCACTTCCGCTACCCTTGTCATTTTCGTGAATTGATGTCCACGTAGCGGGGTCAGAGGGGTCAAATTTAAAGGGATGCTGATGGTAGCAAAAGACATAGGGGCAGATTTATGTTTCCTGGCGCATTCCTGCAAATCAGCATGGATGCGCCAGGAAAGATGCGTCACGCAAGTTTACCCTTGCGCCACCACAGATGCGCCGCATTTACAATGCAGCGCATCGTGGCGCAAGGATAAACAGATGCGTGACGCATCTGATGGCGTAAGGCAGCGCATTGCTGGAGTCGTGTCGCAAGCACGACGCAACTCCAGCAATGTTTAGGGGCTGCCCATATCTATCATGCTGTGTCATACCTTACGCCTGCTTCAAGCAGGCGCAAGGTTTTGACGCAGTAGCGTCGGAAAAGTGACTGAGTGAAATCTTGTAGATTTCACTGCGTCACTTTTCAGAAGCTTTTTCCGATGGAACGCCCACCCTGCATACATTAAACCTGACGCAGGTTTAATGTGGCGCAGGGCTTTACACCGTGACGCATCTCCATAGATGTGTCACGATGTAAATAGGGCGCAACGTGGCGCAGGGTTTACGCTGCCGCTGCGTCACAAAAGTGACGCAACAGCGGCGTAAAAGTGGCGCAAGTCTAATATAAATCTGCCCCCTAAACCATAGATGGAAAAAATGCTCTCAGTCTAGATTTGGCCAACAGCTACGCTCAATGAGATCTCAAAACGCCAAGCGCTTGTCAATCCACCATTTTAATAAACAGATTTTGAAGTAGGACTAGCCCAGCTTCGAGCTCCTGTGAAGAGACCGCTCCAGAGTACAGCTCCTGCATTTAAATAGATGCCACAATCTCTGACCTTCCCAGTTCCTCTTCATAGCAAGTGCTCTGAATCTGCCACTAGTTGCCTGCAGCGCTAAAGAAACCACGTATGCCAGTACTCTATGGTTAGCAGTGGTTGCCATCCATATACCCAGTTTTCATGCCACACTCAAACAGTGAACACGGACAAGATAGGGTGAAAAGACCACTTTCCTGAGACAGACATCAGGGTGGGAGTCAGGGATACAGTGGGAACACCCACTTTCACGGTTGAAACTTAAGGTAAAAGCAAGAAAAAACACTAGGACGGGACAGTGTGCACAACTAGGGCACGCGCCCACAGCAGTGATGTCAGATTAACCAGAGTTTATGGTCAGACTGTTGCCACCTTCTGTCTTGTTCAGCACATACACTAGCACTCAGTGGCCCCTAGGGATACTGGGAGGCCTGTAGCAGCTGACTGAAATACCGGTCATATACTGTGACTTTTGACACACACAATCATAGTAGACCGTGCAACACACTTACTTCCTACTAAAGATTGACAGTGGCATTCAGTTATGCGGTTGTTCCTAGGGAGACCAGAAATATTTGTAGTTATATATAGTTCTCCTTCTATCGTCTCATAAAAGGCAAACAAGCCACAAGTTTATCAGAGCCGTGCACGTACGCTCTATATTGGAGAAGGTGCATGCCTGTCGCGTTTCCTTGAGAGCCCTTGTAATATAAAGCAAAGGGCCACTTAATTAACTGGGATGAGCACTTTAGTCTATAGACCAAGAGGAACACTCAATCCCTGGGGCAGGAGAGGGAGGGTCTGATCGATCCATCAAAAGAGAAGCCGGAACCAGGGGCACCAGATGAGTGGGGCGGATAATTAATCGGCCTCAACATTAATCGCTGCCCCTGGTGTGAGACAGGAGTCATGTGCAGAAACATGAACACGTGAAAGCAAATGACGATCTGTTAGCGAAGAGCTGGCACAACTATAAAAAGCTCAATAGAAGAATGTGACAACATGCAAAATAGTTTCATGTAACCTATTGACTGGAAAAACTCCAGCAAAATATGGTAAGCATGTAAAAGGCATGCCAGGCGACCCAGCAACCGGCGGAACAGCAAACAGACGAACGGGAACCTGGGATAACAGCAAAATACTTTCAGATAACCCAAAGACTGCTACATCAATTAGACCGTCATAACAGGGGGCAGCATGTGAAAGACAGAAACAGAAACAACACACAACAAACAGACCACGAGGTGCTGGAGCAGGTATAATTTTTTCTTTTTGAATACCCACTCCATTTTCGCATGTCTATATTAAAACGGCTAATGAATAATTATAATAATTAATGGTTTGATGTTTTGGAATTAATCAACCTTATAAACAGAAAGAATACACGTGGGAATGCATTTTGCATGGCTAAAATAATAAGTGAACTAAGCCTGTATGCATATTAAAATGATAAACGTTGCTTGTGTGATGTTATTGTGATTTGCGCTAAAATAAACAAGTATTAACGGCTTTGGATGTTGCATATGGCTAGATAAATGCACGCACATAACGGTATTAGCAAGGGAATAACACTGTTTTAATCATTTCCATGTATTAATTACGTTTTTTGTGTTTCTTTGCTTAAGTTGACCATTTGGGCCTGCCATAAAATGGCCGCCGACTGAATCTGACGGTTACAAATTACATCAGTGAAGGGAAAGAAGAAGTGCGCTTGTGCAAAATTCAGCAGCTGTGACCTGCCAGTGAACTGTCATCACTGTGCCCACCAAGGCTGCTCTGGGCGAAAGGCCAACCCTTCAACAAAAATGTTTCAAATTTGAACTACGGATTCCCAATTTCCCATATATTCGCTTTTGAAACTTATTCCACATGGGAGAATCATAGAATGTTGCCGGATACACCAAGATGCATTTTTATTAACCAATGGAAACCCCTGAAAACCTTATTTGTTACATTTTGAATGTAAATTTTATTATAAATAATAGTAGACTAGAGAGGTATGCGCGCCACTTCTTGAATGTCATTTCCAGTATCCTGATGTTATGCTGACGGAGAGGACGGTGACTCTGCATGATAAAACAGAACTTTGACGATTTGACTGAGGACCAGTTTCTGACTTAGAAAACGACAATTAGCCAGAATAGGTAAATATGACAAAAGATGATATTGAATTATTAAGATTTAACCTGCATTTGAATTAGATAAAAAATCATTATTTGAATTAATGTGTCGGGTTGTTATTTCATTGAAATGTATTATTGAATACATTTAGAGTGTTAAGGCATCATTAAACTAAATCCAACTAAATGATTCGATCGACCTGTTGATGGAGGAATTGTTAGGGTGATTCAGGGAAAGTGGTTCTTCCATCAAGAAAGCAGTTTGGTTCGGAACCAGTGTCCCTTTGTAGGTGCGGATAGTTTGATAGAATGAATGTTGGTGTTATCGGCCCCACCAGCGTATAATGATGTGTGTGAGTGTGTGTGAGTGAGAAATCATTCTGTTCGTGGAAATAGAGGGGAATTGAGGAACCCGAACTGCACCAGTTTTCTGGTAGCTAGAGATGGTTTTTATTGTTTTGGTTTAATGATTTTGCGTGTATATAGCTTATTGATTATTGATTGGTATTGATATGTGTACTAACACTATATGTTGAAGTCGTATTGAGTTCTATGTAGTGTGTACGGCTTCTGGGACGTAGGAAGTCGGTGACAGTTCCGTAGTAGGGCAGAGGAAAGCGCTGCTCTCGGGAAAGGCGAAATTGTTGGCACTGTATGTAGACAGGGGAAACGTGTAACAATTGAAGTTGCGCGTCGCATTGTCTGGGTTTGATTCGGTAGCATCGCCGTGTGTTGCCATTAGAGACATATTTTCTGTGTGAGAGAAGTGTGTATGATAGCAAAGGTTACCTGTGAAGTTCTGGTCTTAGGTACCAGGGATCCTATTGGCATACCGAAAACGCTTATCATTAGAAAGGTAATAGGTACTCTCTGAGCTTGTTAGAAGGACAGGGCAGAGGTAAGCGCTGCTTTGTTAACGTATGTCATAATTCTGTAGTAGGACAGACTGTTCGCTGTTCTCGGGGAAAACAGAATTCTGTGTGAATGTGCTACATTTTCTTGTGTGAAAGTGCGTGAATGAAAAGGCTTTCCGGTTAATTGCGAAACTCTAGTTTTATTTCTCAGGAGCATTACGTTTCCAACTATGGTGCCGATTACGATCCGGTAAAAAAATTCCCCGTACGACTCGTATCCGGTCTTTTTACCGTACGAATCGTACAAGTGCCGTACAAACTGCCAATTACGATTCGCATGGGAAAAAGACCATACGAATCGCATTGGGAAGAATTCCCCACACGTCCTCGGGATTTACCGTACAAACGTGAAAAGTGAAGTCCGACCGCGGAATCACGATCAATCCCGTGCGTCCGATGGTACAACCGTATGGAAAAAACACCGTCCGCACCGAACACCCATAGCAAACATGGAGACATGAGCCCGCATACGCGCCCAACACCCCCCCAGCTCCCGTACGTTCGAGTCGTACCCCCCCCAGCCCCCGTACATTCGAGTCGTACCCCCCCCAGCCCCCGTACGTTCGAGTCGTACCCCCACCCATGTATGTACACCCCTGTACGTTCGAGTCGTACCCCCACCCGTGTATGTACACCCCTGTACGTTCGAGTCGTACCCCCACCCGTGTATGTACACCTGTGTATGTTCACCCCTGTACGTTCGAGTCGTACCCCCACCCGTGTATGTACACCCGTGTATGTACACCCCTGTACGTTCGAGTCGTACCCCCACCCGTGTATGTACACCCCTGTACGTTCGAGTCGTACCCCCACCCGTGTATGTACACCCCTGTACATGTCGAACCCCCCGTGTATGTACACCCCTGTACGTTCGAGTCGTACCCCCACCCATGTATGTACACCCCTGTACGTGTCGTACTCCCCCGTGTATGTACACCCCTGTACGTTCGAGTCGTACCCCCACCTGTGTATGTACACCCCTGTACGTGTCGAACCCCCCGTGTATGTACACCCCTGTACGTTCGAGTCGTACCCCCACCCGTGTATGCACGGTACGTACCCCCAGCGCTACGTGCTGGGGGTACGACTCGAACGTACAGGGGTGTACATACACGGGGGTTTGACACATACAGGGGTGTACATACACGGGTGGGGGTACGACTCGAACGTACAGGGGTGTACATACACGGGGGAGTACGACACGTACAGGGGTGTACATACACGGGGGAGTACGACACGTACAGGGGTGTACATACACGGGGGGTTCGACACGTGCAGGGGTGTACATACACGGGGAGTACGACACGTACAGGGGTGTACATACACGGGGGTTCGACACGTACAGGGGTGTACATACATGGGGAGTACGACACGTACAGGGGTGTACATACACGGGTGGGGGTACGACTCGAACGTACAGGGGTGTACATACACGGGGGGTTCAACACGTACAGGGGTGTACATACACGGGTGGGGGTACGACTCAAACGTACAGGGGTGTACATACATGGGGGAGTACGACACGTACAGGGGTGTACATACACGGGGGAGTACGACACGTACAGGGGTGTACATACACGGGGGAGTACGACATGTACAGGGGTGTACATACACGGGTGGGGGTATGACTCGAACGTACGGGGGCTGGGGGGGTACGACTCGAACATACGGGGGCTGGGAGGGGTCGGCGCGTACATACGGGGGCTGGGGGGGGTCGGCGCGTACATACGGGGGCTGGGGGGGGGTACGGCGCATACCGGGCCACCTACTCTGGTCGTTTCGCGCCGTACTTCGCTTTTCCGGCACTTTTTGGGTGCCGTGAAAATATTGCCGTCCGGACTGCTGTCGGTTCGAATCGTACTTCCTGGGTCGTGAAACGCTGCCTGAATACGTCCCGACGTCACGTCGCAGCATTCCCGGATCACATTCGTATGTATATTTTGGTCGGTCGGTGTTTTTTACGATTCGTACGGAAATGGTGTTTCCGTGTGAATCGTAATTCCATGTTTGTACAGTTTTATGACCGGGTACGAGTCGGACGGAGAAAACACTCCGACCGACGGTTCGTACCCGGTTTTTACCGGATCGTAATCGGCACCTATGTGTCTTAATTCTGGAGAAACAGTTAATTGATGCTTGATAGAAAGGTGAAGTAGAGGGATGTGCTACTTTATCAACGGAAGTAACGATTCCGTAGTGGGGCAGAGGTAAGCGCTGCTCTCGAGAAAGACGGAATTCTCGTGAGAAAGGTCTATTGCTATTCTTTGGTTAGCGAAGCGGACAATGGAGATGTTTATATGTTGTAACTAACAGAATTGTGGAAATTGAAACAAAGTCTACCGAGTAGTTTTGTAAAGGAGGGGTAGACAGGAGACAGGAGACAGGAGTCAGGAGCAGAAGCTGCTGCAGCGATTGCTGACGTCAGAAAGACCGCGCTGGGATTGGACAGTGGTTCAGAACAGCAGAAACGCCCTGATTGGTGCGTTAGTGTGTGCCGCGCAAGGATTGGAAGAAGTACAGGGTGACGTAGACGCTCCAGGATTGGTGCGTTAGTGTGAGTCGCGCTGGGATTTGAGGATTGTGACAGTGACGTAGATGCTCCGGATTGGTGCGTTAGTGAGAGTCGCGCTGCAATAGGACAAGAAGATCGTACAGTTGTAGAGAAGACTAGGGATTCACGGAAGACAGGAAAATGTATTACCATGCAGTCGAACAGAAGAAAAAGACATTGTTTAGTAAAATAAAGGGATGGTTTGTGAAGGACAAAGAGATTGTGACAAGAGAAGGACAGTTACTTCCTCCGACGAAAACCCCCGCATCCTTCATGGTTGCGAAATATGGATACCATACTTGTATTTGGTTAGACAATTGGGTGAAGTATACAAGGGAGGACGGAGTTCTAGCTTTCCCAGAACATGGCTCATTTAATCTGGCTATATTAAGAAACCTGCGTGAGCGGATGATGAGTCTGGAGCTCCGACCTAGACCTACACAGTTCGAGGTGCTGACTGAGTGGGAAGATGAGATGCATGAGCGAGAAAAACAGAGAAGCGGTGGTAGATATAGGTATATGTTTGGACGACAGTATGATCGTGAAACTCATAATGATCGAATGAGAAGGTGGCGAGACGCAAGCATGACTGAAGGACTGTTTCCCGTAAGAACTGCAGGGGAGACTAAAGGGAGAAAATGCGTAGAGAAAAGACATAATGTAGAATCTAGAAGGTATGGAGCAAACGAATCTGAGGATGATGTTCTAGATGACATGTTTTACAAAAGTCCACCACCCTACAGACAGGAACCAGAGGTATTAACCCAAGGTACCCCAAAGAGAGAAACCCTGCGAATTATCAAAACAGAAGTTATGACCCCAGAGGTAAAAGGGGGTAATCCCCTTAGAGAAAGAGAGAAAGAAATTGAAAATAGGACTGATAGTGAAAATTCGATGGAGTTAGCAAAAACCACACTAGAATTAACAGAGAAGATAAGAGAATTGACCAAAAATCTAGAAGCAGTCACAGTTCCTGTAACAATAGGTCCCGTTATCCCCATTTTTGAGAAGCAGAAAGAAAGCGAACATGGCCTAACAGTTCCGTATGTGAGCAATACACAGGCTGAACAACCCCTAATGAGAGCAAGGGAGAACCCGTGGAGACATACAATGAGCGAAGGTGAACTGAATGTGTCAAATAACCCGTTCTTAAGTCCTGATTCCATAGAAAGAAACGGAATGGCAGGAGGATCAATACTGGAACCACAAAGAGTGACAGAACACGGGAGTGTAGAAAAATCTACAGGAATAACTACAGATGAATTGAGCGAATGGTTGAAAGGCTTGCAGGGAAAGGAAAAAGAATCCCAAACAATTGATGTGGCAAAATTACGCATGGTACTAGAAGAATTAATAGTAGGGACGATCCCCACAGAAAAGCTGAAAAATTACCAGGATGAGGAGCTGTTGTTTTTGTGCAAGAGTGTCACTTGGAGAGCAAAGAACCTACATGACAGGCTAGAAGAAATAGCAAGCGAAATGGGAATTGACATGGACAGGGTAAAAGCTTTACAAAAGCCTTACCGAGTGGCTTTCACTGAAAAAGACATTGAGAACATGAATACCACAGGACGAATAGGACAGATTAAGGACATAATCACTTTGCTGAGAAAATGGGGAGATGTGGATAAATGGAAAAGTAGGTGGTATAGAAAACGAGATGATGCTTCAGACAGAACTTTTCCAGCATTTCCTGTGAGAGAAAAAGAGAAGGTAGTGACAGAACTTCCCATGAGAGAGATTCCAGGAGGAGGATATGTGCATGTCCCATGGACAAGACAGGACATTTTGTCATTTACAAATGACTTCCCTCGATTGCGAGAAAAGCCAGTCGAGTGGTATAGACAAGTAGACAGATTTGTGAAACTGTCCAAAGTACTGTGGATTGACCTGAATAGCTTATTTGATATAATAGTACCAGCAGACTTATGGGTAGAATGCAAGATAGTTATAGATTGGCCAACAAAAGAATACCCGAGAGATCCCAAAACAGGAGCACCAGACCCCGAGGTAATGAAGAAATATGAACAAGTCATGGTATTTCTGAAAAACAAGGTACCTCCCAAAGAAACAGACTGGGTAAAAATTGATCGAACACATCAGGAAGTGAAAGAATCAGTCCATGCCTATTACGAAAGACTAATACTGGCTTTCAAGCAGTTTAGTGGAGATGAGAATCTGGGTGTGTTAGACCTGGCACCTTGGCGTGAGTTTCCCTCCCACTTTTTTTGATGGTGTGCTTCGATGTTTTGCTGGTGTTGTCCGCTCAGGGCACTGCGCCACGGCTAATCCGTGCCGCAGTGCAAGTGCTCCCTAGGTAAAGTGTACCTGTAATTGATGTTCATGATTGGTTTATTGGATTTACTGTCAGTCCCCAGTAAAGTGCACCAGGGGTGCCAGGGCTTGTGAATGCCAATGCTGCTGGTGGGCTTGCAGCGCTGGTTGCGCCACCCACAGAAAGCGGCCTTGAAAAATGTGTATAGGGTCTGCCACCGCAGACCCTGCGTGCAGTCTTGGGACTGTCGCGCTGACTGCGCAAGTGCCCCCACTTGCCAGTCCCTAAACCTTCCCTTACCTACCTATTAGCCACCCCTCTGGTAGGCCCAAGGGCAGGGAGCATTGTAGGCATAAGGTAGGACATGCCCTGATGTGTGTGGCATGTCTTAGTAGTGAATTACAGCCATTTTCGTTTTTCACTATTGAAGGCTACCTGCTCTCCATAGGCCAGAATGGGCTGCTGGAGTCACTACACGTTGTGACCCCAGTGGACTCAGAGAGCATGGTAGAATGTCAAGTTTAGTATGCCTGAACTCAGAATAATAAAATACTTCTTGTAGTCAAGTTTATTTTAATATCCTGGGTTTGTAAATACTACTTTTAGAAAGTTAGTATTTACTGACCTGGCCATTTCAGTCCGCCTCTGCCGTGTGTGTGTGTTCTGCCAAGCAACAGTAAGGAGCAGGGTTGGGGAATCCCCAGAGACAGGTTGGCTGCCAGGTGGTGGGTAGAGAGATGACACCAGGATGAGTGGGAGGAGTACACCTTGACTCTTGAATAGACCTGTGCTCTGCCACCACAAAGCCGGCGCCGCCCCCTGTGGAGCGGCTGATGTCTCTGCCCTGCTGCTGAAAGGAAAGAGCAGAGTCACCATAACCAAGTGCTCCAGAACTGGACTGAGCCAGGCCCAGGCCCCCTGGTGCTAAAGAACAAAAGAATCACTGTATAAAAGTAGGAGCCTGGCTCCTAAGAAATCAGAATCCTGTTTTACCACAAAGAACCTCTGCCCGACTAGAAGGAGAAGAAGACGCTGGAGGAGCTGGCCTGCTGCTTGCCTTGCTGAGAAAGGAGAGGAAGAGACTTGCTGAAAAGACTTTGCTGCTTTGTGCTTTAAACATTCTCCAAGGGCTTGATCTGAGCTTGCCCCCTGAACAGAACCCCAGGACCAGTGAGTTCTTTGTGCCTTTGCTCGTCCTGAAACTCGAGCCGTGTGTGTATCCCGCTAGAGGAAGACTGCGCCCCTCATCGCCCCTCCTAGGGCTGTGACACTCGGGAGCCTGCCTGCCTTTGCCCCCCTTGAGAGCCTCGCTCCGACCGGAGTCGCTCTCTAACCCGGGCTAGGCCGCCGGCACCTCTGCCACCACCTGCTATTGGAGCGCGCTGAAGCGCTATCACCCCTCCCGCCGGAATTCTTGTCCGACGATCGTGATCCCCGCCGGGTCCCCAGCTGCACGGACCGTGCCCTGTGACCCCGCTTCGCGATCTCGCCCTGAGATCAGGCCGCGCCGCCCCCGCTGAGGAGACCCCCGCACTGCCGTGCTGAGGGTCGTGGGCCGCGCCTGCCTGACTACACGCACCTGCTCAAGAGGATCCGAAGGTGCGCCATCACTGCTGAGTCGCACCCTCCTGTGCCGACTCCCAAAAGCAACTACACGTTCTTAAGAATTCCAGTATCGGGCTCGGGGCCCGCAACGCCTTATTTCCCCGTTCGCAGGAGCCGATCTCTGTAAGTACTGGAACCACAAGTAACATTTGCGAGAGACTACAAAGTATCCATTTGAAACTACAAAGAACATGTGCCTGCTTTACAACCTGGTGGCATAGCGAAAACGTTATTGGTCTTGTGATAAGTCTGCTGAGATATATATACCTATTTTTACATAAAGAAGCGTATTTTTCTACATATCCAAGTCTGGTGTCCGTTTCTGGGGGGATTGATGTATTTACTGTGTGTGCGATTGTAAGTGCTTAACCAACAACGCTTGAGGAATCGCCTTGGCTGCTCACGCCACGCACCTAGAGGGTGAGCAAGGGTCATTCACGAGGGGTTATCCTGCGCCCTGACATGGAGGAGAGGGTTCCTGCTTGACACAAGGACAACCTTGCGCCAACCCGAGACCCCCAAGTCTAACATTGGTGGCAGCGGCTGGGATTTCGGAGTTGCATTTGTAATTTGCATACAGTGAATTATTAATCACCAGATAGTGAGAGCAGACCAAGTAACGCAGCCACAGGTTTTTCATTTTTGAACTGTTGAGACATCGACCATTGCTTCAGCCATGCCTGGCTCACTCCCTGCTGGAAGAGCACTCTCTGTGATTTCTGGAATAGATGAGGTGGATTGGGAGGGACTGGAGGGAAACACAGTAGAGCAATTGAAAGGCTACAGTGTAAAACTCCGAGTTCCCCATGCTGGATTCAAGAGGAAGGTCCAGTACACCAAGGCGTTGAGAGCCTGGAAGGAGTCAAGAGACCCACAGAATGCGGGGGACATCGTTCCACCCGACAACCTTGGGGAGCCCAGCAGAGTCCTGTCGCTAGAGGAGCTGGCAGACAGGGCAGCAGACAGGGCGCATGCAATGGAGATGGCAAAGTTGGCAGGACAAATGGAAATGGAAAAGCAGAAGTTGGCCTTGGAGGCACAACAACGCCAAATGGATCATGATATAAGATTGAAGGAGTTGGAGCTGAAGGCGAAAAGTTTGGACACCGCTCCTTCTGGTGGCAGCACTCCACCGGTGCAGGTAGAGTCCAAGGTGTACATCCCCAAAGATGTAGTAAAGGAGTATTTTAGAAAGGATGACATAGGGCAGTGGTTTAGAGCCTATGAGGTAGCCATGTCTTCACACCGGGTCCCTGAGAAAGACTGGGGAGCGGGGTTGTGGGGAAGGTTCCTTGCTGAAGGGCGTGACACACTGTTAGATTTGCCCCTAGAAGTCCAGACCTCATACCCCCATATGAAGGAAGCTTTAATGACCAGGTATGGGTTAACTCCTGAGCTATATAGACAGAGGTTCAGGGAGACTAAGAAGATCCCTGAGAGTACGTATGTGGAGTATGTAACTTTTTTCTGCAGAGCACTGGATGGTTGGGTGAAGGGTAGCAAAGTGAATGATTATCAAGGGCTGCTTGATTTAATTGCATGGGAGCACTTGTCCAGTCAATGTTTTCCTGAGCTACGCCAGCACCTGATTGATAGCAAGCTGTCCAACCCGAGGAAGCTTGCTGAGGAGGCGGACCGCTGGCTCAGCACCAGGGTCCACAAGGGTCAAGTGGGAGACTCCGCCAAAGGTGGGCAGGGTCCCCAGCAGAAGAGTGGGGGGGACAAGGGTAAACAGAAAGGGTTCCAAAAAGGCCCCCAAGGTAATCCCCAAGGGAACCAGCAGAAGGGTTCTCAGCCTCCCCCATCCCCGCAGCAGAACGGGGCCCTGACAGGTAGGCCTGTTCCAAAGGGGCTCTTCAATTGTTACAGGTGTGGTGACCCGGGTCACATTGCCTCTGATCCTAAGTGTCGCCTTTTTGGTAAGACAGCACCCACTGGTGCTCCACCCCGGCAAGTAGCTAATGTTAATTTTGGGGAGGAGGTAGCAGTCCAGGAGGGTGGGGGTCCTGCGCATATGACCCTAGTCTCGCTAGGAGACAGTGAGATGGTCCCTGAAACCTACTTACCCTCTAACACTAAGAAATATGGGCAAGTAGTGACCATCAATGGAAAGAAGGTTGAGGCTCTTAGAGATACAGGAGCCAGCGTGACCTCGGTGAGGCAACACCTGGTGTCTCAAGAGCAGATTGTACCCAATGCCTACTGTAGGGTTGTCAATGCTGACAACATAGAGAGTCGTTGTCCAATGGCTCAAGTTCCCTTTGAGTGGGGGGAGGTCTCTGGTACTCTACAAGTCGCTGTGAGAACTGACATGCCTGTAGACTGTCTGCTAGGGAATGACCTGGAGAGCTCCCCTTGGGAAAAGGTGGAGAAGACCACGCATCTGAGGATGGTGGGTCTGCCCGACTGGACGTGCGTGACCACCCGGTCCATGGCAGCCAGTAGGGGTGTTGAGAGGGTCCTGGAGCCTGAGGGAGAGGTCCAGGAACCGGCCTTAGGGAGAAGGCGCAGGAGGCGCGGGAAACCGGCCCCGAAGTTCCCACGGCCCAGGAGGAAGCAGACCCTGAGGGGGATGCTCTGGAGCCTACCGGGGAACAGATTGCCGAACTGGGAGACCTGCCTGAGCTGACCCATTGGCAGCAAGAAGGAGGTCCCTCCAGGGAGGAATTCTGCAGGGAGCAGAAAGAATGCCCTTCTCTCGTGGGTATGCGGCAGCAGGCTGCAGACCAGGCCAATGGTGTTCAGGCCAAGACACACTACGTGTACTGGGAGAGTGACCTTCTGTATTCCAAGCCTAAGGCTGCTGAACCTGGGTCAGCCCGTGTGCTGGTGGTACCCCAGAAGTTCAGAACCTTCCTACTGGGGCTGGCTCATGATGTGCCTTTAGCAGGACATTTGGGGATGGACAAGACCTATGACAGGCTTGTCACCCACTTTTACTGGCCCCAAATGCACAAGAATTCAGATTCCTACTGCCGAACCTGTCAGACTTGCCAGGCAAGTGGTAAGAGCGGAGGGAAGCACAAGGCTCCTCTGCAGCCCTTCCCCGTGGTCGGTACGCCATTCCAGCGAGTGGGTATTGATATTGTGGGGCCTCTGGACCCCAAGACAGCCCTGGGCAACAGGTTCATCCTGGTCTTGGTGGACCATGCCACCCGGTACCCTGAAGCCATCCCTCTGAGGACAGTGACGGCCCCCGTGGTGGGACGAGCACTGATGGGAATTTTCTCCCGCGTGGGATTCCCTCTAGAGGTGGTGAGCGACAGGGGGACCAATTTCATATCCACATATATGAAATCCCTGTGGAAGGAGTGTGGGGTAACTTACAAGTTCACCACTCCTTACCACCCCCAAGGAAATGGGTTGGTTGAGAGATTCAACCGAACCCTCAAAGGCATGATCATGGGCCTAGACGGTCCAATGAGGCGCAAGTGGGACGTCTTCTTGCCATGCCTGCTCTTCGCTTACCGAGAGGTGCCACAGAAGTCTCTAGGGTTCAGCCCCTTTGAGCTTCTGTATGGTCACCCGGTAAGAGGACCTCTGAGTTTGGTAAAGGAAGGCTGGGAGCAATCTCCCAGGAAACCTCCCCAGAATGTATACAGTTACATGCTGGCCTTCCGAAACCAGACTAGGCGTTTCAGGCAACTTGCTGAGGCAAATCTGGAAGCCAGCCAGGAGGAGATGAAGCGGTGGTACGACCGGAATGCCACTCTGGTAGAGCTTCAACCTGGACAAAAGGTGTGGGTCTTGGCCCCAGTGGAGCCCCGTGCACTTCAGGATAAGTGGACAGGTCCATTTGAGGTTGTGGAGCGCAAAAGTCCTATCACCTACTTGGTGGACATGCAGTCTCCCAGGAACCCTTTGAGGGTTCTACATGTTAACCGCCTTAAGCCCCACTTAGAGAGGACCGAAGTGGGCATGCTGCTGGCCACTGATGATGGAATGGAAGAGGAGACCGAGCCTCTTCCTGACCTCTTAGTAGCCTCTGAGAAAGATGGGTCAGTGGATGGAGTTAACCTCTCACCCACCCTGACGCCCGAACAACAGGAAGATTGCCGCCACTTGCTGGGGCAGTTTCCAGATAGGTTCTCCCTGGTTCCTGGTGTCACAGATTGGTGCGTCCATGATGTGGACACAGGAGACAGCTTACCTGTGAAGCACAAGGCTTACAGGGTAACTGACAGGGTCAGAGCTTGCATCAAGGAGGAGGTCTCCAAAATGCTTGCGCTAGGGGTGGTTGAGTCCTCCAGCAGTCCTTGGTCCAGCCCCGTGGTCTTGGTCCCCAAAGCTGCTGCTCCGGGAGCCACACCTGAACTCCGGTTCTGTGTGGACTACAGAGGACTCAATTCAGTAACTAACACTGACGCGCACCCCATCCCCAGAGCTGATGAGCTCATTGATCGGCTAGGGGCTGCCCGGTTCCTCAGCACGTTTGATTTAATGTCTGGGTACTGGCAGATCGCCTTGACCGATGGGGCCAAAGAGAGGTCAGCATTCTCTACACCAGATGGGCACTTCCAGTTCCGGGTCATGCCATTTGGGATGAAGAATGCCCCTGCCACCTTTCAGAGGTTGGTCAACCAGGTACTGGTTGGGCTGGATGCGTTCAGTGCCGCCTACCTGGATGACATCGCAGTGTTCAGTGCCACCTGGCCTGAACACCTGCGCCACCTCTGGGAAGTGTTGATGGCTCTGCGCCGAGCAGGCCTTACGATCAAGGCAAGCAAGTGCCAGATCGGGCAGGGTTCCGTGGTGTACTTGGGACACCAAGTGGGGAGTGGCAAGGTGGCACCCTTGCAACCCAAAATTGAGACCATCCTGGCTTGGGAGCCCCCCAAGACGCAGACCGCAGTGAGGGCCTTCCTGGGGCTCACTGGGTACTACAGGAGGTTTGTCAAGGGCTATGGAACGATTGTTGCCCCCTTGACAGAGCTGACTTCCAAGAAGCAGCCCAGGAACGTGATCTGGACTGACACCTGTCAGAAAGCTTTCGAATTCCTAGTGCAGACAGACACTTTAGAGCATGGTGTAGGGGCTGTTCTCTCACAGATGACTGAGGAGGGCTGGGACCAACCCGTAGCCTTCATCAGTAGGAGGTTACTTCCACGGGAAAGTAGGTGGAGTGCAATTGAGCGAGAAGCATTTGCTGTGGTCTGGGCGCTGAAGAAGCTAAGACCCTACTTGTTTGGGTCTCACTTCCGGGTTCAGACGGACCACAGGCCCCTCAGATGGTTGATGCAAATGAGGGGTGAAAACCCAAAGCAGTTGAGGTGGTCCATCTCCCTACAGGGTATGGACTTTACGGTGGAACACCGTCCTGGTACAGATCACGCCAACGCTGACGGTCTGTCCAGGTATTTCCGCCTTAGTGACGAGGAACCCCCTGGGCAAGGGTAGTTCTCCCCACATTTCAGCTGGAGGGGACACGTGTTAGACCTGGCACCTTGGCGTGAGTTTCCCTCCCACTTTTTTTGATGGTGTGCCTCGATGTTTTGCTGGTGTTGTCCGCTCAGGGCACTGCGCCACGGCTAATCCGTGCCGCAGTGCAAGTGCTCCCTAGGTAAAGTGTACCTGTAATTGATGTTCATGATTGGTTTATTGGATTTACTGTCAGTCCCCAGTAAAGTGCACCAGGGGTGCCAGGGCTTGTGAATGCCAATGCTGCTGGTGGGCTTGCAGCGCTGGTTGCGCCACCCACAGAAAGTGGCCTTGAAAAATGTGTCTAGGGTCTGCCACCGCAGACCCTGCGTGCAGTCTGAGACTGTCGCGCTGACTGCGCAAGTGCCCCCACTTGCCAGTCCCTAAACCTTCCCTTACCTACCTATTAGCCACCCCTCTGGTAGGCCCAAGGGCAGGGTGCATTGTAGGCATAAGGTAGGACATGCCCTGATGTGTGTGGCATGTCTTAGTAGTGAATTACAGCCATTTTCGTTTTTCACTATTGAAGGCTACCTGCTCTCCAAAGGCCAGAATGGGCTGCTGGAGTCACTACACGTTGTGACCCCAGTGGACTCAGAGAGCATGGTAGAATGTCAAGTTTAGTATGCCTGAACTCAGAATAATAAAATACTTCTTGTAGTCAAGTTTATTTTAATATCCTGGGTTTGTAAATACTACTTTTAGAAAGTTAGTATTTACTGACCTGGCCATTTCAGTCCGCCTCTGCCGTGTGTGTTCTGCCAAGCAACAGTAAGGAGCAGGGTTGGGGAATCCCCAGAGACAGGCTGGCTGCCAGGTGGTGGGTAGAGAGATTACACCAGGATGGGTGGGAGGAGTACACCTTGACTCTTGAATAGACCTGTGCTCTGCCAGCACAAAGCCGGCGCCGCCCCCTGTGGAGCGGCTGATGTCTCTGCCCTGCTGCTGAAAGGAAAGAGCAGAGTCACCATAACAAAGTGCTCCAGAACTGGACTGAGCCAGGCCCAGGCCCCCTGGCGCTAAAGAACAAAAGAAACGCTGTATAAAAGTAGGAGCCTGGCTCCTAAGAAATCAGAATCCTGTTTTACCACAAAGAACCTCTGCCCGACTAGAAGGAGAAGAAGACGCTGGAAGGACTGGCCTGCTGCTTGCCTTGCTGAGAAAGGAGAGGAAGAGACTTGCTGAAAAGACTTTGCTGCTTTGTGCTTTAAACATTCTCCAAGGGCTTGATCTGAGCTTGCCCCCTGAACTGAACCCCAGGACCAGTGGGTTCTTTGTGCCTTTGCTCGTCCTGAAACTCGAGCCGTGTGTGTATCCCGCTTGAGGAAGACTGCGCCCCTCATCGCCCCTCCTAGGGCTGTGACACTCGGGAGCTTGCCTGCCTTTGCCCCCCTTGAGAGCCTCGCTCCGACCGGAGTCGCTCTCTGCCCCCGGGCTAGGTTGCCTGCGCCTCTGCCACCGCCTGCTATTGGAGCGCGCTGAAGCGCTATCGCCCCTCCCGCCGGAATTCCTGTCCGACGATCGTGATCCCCGCCGGGTCCCCAGCTGCACGGACCGTGCCCTGTGACCCCGCTTCGCGATCTCGCCCTGAGATCAGGCCGCGCCGCCCCCGCTGAGGAGACCCCCGCACTGCCGTGCTGAGGGTCGTGGGCCGCGCCTGCCTGACTACACGCACCTGCTCAAGAGGATCCGAAGGTGCGCCATCACTGCTGAGTCGCACCCTCCCGTGCCGACTCCCAAAAGCAACTACACGTTCTTAAGAATTCCAGTATCGGGCTCGGGGCCCGCAACGCCTTATTTCCCCGTTCGCAGGAGCCGATCTCTGTAAGTACTGGAACCACAAGTAACATTTGCAAGATACTACAAAGTATCCATTTGAAACTACGAACAAAGAACATTTGCCTGCTTTACAACCTGGTGGCATAGCGAAAACGTTATTGGTCTTGTGATAAGTCTGCTGAGATATATATACCTATTTTTACATAAAGAAGCGTATTTTTCTACATATCCAAGTCTGGTGTCCGTTTCTGGGGGGATTGATGTATTTACTGTGTGTGCGATTGTAAGTGCTTAACCAACAACGCCTGAGGAATCGCCTTGGCTGCTCACGCCACGCACCTAGAGGGTGAGCAAGGGTCATTCACGAGGGGTTATCCTGCGCCCTGACATAGAGGAGAGGGTTCCTGCTTGACACAAGGACAACCTTGCGCCAACCCGAGACCCCCAAGTCTAACAGGGTGAAAAGGACCTGAGTCATTTTGTGTACAGATTTGTATATGGTTTACGTCCTGAAATTAGTGAGATGATTAAGCAGCACACAGTTGACTGGCAGAGCAAGAAAATTGACGAAATCCTGAGACATGCTAAATATTTTAGTGATGAGATTGAGGCAAAGCAACGAAAACTGAAGGAAAAGGCAATGTGGGCACAAGTGAAAGTTGCAGAAAGACAGGAAGCTCAGTTAGTCGAACAAGCAAATAACCCAGGAAATAAACCGAGATTTGGCCCAGGAAAGGGGAAAGGTAATATAGAAGAAGCTAAAAAGAAGTTTCCATGCCACAATTGCGGTAGGGTAGGGCATTGGATATCCGAGTGTAAGTTTCCTCCAGGTACTAATAATGAAAATCCATCATTGAATCCACAGGTGCAGAGTGAGGTGGGTGGCCAACAGCAGCAACAGCAGAAGGCTGTTAATCCACAGAATCAGGTGCCAAAACTGCCTTTACCACAGAGCAGAAACACCCAGAAGTATAGTAACAACTCGGGATTCTACAATGAAGAGCAGGTAAACAAACCACCATGCCCAAGCGTTGTTTCACAATATTGGCTGCGAAATGATGAGAGTGATTCAGAGGAGAATTTCTGACGGTGCCGAAGGGAGGAAGAAGAGTGCGTGCTTGGCGCAACTCTAGAAATAGACAAGACAGGACCATTTGTAGATGGGAAGGTGTAATGAAGTATGAATGAATGCAGGACATCAGGTAGAGATACTTCATGAAGTGTGTTTATTAGCCACAGCTTCTGCAGACCAGAGTAACAGTCACCTCTGGAATCTCTGAGCTACAAGCTCACACAGTGCATTCCACAGACATGTCATCCTGATGGAATGAATGCAAGATCACAACACTATCTCTCTTGTTTACAATGAATGAACCAAATAAACAGCAATAAAATGACACAGCATCAATGCACCAAATCATAAACTTACAGTAGATACGTTAATAAAAATGCAAATGAAATATCATGACATTAATGCACCAAATCATAAACATACAGTAAATAACTTAATGATAATGCACATCAATTGCGATATCTTAAAGGTTTGACAATATTTCGTCTATCACTCCTACGTACAGGTTCAGGATGAAAAGAACCCCTTGATTCTAACACATCAATATCAGAATAAGAAGATGGAGGAGAAACACAGGAATGCAAGACCGGTTTGGATGGAAAAGAAGAATGATTAGGAACAACAACGTGATTGTGCACTTTCACCACTCTTCCCTTATTCCACCATTCATTCTTGCTAGCCCTCACTGCATTCCTAGACACAACCTCAAGTCTGACAGGAGGACTACATTTCGACATTCCCTTGGGAACGTGACTGGGATCCTTGATACGAATCCAGTCTCCAACCTGCAATTTGTCTTCTACAGGTTTGACTCTGTGGGTAAGGTCATAATGTCCTTTCATTTTACTCTGAGAATTTTCAACCTTTGGCCTCACGACCTGGTCCATTTTTAACATATGATCATTCTTATGTTGACACTCTCTCAACCATGCAGGACACAGTCTAGAAGCAGGTGGGCGTCCTCTTACCATTTCAAATGGTGTAAAACCTGAAACAGCATTTGGACAACATCTATGTGACCACAGCATTTCCTCAACAGATTTACAGATATCAAACTTATTCTGTATGGCCCATTGAATACACTCAACTAATGTGCGATTCATTTTCTCCACAAGACCATTTGCCTGTGGATGGTATAACGCAACACACTTGTGTTTGATGGCATTGCAAGCAAGAAAACACTCCATTTCTTTAGACACAAGTTGGACACCATTGTCCGATACAATTTCTTTGGGGAACCCCTCTCTTAAAAACAGATTTTTCAAAAACTTGACAGTATTTGGCTCTTCTACGAACTCCACCTCCCACCACTTGCTGTAGTAATCTACAACCACAATAGCAAACCTTAATTTCCGTGGAAGAATGCCAAAAGGACCAATGAAATCTATAGCAAGCTTGGACCAAACTGTGTTGGGTAATTCTACAGGCTGTAAGGGAACCGCCTCCATTTTAAGACTGTTGTCACTGGAGGCACATACAATACATCCTCGAACAATGGCCACAATGGCAGAATCCATACCGGGCCACCAATAGCTATCCCTAATTTTCCTTTTTGTTATGGTTTGTCCCAGATGTCCCTCATGACCATAAAGGATAATCCTTTCCCTCAAAGAAACGGGTGGAATACATTTTTCTCCTCGTACAAGCATCCCCTTTTCTTCAATCGACAACTCATCTGTAATTTTAAAGTATGGTTGCAAATTTTGTGGTAGACTTTTTTCTTTAGGCCACCCACTCATGACATACTCTCTGACACTATCCAATTCCAAATCCTTTGAGGATTCATCCAACCATTCCTTTTCATTAAATGTGGTGTCATGAAAAATATCTATACTAGCAATTAAACATTCTTCGTCATTTTCCTCATAGTTTTCATTGTAATCTGTAAAACTTAACGGTGAACGAGAGAGATAATCTGCTCTTCTAGTCGACACTGGAGCTACACAATCAACTGTCAGGTCAGCTGATGTAAAGAATCTTCCTCTTTCGGATGAAACACTCCAATTAGTAGGTGTGTCTAACACACAAATTAGAACGTACCTTACAGAACCAGTAAAGGTCATAATAGGGAAATTTTCAGACATGCATCGTTTTGTGGTGTGTGACACCAGTCCTGTAAATTTGCTGGGAAGGGATTTATTGTGCAAAATGAATTGCACTATATTCTGTACTCCAGATGGAATAGCTTTTGAGACACCAGATGAAGATGTCCTGTATAAAATGACCATAGCTAACAGAGAGAATGATGTTACTGAAACATATGCCATATTCAATCCTGATGAATTGCCACCAGAATTAAAACAGACAGTGAAGGCAGGAGTCTGGGATTTCACTGGAGAAGATGTAGGCCTTATGAGAAATGTAGACCCAGTGAAAATTTCTGTAAAAGAAGGAGCAGTTTATCCAAACATTCCGCAATACAGACTGACACCTGAAATAATTGAAGGAGTAACACCCTTAATTGAGAAAATGATCCAGCAGGGAGTTTTGAGGGAGATATTGAGCAGTCCATGTAATTCACCTATAATGGGACTGGAGAAGCCTAATGGAAAGTTCAGAATAGTGCAGGATTTGAGAAGAATAAACAAAATTGTTGTTTCATGCTGTCCCATTGTACCAAATCCATCAGTGATTTTGTATCAGATTCCCCATGATGCAGAATGGTACACAGTAATTGATTTGTGCCATGCTTTCTTTTCAATCCCGTTGCATCATGATAGCCAGCAGATTTTTGCATTTCGGTTTGGAGAGCGTATTTTGGCATGGTGCCGAATCCCACAGGGGTACACAAAGAGCCCCTCAATATTTAATCAGTTGCTGAAGAAATCTCTGGAAAGTCTAGCAATGCCTGAAAATTCAGTTTTGGTCCAGTACATCGATGACCTACTTGTGGCATCGAAAACACGTGAAGCTTGTGAAACAGACACAATAGCTTTGCTAAATCATTTGGCAGATGGAGGACTAAAAGTATCTCCAGCAAAATTGCAATTGTGCAAGAAAGAAGTACAATACCTAGGACACAATATTGAGAAAGGGCTGAGAAAAGTGACAATAGACAGAATCAGAATCATCAGAGGAATGAGAGCCCCGATGACACAAAGAGAAGTGAGAATGTTCCTAGGAATGGTTGGCTATTGTCGTCAGTGGATAAGTAATTTTTCCCTGATTGCCAAACCATTGATAAAATTGACAAAAAGTGAGGTGAAAGACCCCCTTGAATTAACAAAGAAGAATTGGCAGCATTTAGACAATTAAAGGACAGGCTTTGTGAAGCACCTGCCCTAGGTATGCCAGACTATGAGAAGGAGTTCGAGTTGTACTGCAGTGAGAGAAACGGATGTGCACTCTCAGTGTTAATACAGAAACATGGAAGATTGAGGAGACCAGTTGCGTATTTTTCATCAATGCTTGACCCAGTAGCTGTGGGTTTGCCAGGATGTCTGAAAGCAGTAGCTGCTACATGCCGAAGCCTAGAGCAAAGTGAGGGAATTGTGATGGGATATCCATTAAGAGTGTTTGTACCTCATGATGTGGCGATCCTTTTAACAAGGAGCCGAACACAGTTCATGTCACATAGTCGGCTGACTAAGTATGAGAAAGTCATTCTAGGTGCATCTAATGTGAGTCTTGAGAGATGTGTGAATGTGAATCCAGCCACTTTATTGCCAGATGCTGAAAGAGTGGAGGTAAGAGATGATGTTGATCATGATTGCCTGGATGTGCTTGACTTTTGTACAAAACCCAGACCTGACATAAAAGATCTGCCATTGCCAGAAAGTGACTATGTGATGTTTGTGGATGGATCTTGTTTGAGAACAGAAGAAGGATTGTTGAGTGCGGCATATGCAATATGCACAGTTGCGGCAGTCCTGGAAGCTTCACCCTTGAAAGGAGTTAAATCCGCTCAAGTAGCAGAACTAGTGGCATTGACAAAGGCATGCAAAATTGGGAAGAATGTGAGAGTGACTGTGATGACTGATAGCCAGTACGGCTTTGGAGTTGTCCACGACTTTGGCCAACTTTGGCTACAGAGAGGTTTCCTGACCTCAAGTGGAACTCCCATAAAGAATGCAGAAGTGGTTGGAAAATTGCTTGAGGCGATACAGTTGCCAAAAGAACTGGCTGTTGCAAAATGTGCTGCTCATGGTCAAGGTAGTGATTACATCACTACCGGGAATCGCTTTGCCAATGACATGGCTCAGTATTGTGCACGAAACCAGTATTCAATCAATCGGGCAAAGGAAAGAGAAATGTCTTCTTGCTCCTTAATGTTTACTAACGCTGTGGGAACATGGGAAGAAGTGAGGCAGTTGCAGGACAAAGCAGGAGATGAAGAAATGAAACAGTGGGTAAAAGCAGGTTGTGCACCAAGAGAGAAAGATCATGTGTGGGTTTATCGGGATGGAAGACCAGTAATGCCTGATAGCATGATGTCAACCATGGCACGGATGTATCATGGCCAAGGACATCTAGGGAGAGATGCCATGATAAGGGCCTTTAAGCAGACCTGGTACAATGCAAAATTCAGGTTGATAGCAGAGAGTCTCTGTCAAAGATGCCTGATATGTCAGCAATACAATCCTGGAAGAAAAACAGTAGTGAGCCTAGACACAATAGGCTGAGAGGGAGGACCCTTCACCAGAATGCAAATAGATTTCATTGAGATGCCCCCTTGCAACAGGTTGAGGTATGTTTTGGTCATAGTCTGTTTGTTCTCCAGGTGGGTGGAGGCATTCCCGACAAGAAGAAATGATGGAATAACAGTGGCTAAGCTATTGTTAAGAGAATTCATCCCAAGGTTCGGGTTCCCAGTGACCATTGAATCAGACAGAGGAGGACAGTTTTATAATGAAATCATGAGATTGATCTGTGAAGCATTGAGTGTACAACAGAAACTACATTGTGCCTACCGACCAGAGGCTTCTGGTGTGGTTGAACAAATGAATGGTACCATCAAAAACAGAATAGGGAAAATGTGTTTAGCCACAGGAATGAAATGGCCTGATGTCTTGCCTTTAGTCTTGATGACGATTAGATCTACTCCAGACAGAACCACAGGTTTGAGTCCCCATGAAATTATTATGGGACGCGCCATGAGACACGTGTTTGTACCAGTCAATAAGTTGATGACTATAACTGATGACATGGTTTTGGATTACTGTAAAGGCCTGGCTGACTCAGTCCATTCTGTGTTTCACCAGGTTGGAGCGGATGCCACCGCACTTGAAAGGAAACCAGCCCATGATTTGAGCCCAGGGGATTGGGTGAGAATAAAGGTCGACAGAAGAAGAAATTGCTTGGTTCCAAGGTGGGGAAGGCCAAGGCAAGTTGTCCTGACCACAACAACTGCTGTGAAGTGTGCTGGACTGAACAATTGGATACATGCAAGCCACACCTTGAGAGTTCCAAACCCAGGTGACAGCATTGGTAAAGAATACTTTGATGATTCAGAATCGAGTGCAGATTCAGATAACGAGAATTCAAAGTCAAAAGAAAATCCTGAAAGGGGGGAGAAAGGGCCAAGACCAGTTCTAACTCCATGAGGAGAAATCCTGAGAAAAACACTGCAGATTTCAGGGACAAGTTCAGATTCTGGAAACGAGCAAGAAATACCAACTACCAGTAACGAACACAAAAAGAAGAAAAGAAAAGAAAAGAACACTCCAACAGAAGTGACATTTACACCAGATGAGAGAGTGGGAGAAGTTCCACCTGAAATAATCCTTGAAGGGGAAGAAGGGACAGAAATAGAGAGAGAGGGACAGATTTCTGCGGAAAACCCCCGAGGAGGTGTAGGGACAACCAACACTGAGTTAGGTGAAGGGACAAGTAGACAGCAGGAAGATTGCGTGTCGGAGACCCGAGGAGGGACAGAAGTAGGGCAAACACAAGAGGTGGAAAGGGAAGCTGTTGGAGAGGAAGAGGTAAATGAGACAGAATCTGAAGAAAGTGAAAACGAGATACCTGAGGGTCAAGTTGTGAGAAAGAGAACTTGGATTGAGGAGAGAAGCATTAAAGAAGGCAAATCAAAAAGAAATGCTAAAGGAGACCTTTGGCCCAATAAGATAAAAAGATTGAGATATCGACTGACACGAGTTAACCCATCAAAAACTGAACAAGTGAACGACGTGTCAAGTCAGAACCAAGCAAAAGGAGAAACCGAGATATCTGAAGAAAACAAAAGAACAAGAAAACCAAACCAAAAGTATAAGTCGCCAGAATGGACGTATGTGGCACTGCCTGAACCAGGAGAAGAGGCAGAAAGTCAAGGAAATCCAGAGGAGGCTTTGCTGAAATTGGTTGAGGAAGAAGAAACAGCGGGAATCCTGAGAGTTATCTTATCCGATATTGGAGAAGAAGCGGAGATTCAGGAATTTCTGTATTTGGATGACGAGAAAGAAGTGAAAAATGATGAGATGCCAAACTGAGTAATTCCAAAGAAGGCATTTGTGGAAGAAAATAAAGAGACTAAAACTAGAAATTGAAGGACTGGAATAACCTGTTAGGTGCTTAGTGCCTAGAGGTGGAAAAACCAGTAGTGGAGTAGAAGAGGCTAAGTCAAAAGACACGGTCAATTTAACAAGATGGCTAACATAGATGATAACAAGAGTAGATGCACCTTTATGAAAAGATGGTGTAAAATGTGCTGCTGTTGTACAGGATTATTAATGCTTATTTGGAGTATACTTGCTCTACTGATCTCTTTCAAAGTAACATTAGATACATTAGAAGGGCATACTGAGAATATGACTAACATAGGGAAGAGTTCCCAAAAGGCAGTTCCGACTAAAACAAGCAATGTACATATACACAAGGATAGGTCTATAACTGATTTTTCTAGCAATGTGTTTTCAAAATTATTGTTTGAATACGTAAAAACAATGGACGTAAGGGATTGCTACGTATGTATGCAGTTACCTGCCTCTGTTTCAGAAGGAGTGACTTATCATCACCTCCCAGCAACTTATGGAATATCATGTAGTGTGTTAATAAGTATATTTTATCAAGTAGGGAAATTAGACTATAACTTGTCAGACATAGATAACATTCTTGGGCAATTGCCTATGAACAATGAATTGAATCCTGCTAAAGCTGCTAACGTATTAGGTGACATTTTTATAGAAACTAAGGAATTAACATTAGAATACATTTTTAGAAACAATCTAACTTGCAGTTTGAAGAAAGAAGAAAAAACATTTTTAGACATGGTTGAGGAAAGGAGAATAAAAATGCACAGAAAAGCAGAAGGAAATAAAATGAGTGAAACTGTGTGGGACATAGATAAAGAAAAGGAGCTGAAAAATGAAGCCAGTCCAACAATGGCTATAGATACACCACAGAAAGGCAAATTATGTATTATGAGGAAGAGATCCCAATATGATTATTATTTTATAGGGACTAGTGAGTGCCATGATACATATTTCATTGCAACCGGATGGGGATTTAGAGGTGGAAATGATCCAGTCTTTCCTGGATTGTACTACATTTGTGGGAACAAGGCTTATTATCGGTTGCCAGACCATTGGTATTCCACATGTTATGTTGGCCTGGTCTTTCCAAAAATCTTTCACATGGATAGAGTAGAAAACAATGGACAAAATAACCTACTAATACGCAGTAGAAGAGAGACTTGGGCAGAAATTGTAGGTGACATTTTTGGAGCCTTGATACCAGCAGTGGGAATATCTTTGAATGCAAATAATATTCGGTAGCTGTCAACAGTAGTGGATCGCTTGTCAGCAAGCACCGCTGGAGGATTTCTATTGGTAAACACTGAAATGGTTGCCATGCGTGCTAGGGTAATGCAAAATCGACTTGCCCTTTGTTGGAGCCGGCCTCATGGTGTGGTCCGGTTCCCCCTCGCTCAGCTGCACGAGGTCCCATGCACCTCGGGGCTCCTCCATCCTGGATTACACGTCACTCCACGTGACCACCTCCATGACCCTGCTCTACCCGGCCTCGGTCCCAGCGAGGCCCGACATCGAGGCGCCCACCCCTGGCCCGGGGGATACCACGTGAGCCCTTCCCACTCCCGGCGGAGGGCAGTATCGATGGGACCCCCAACCGTCCTTCCACACCTAGGTGCGACCGCCCCACAGCTCTCTGGGGCCTGGCGCCTCTCCTGCTGGGCCCTACCCGGCCTCTCCGCCCTCCTGGGCGCAAGGGTCCGGACATCAAAGGGCTCAAGACCTATATCTGGGGCGACCCGACAACAAGATGACAGTTGTATCCTGGAGTCAAGAGCCCTGCTGATCGGATCGCGGCTGACCCTACGGAGAAAGACTCTTCCTGAAACTACCTGCTGAGCCCTGCTGACGACGTCGCGGCTCCATCGTGCTTACAAGACCTTCACGAACCTTTGGGGCCCTGCTGACGCCGTCGCGGCCCGACCTTATTGCAACAGACCATCAGAGCCCAGCTGACCTCGTCGCGGCTCGACCGAAGCGGACCTACCACCGGAGCCCTGCTGACTGTGTCACGGCTCGACCCAAGCGGAACTACCACCCGAGCCCTGCTGACGCCGTCGCGGCTCTCCACGTCCGAGCCGCTCTGAGACCAGCATCCAAGGTCTGGCGCAGAGCCCTCCCGTACCTGGTTGGTACTAAGACTGTCCCGCTACCCTATTCCTTCCAAGACATTGAGACTCTTACTGGATCTCTCGATCCCACTGTACATATTGAACGTGCTCCTTTTTTTATATAAAGAACCAAGATAAGCAACTGATACGGAGTCCTGTGTGGTGGTGTTACTGGGCCTAGTACGATTATAGGAGAAGGACCTCTCCTAGGAGGCTTCTCAGCGGCGCTCGGCTATAACTTGGCGGTAGGAAGGTGCCCGGAGTAGTCCCTCCGACTCCCCGGTGGTCCTCCCTCCAACATTTGGTGGCCAGCGACGGGATCCGAGCCAGACGCAATCGTACAAGCAAGTAACGCACCCACTACCTAACCAGACGGAAAAAGAAAAGGGGAACCATGGACGGACAAGAAGCAACCGTGGCCGCAACCTTCCAGCTGGAAAAGCTGGAAGAATACACCCACAAAGAACTAAAACAATTCTGCAAAGACAAAGGGATCCCAACCACAGGATTGGGCACCAAGGAAGAAATGCAGAAAGCCCTGAAAGCCTGGGCCAAAGCCGAGGCCACTCCACCCCGCACCAAAGGGACCTCGGCCCGGGACGAAAACCTGCCGACCACAACCCCGACAGATGGGGGGCAAGGCATCCCCGAAGCCCGCCTATCCCACGAAGAAATACGAGAACGGGAGAGGGTCCAGGCACACGAAATGGACCTCGCACGACTCCAGCTGGACGGCGAGCTCCAGCTAGCGGAGAAGAAAATAGCCCTGGAGCAACTACGGCTGCAAGAGGAAATCGAGGAAAAGAAACGGCATCGGGAACTCGAAGAGAGACGGCTAACCCTCGAGCACGAGAGGAGCCTTAAAGAACTCGAACTGAAATCCAAAACGGGGGAGACCAGCACCCCCGGGGCCCGGGACGCCCTGCCACTGACCGAGCCAAAGGTTCATATCCCCAAGGATGTCGTCAAAGAGTACTACAAGAACGACGACATCCAGCAGTGGTTCCGAGCCTACGAGGTAGCCATGACCTCCCATCGGGTACCCCGGAAGGATTGGGGTGCCGGCCTATGGGGGAGGTTCCTCAGCGAGGGCCGTGATACCCTGCTGCAACTCCCCGACGCAGTGATGACCTCCTACGATCACATGAAGGAAGCCCTACTCACCCGCTACGGACTATCAGCCGAGATGTACCGGCAGCGCTTCCGGGACTGCAAGAAGCTCCCCGGTACCACCTGGGTCGAGTACGTGGACTTCTTCAGCCGGGCTTTTGAAGGGTGGATAAAAGGGAGCAAGGTCACCTCGTACAATGAACTGTTCGACCTCATTGTCTGGGAGCACCTCGCCAACAACTGCTTTGTAGAACTAAGGCAACACCTCCTGGACAGTAAGTTGACCGAGCCCCGGAAGCTCGCCGCCGAAGCAGACCGATGGGTCAACACAAGGGTCCCCCGGAACCCCGTGGGGGACTACCAACGGAGTACCACTGGACTCCCTCGCCAGCGGGGCGGAGGAGGGGGGTCCCACCGCAGCCGAGAATTCCCAGCCGGACCGCCCAGAAGCCCGCCACGAGGCCAAGCCGCCAACCACACGTCCCCGACCCTGGGCCGGAGGGGGACCCCCATCGCCCGACCGGGACCCCGACCACCAGTGACCTGCTTCGGCTGCCAGCAGACCGGCCACTATGCGAGCGACCCGGCCTGCCCCGTGAACCGGCAAAACGGGACCGCTGGGCCCCCTCCCCGACAAATAGCTGCCACTGCCCTGGGGGAAGGAGAAGAAGAGGAGGAAAACCGCGAGGACGGGTCCCCCGAGTGGGAACCAGCTGCCATGTCGCTCATCTGCCTGGGCTCCCGAGAAATGGTGCCCCGAGCGGCCATCCCAAGCAACACCCAGAAGTACCAGCAGTGGGTCACCATCAACGGACGACGGGCCGAAGCCCTCTGGGACACTGGGGCTAGCGTGACCGCTGTCCGCTGCCACCTAGTGACCCCCGAACAAATCCTGCCACATGTCCTATGCCCGGTCCGGACCGCGAACAACACCGAAAGCATGTGCCGGATGGCCAGGATCCCCTTCGAGTGGGGAGGAGTGTCGGGCACCCTAAAAGTGACTGTCCGCGACGACGCCCCCGTGGACTGCCTCCTGGGGAATGACCTAGAGAGCTCCCCCTGGGCCCAGGTGGAGCGCCGAGAGCATCTGGGGATGCTAGGGCTGCCTGAGTGGGCCTGCGCCACCACCCGGTCCATGACCGCCCAACCCGCCGCTGCCGCGGCCACCGACCAGCCTACGGGCCCAGAACTATCACCCTCCTCCGGCACGGAGGAACCCGACGATGAGGCCGGGCCGTCCGAACTGTCTCCCGACGAGGCCGCCTCCCTCAGCGAGATCCCCGAGCTGGCTCAGTGGCGCCACGATGGGGGCCCCACCTGCGAACAGTTCCAGCAGGAACAGAAGGCCTGCCCGTCCCTCGAGGGGGCCCGACAGCAAGCGGCCGCCCAGGCCTCGGGGGACCCCACGGGAACCCACTGGGTCTATTGGGACAATGACTTACTATACAGCGAGCAGAAAGTCGCCGAGCTGGGAGCCGGCCGGGTGTTGGTGGTTCCCCTCCGGTTCCGGGAGTTCCTCCTGAACCTGGCGCATGACGTGCCCCTCGCCGGACACCTCGGGCGGGACAAGACTTACAGCCGTCTAGTGACCCATTTCTATTGGCCCCGAATGCGGAGAGACGTGGACCACCACTGCCGGTCCTGCCAGACCTGCCAGGCTAGCGGGAAAACTGGGGGTCGAGTTAAAGCCCCCCTCCAACCATTTCCAGCCGTCCACACCCCGTTCGAACGAGTGGGGACACCGCTTCATCCTGGTACTGGTCGACCACGCCACCCGATACCCGGAGGCCATCCCACTCCGCACTGTGACAGCTCCAGTTGTGGGCCGGGCCCTGATGGGCATCTTCTCCAGGGTGGGGTTCCCCCGAGAAGTGGTGAGCGACAGGGGTACGAACTTTATTTCAAAGTACATGAAATCCCTCTGGCAACAATGTGGGGTCACCTACAGATTCACTACCCCTTACCACCCCCATGGGGAACGGACTGGTCGAGCGGTTCAACAGGACCCTAAAAGGGATGATCCAGGGTCTGGAAGAGCCCCTGCGGAGGAGGTGGGATGTCCTGCTGCCCTGCCTCCTGTTCGCCTATCGAGAGGTACCGCAGAAATCCCTGGGCTTCAGCCCCTTCGAACTATTGTATGGGCACCCCGTCCGAGGGCCCCTCAGCCTGGTCAAGGAGGGCTGGGAGGCGAACGTCCCAGATGCCCCCCCCCCGACGTCTACCGGTACCTCCTGACCCTGCGGAACCAGACTCGGAAGTTCCGGGCACTGGCAGAAGCCAACCTCGAAGCCAGCCAAGAAGACATGAAGCGCTGATATGACGCAAACGCCTCAACCATCGAGTTCGAGCCAGGCCAGCAAGTCTGGGTCATGTCACCCGTGGACCCCTGCGCCCTGCAGGACAAGTGGACCGGGCCCTTCAAGGTGGTTGAGAGGAAGAGCCCCATCACCTACCTAGTCGACATAGAGTCCCCGAGGAACCCCCTCCGGGTCCTGCACGCCAACCGGCTCAAGCCCCACTTTGCCCGAACTGAACTAAGCCTGCTGCTGGCTACTGATGATGGGGGCGAAAGCGACTCCGAGCCCCTGCCCGACCTCCTGGGGTCCTCGGGCCAAGACGGTTCCTTAGAGGGAGTCCACCTCTCCGACACGCTGACCCCAGAACAGCGCCATGACTGCCGGAGGCTGCTGCAACCCTTCGCTGCCCTCTTCTCTCTCACGCCCGGCGTAACCCCCTGGTGCGTACACGACGTGGATACCCGGGACAGCCCCCCTGTGCGACATCGCGCCTACAGAGTACCTGACCGAGTCCGGGCCTGTATACAGACCGAGGTCGCCAAGATGCTCGCCCTTGGAGTCATTGAGCCCTCCGACAGCCCGTGGGCCAGCCCGGTGGTCTTGGTGCCGAAGGCCGCCGCCCCCGGTACTTCTCCGGAACTCCGATTTTGTGTAGACTACCGGGGCCTGAACGCAGTCACCAAGACCGACGCCCACCCCCTGCCCCGGGCAGACGAGCTGATCGATCGCTTAGGGGCCGCCCGCTACCTAAGCACCTTTGATCTCACCGCTGGGTACTGGCAGATCAAGCTCACTCACGGCGCCCAGGAACGATCCGCCTTTTCCACCCCCGATGGGCACTACCACTTTCGGGTGATGCCCTTCGGTATGAAGAACACCCCAGCGACCTTTCAGAGGCTGGTAAACAAGGTCCTGGCCGGGCTAGAAACCTTCAGCGATGCCTACCTCGACGACATTGCAGTCTTCAGCGACCATTGGGCCGCGCACTTGGGACACCTCGGCAAAGTCCTGGCCGCTCTCCAAAGAGCCGGGCTCACAATTAAGGCCAGCAAGTGCCAGATCGGTCAAGAATCTGTGACCTATCTGGGCCACCAGGTGGGGAGTGGCCAGGTAGCGCCCCTCCAGTTGAAGGTCGATGCCATCCAGGCGTGGGAGCCCCCCGCAACCCAGACCGCTGTCCGGGCCTTCTTAGGCCTCACAGGCTACTACCGGCGATTCATTAAGGATTATGGCAGCATTGTGGGCCCCCTTACGGAGCTCACTTCCAAGAAACAGCCCAAGGTGGTGCACTGGACGCCCCGCTGCCAGACCGCTTTTGAAGCCCTCAAGGCGGCCATGTGTGCTGCCCCGGTGCTACAGGCCCCTGACTACAGCAAGGAATTTGTGGTGCAGACCGACGCATCCGAGTACGGGGTCGGGCGGTCCTCTCCCAGATGGACGCCGAGGGCCTCGACCGACCTGTGGCCTTTATCAGCCGCCGACTGCTGCCACGAGAACAGAGGTGGAGCACCATCGAGCGGGAGGCCTTCGCTGTGGTATGGGCTCTCAAGAAGCTCCGGCCCTACCTCTTCGGCACCCACTTCAGGGTCCAGACTGACAACCGGCCCTTGCGGTGGCTCATGCAAATGCGGGGCGAGAACCCCAAGCTGTTGCGATGGTCCATCTCGCTGCAAGGGATGGACTTCACCGTGGAACACCGGCCCGGCAACGACCACGCCAATGCTGACGGCCTGTCCCGATTCTTCCGCCTCGGCGAGGAGAACCCCCAAGGAGATGGGTGACTCTCCCTGCCTTCAGCTGGGGGGGACGCGTGTTGGAGCCGGCCTCGTGGCGTGGTCCGGTTCCCCCTCGCTCAGCTGCACGAGGTCCCATGCACCTCGGGGCTCCTCCATCTTGGATTACACGTCACTCCACGTGACCACCTCCGTGACCCTGCTCTACCCGGCCTCGGTCCCAGCGAGGCCCGACATCGAGGCGCCCACCCCTGGCCCGGGGATACCACGTGAGCCCTTCCCACTCCCGGCGGAGGGCAGTATCGATGGGACCCCCAACCGTCCTCCACACCTAGGTGCGACCGCCCCACAGCTCTCTGGGGCCTGGCGCCTCTCCTGCTGGGCGTCTGGCCGCGCCCTACCCGGCCTCTCCGCCCTCCTGGGCGCAAGGGTCCGGACATCAAAGGGCTCAAGACCTATATCTGGGGCGACCCGACAACAAGATGACAGTAGTATCCTGGAGTCAAGAGCCCTGCTGATCGGATCGCGGCTGACCCTACGGAGAAAGACTCTTCCTGAAACTACCTGCTGAGCCCTGCTGACGACGTCGCGGCTCCATCGTGCTTACAAGACCTTCACGAACCTTTGGGGCCCTGCTGACGCCGTCGCGGCCCGACCTTATTGCAACAGACCATCAGAGCCCAGCTGACCTCGTCGCGGCTCGACCGAAGCGGACCTACCACCGGAGCCCTGCTGACTGTGTCGCGGCTCGACCCAAGCGGAACTACAACCCGAGCCCTGCTGACGCCGTCGCGGCTCTCCACGTCCGAGCCGCTCTGAGACCAGCATCCAAGGTCTGGCGCAGAGCCCTCCCGTACCTGGTTGGTACTAAGACTGTCCCGCTACCCTATTCCTTCCAAGACATTGAGACTCTTACTGGATCTCTCGATCCCACTGTACATATTGAACGTGCTCCTTTTTTTATATAAAGAACCAAGATAAGCAACTGATACGGAGTCCTGTGTGGTGGTGTTACTGGGCCTAGTACGATTATAGGAGAAGGACCTCTCCTAGGAGGCTTCTCAGCGGCGCTCGGCTATAACTTGGCGGTAGGAAGGTGCCCGGAGTAGTCCCTCCGACTCCCCGGTGGTCCTCCCTCCAACACCCTTGATATCTTATTGGCAAAAGACGGTGGAGTCTGTGGAATGCTGAAAGTTCAACATTGTTGCACTTACATTCCTGACGAAAGCAAAGATCTAAAAGTCTACATCAAAAACATTACAGAATTGCATGATGAAATAGTACCACTGGAGGTAGAAAGTATCTGGACTAAAGTTAGTAATAAAATGGCTGCTATTAAGAATTTTTTAGCTAAAGTAGGTAGTACCATTATTGGTAAAATATTATTTCCACTAATGTGTGTAATTTTCATATTATTAATTTTTAGACTAGGATATATGTGTTGTAGACATAGAAGAAATAAAAAGAAAATAAGAAAATTAGACGAGAAAATATCAAAAAGAAAGAAAAGAAACAAGAAAGAGATTTGGAAGAAATAGAATTGGAAGAGTGGAAGGAGAGTATGTATGACAAAGCAAAAAGAGAAGATGAGGAGGAAACAGAATTATAAAATCTGAGCAAGAAAACATTTGAATTTCTGTAAAAGGGGAAAATAAATTTTGTGGGTTTTGTTTTGTGGTGATAAAATCACCAAAGGGGGGATTGTTGGAGCAGGTATAATTTTTTCTTTTTGAATACCCACTCCATTTTCGCATGTCTATATTAAAACGACTATTGAATAATTATAATAATTAATGGTTTGATATTTTGGAATTAATCAACCTTATTAACAGAAAGAATACACGTGGGAATGCATTTTGCATGGCTAAAATAATAAGTGAACTAAGCCTGTATGCATATTAAAATGATAAACGTTGCTTGTGTGATGTTATTGTGATTTGCGCTAAAATAAACAAGTATTAACGGCTTTGGATGTTGCATATGGCTAGATAAATGCACGCACATAAGGGTATTAGCAAGGGAATAACACTGTTTTAATCATTTCCATGTATTAATTACGTTTTTTGTGTTTCTTTGCTTAAGTTGACCATTTGAGCCTGCCATAAAATGGCCGCCGACTGAATCTGACAGTTACACATGACATCAGTGAAGGGAGAGAAGAAGTGCGCTTGTGCAAAATTCAGCAGCTGTGACCTGCCAGTGAACTGTCATCACTGTGCCCACCAAGGCTGCTCTGGGCGAAAGGCCAACCCTTCAACAAAATGTTTCATATTTGAACTACGGATTCCCAATGTCCCATATATTCGCTTTTGAAACTTATTCCACATGGGAAAATCATAGAATGTTGCCAGATACACCAAGATGCATTTTTATTAACCAATGGAAACCCCTGAAAACGTTATTTGTTACATTTGGAATGTAAATTTTAGTATAAATAATAGTAGACTAGAGAGGTATGCGCGCCACTTCTTGAACGTCATTTCCAGTATCCTGATGTTATGCTGATGGAGAGGACGGTGACTCTGCATGATAGAACAGAACTTTGACGATTTGACTGAGGACCAGTTTCTGACTTAGAAAACGACAATTAGCCAGAATAGGTAAATATGACAAAAGATGATATTGAATTATTAAGATTTAACCTGCATTTGAATTAGATAAAAAATCATTATATGAATTAATGTGGCGGGTTGTTATTTCATTGAAATGTATTATTGAATAAATTTAGAGTGTTAAGGCGTCATTAAACTAAATCCAACTAAATGATGTGATCGACCTGTTGATGGAGGAATTGTTAGGGTGATTCAGGGAAAGTGGTTCTTCCATCAAGAAAGCAGTTTGGTTCGGAACCAGTGTCCCTTTGTAGGTGCGGATAGTTTGATAGAATGAATGTTGGTGTTATGGGCCCCACCAGCGTATGATGTGTGAGTGTGTGTGTGACTGAGAAATCATTCTGTTCGTGGAAATAGAGGGGAATTGAGGAACCCGAACTGCACCAGCCAGGGATAAAAAGAGGGAATGTCCAAGAAACATCTATAGCAGAAACATTCAATACAATGACTGATCCTAATACAGCAAATAGGACAATGTAGCGAGCATGCATGCGTTCACGTGAATCAGCATATAGACGCAGAGCAACCTTATATATATAATAAATTAGACTGTCCAGTTAAGAATCTCAAAACCAACATGAATTGACACCATCAGGAAAGGAGAGTGCACAGAAGAATACAGGGAGATTGAAAGAAAGAGGCCCACAGAAAATGAGAGACACAGAGTTGAGAAAGAAAGAGGAATAAAGACAGACAAGGCAAGGGAGCGAGCGAGGGAGGGGGAGGGAGAGACGTATTTGATATACAGACAGCAGGGACTGAAACTACCAGATGCGAAAGGTATCATGAACATATTCTTCGAGTATTAACCAACAGAAGGCGACCTGAGGTCCGAAGAGGGATTGTCAAGATAACAGTGGGAAAAGCTGCAATTCAGAAAATGAACGAATACAAATAAAAAATAAGCCACGGACTGCTTTATGAAACAAGGAGAAGGGGAAACCATTAGAAGGGCTTGAGCACTGCACAGAGATATGGACGCTGCAAAATCAGTCCACAGGTGTGGAGGGAACTGTAGCTACTGCACCAAGACGTGGGTGAGATTCACCTGCCTCAGCACTAGCGTGAAGTTGTTTGCAAAAAACACCAGGCAGCTGTGGAGAGAACTAACAGTAACTATACACCTGTGGAGGGGCCTACCTGCCACCGCTAACATGCGGGCATGAATGAGAATACATCAGCCCCCTGTGGCCACCACTGTCATTATGCAGGTGCGGACGGCATTTCAGCTACAACAGGCAACTGAGAAAGTTAACTGCTACCTCTGCGCGCAAGAGCAGGTGGCTGAGCAACACAAGTCATGGCCAACCCGCACAACAAAGTGCGTTTAACGCGTGCATAGAATTAATAGGCTCCTTTCTTAACACAGCGCAGTGCGAACCCTCTCCATCTGAAGGGTTGTCAAGGCAACCGACCTGCTCCATCTCCATCAGACTGAGATCAGTACCCGGTCCTCCCTGCTCACGCAGATAATTATACGGGCATTTCTCTTCTAAAACCCACACCTCCAAAAATGAAGAACACTCCAGACAATGTTGGTGCGCGTCTCTTGCCGCTAAAGATAAAACAACGCAACAGATGCCTTTACTGGACAAGCGCATCGGGCTGGGCCTACTGGCGAGCGGTACCCAAGCCATCACTGTACCTGGTCATGTTAGTGAGGGATGTCGCATCCTATCCTGCATGCGGCGCGCGCTCTCTGGATGCGGCTCTATTGTTCCGCGTGTGCGGGAATGGCGATGGCAGATTGCCGGTGTATGGCAGGCCTTGAGGAAAACAGGGAGGGCGTAGGAGAGGCATGTTCCACACTGGATTCTTCAGATGCAACATCTCTGCCAAGTGCGTTATTGGAAATTATGTTGGTCCCTCGTGCACACACACACACACGCGCGCACACCCTGTCCACCTCACAACAGCAGGTAACGAGCACCAGCAAACACAGGTAGTACACCAAGACAAAGCGTCAAGCCGGAGGCACGCGTTGTAGTAGATCTACGTGATGGCGCTTTAGAAAACAAAACATCAAAACAAAAATTAACCCCTTCGCCGCGGCAGGAATTCCGCCGCGGCGCTGGGGGGGGTTTGGGGGCAGCGCGGTGGTGCTGTGCTCGTGACGGAACCACTCCGTCATGAGCCACGGTAGAGCTGTGCTCATGACGGAGTGGTTCCGTCACGTCTCCGCCCACTGCGCTAATCGCCCGCACAGGCGGGGAATTAGCGCCGCGTGGGCGGAACGGCCGCCAACGGCCGTAGCATGACGGAACCACTCCGTCATGAGCACAGCGCAACCGTGGCTCATGATGGAGTGGTTCCGTCATGAGCGGGGAAGGGGTTAAACAGTGAGATCGGCAATGTCCAAACACTCAGCTCTGACTTGTGTTTCTGTTGGATATCCCATGAGGTATCCTCTCTGCTCTTAAGATGTTGATCCCAAAGATAACTTCACAGGGTACTCTGTACTTCTCCGTTAGGCGTGCGCCTGGCTGAGCTGCTAAGGCACGGTTCGCTTTCACTTTCATCCTTCGCGAAAACTTTCTTGTCTTTATGGGGCCATGTGTTTGAAAGACATGGCTCCATAAAGATAAGAAAGCTTTCACGGCAGAAGGAAGGCAGACGAGCCCGTCCAAATGGGACGGCTCAGAAAGCCAATCAAAAATGTCACACACACCTCTTTTCCAATGGCTGGCCACCGTTTAGCATAAACGGTGACTCCTGCCAATGGAAAAGTGGGGCAGGGCTTAATGCCCTTTACAGAAACTAACCAAAGTCATTAAATCTCGCCAGCGAGACTGCGCATGTGCGCAGCCTACACCAGGCGAGACGTAAAAAGGGTATGTGTCTGAGGTCGGCACAAGAAACAGGCAAGCTGTAGTAAGTGAGGCCAAGGAAATAACGTAAAGGTTTTAGTTTTTTTGCAGGTGTCCTTCAGGATTACTGAGTCACAGCAGGTGGTGCTGACAGTCTCCTCCCTGGGCAGACATTTACAGACTGCAATGGGGCAGGGGATGTGTGGTCTGTGAGGATCTGAAAATGAAGGTGACTGCAAACAGGGCTCCTCCTTCCACTGGACAGACGGACAGAGCCCTAGGGGTTCTCACTCCTCTGCAGGAGGCTGGGCAGAGAGGAAGATGCTATGACCCGCTGCTGCTGCTGACGCTGCTGCCGCTGACCCGGACACTATCACACTCACAGGCCTCAGGAGAGCTCATCAGCATACGGAACTGCCACTGACTCTGCCGCTGCTGACCCGAAAGCAGACATTTGTTGGGTGGGAGGGGTAATGTAACGCTAAGAGGACGCTTCATTCAGCCTTCTCTGCTGGTGCTAACTCTATCGCGATTGACCCGGAAGCAGAAATTTGGCTCAGAAAACAAAGATGTTTCGAACAACCTCCGCGCTGGTGCTGTCGCTGCCTCTGGTCACCCGGAAATGAATCCGTTCCTGAGTTAACTACACAGGGGAGCAGTGGCAGCAGCGAGGGGAGGTGAGTCCAGGGTGTGAGGAGGGCAGAGAGTGAGAGTCCAGGGTGGTGGGGAAGAGGGGAGGGGGTGAGTCCAGGGGGCAGTGGAAGTGAGTCCAAGGGGGAGAGGAGGTGAGTCCAAGGGGAAGAGGAGGGAAGTCGTGGGGGGATGAGGGGAGGTGAGTCCAGGGGGGATGAGGGGAGGTGAGTCCAGGGCGAAGAGGGGGTGAGTCCAGGGGGGAGAGTGGAGGTGAGTCCAGGGGAGAGAGGGGAGAGGGGAGGTGAGTCCAAAGGGGAGAGGAGGAGAGGTGGGTCCAGGGGGGAGATTCCAAGCGGGGCATTATTATTGACTTCATGAACTAAAAGGCAGAGGGGCCGATAAAAGCCATTTCTCCTGATTGTGAAACAACTGTTAGTCGGATTGACAATGCTTTTATGCTGGATGTCATGTAGCAGATCTTTGGTTATAAGAGCTTTAGATCTATGAGGTCTTTTCGCCTGAAGGAATGTCTTTCCACATTTCTGGACAAAATATCACCTTTTCTAAATGATTCATATTTAGATTTTCCTAATGACCCTAAATTATGTGTTGTATAATGTTTGAAATCGTATGAGCTTTGTTCAATGGGATTCAAGCAAGATGCTGAAGGCCATTTTTTGATTGCAAAAGCCATTTGTTCCTGTCAGATCAGCTGATCTGGTCAGATAGGTTGGGCGTTTTATGGCAGAAGACTGGGTTGACATGAGTACATTGGGGCACACTCAGTCAGGGGTTCAATGGCACCAAAACATGTTTATTAGGCTCTAGGTTAGAGAATATTATGAGGGTATAGATTGGTCATCTGATTTTACTTTCAAGACATTTTATTATAAGCCAATAGCCAATGTGGCATCAGTGCTCGTTGACACGCTTTAAACAAGCAAAATCTCAGCCTCCGTTCCTGACATAGAATTAAAAATGTTATAGCGTTTGCCTCAAGAATTTTCAATTCTATTAAGGGCATAGGGCGAGGATTATCCCAGCGTTAGTCAACATGTGCATTAGATGTGAATGAGGGCCTAATTTACATGTTGGCGGCATGTCCGATGTAGATGCTGGACATGTAGTCCTTTTATGCTGTTTCTTACCGCCAGAAGGAACAATGAAAACATTATAATGCTCTGCTCACCGAAGACTCCCATGATGAAAGGAGCATTATATTTTTTGTTTACAAAAAGAAAATCCCGTAAAAAACCAATTACTCTCTGCTATAGGGCTGCGTCCTGCTGGTACAGCCCCATAGAACAGAGTAATACACATTGCCAGGAACCGCCTTCATGTTTGATAAATGACTGCCTGCTTAGCGGTCATTTATTAATTAGGCGGATGGTCTCTCCACCATGGGGATAGAGTAATGTACTTTCTGCCCATGGTGGAACTGCATACCATCCGCCCAATAATAAATCAAGCTCTTAATATTATATTCCAGGATTGTGCCGTGTTGGTCATTTGATGTCCTTTTCTGTTATTTAAATGTTCTGTTTCGGGTTGGACGTTACCTTGTTTGAAGTTGTTTCTCGTACTAAGCAGAAGCAGGAGTAAAGGCCGTTCTGTAAAGCTGCACGGCCAAATGGGTATTGCACCAATAACAGGTTGGATCCTGTGGTTCTTCTGGATTTGCTGTCCTTAGTGACACTGTTTTCTCTTCCGTGACCACCTGGAGGGTTCTAGGCTATAGTGGAATTCTGTATCATACCATCCATATTGGAGTTACAGTGGCTTTTTGTTCTTCTGTAAGTGAAGTTCCAAGTTGTTGATCTTTTGTTGGACTGAGTAAAGAAAGAGGAGTCCTTTTGGTGCCTCTGATTGATAAAAGGACATGTATGTGCTGATTAATCACTAAACTGATGGGAAATGTAGTTTTTTGTGTTTGACTGTTCTTAATGGCTGCTGCGAATATTGCAGCAAAGATTGAGAAGCATAATCTTCACCTCTGTATTGTTAATAAAATTGATTGTTCTTGACGCAAAACCTACTAAATCTTTTATCCTTTTAAATGTTCTATTACGTTGTACACTCCAGTGCACATGAACAGTATCCAGCTTACAGAAAGCCCTTTAAATGTTCAATTATGGCATACACTCCAGTGAGTGTGAACAGCTTCCTGTTTAAGATACATGTATGATACCCCTCCATCTCTAGGATTCTCTGAGGCCACATGTCATATGTTGCTTTGTACTGCAGGAGAGAAATTAGTTTATAACATTCTTCAGCCAGGCTCACGAAGCAGCAGGGTTAACACCGTCATCGCACAAGTACTATCAAAAGTTCACATGCTCTTCTCTGTTAATGCTGGTAAGTGAGAATTGACACCTCACACCTGGAATATTGAATGTGGTGCCAGAATATTCCAGGGAATCTTCATTTGCAACACTGCTTTAGCTCATTATACATCTGGTTCTTGTCTTTCGTACTGATACAGCTGCGTGGACGTGAGTCAAATATTATCTGCTATTGCTGTCAACTTGTGACCACTTCTTTAGCACCAAGATATGCGGTGTATTATCACATCTCCATCACCGGACACTGACTTCTACCATCCATCACCAACATTCTATTACATCATGCACACACCACAGTAGCTTAGGTAGGTCACAGGTTTAGCCACGGCCAGTGAACACCACAAGGACTCTCTATCTCCTCCCTACAGGATGTGTATTGAAGTCAGACTGTTGAGCTTGGCCTTTGGAGTCAAGAACTGAGAGGAGCAGCTCAGGGTGTGGACACAACAAATGATGGGAGACAGCAACTTGGCAACCTTCCAACTCGGTGCCGCCGTGTGTCACTCAATATTGGCTGCGCAGGTGATATCACACGGTTCGCACACAATTAGCTGGAAATCCCTTCAGAGATCAGATTTCCTGCGAAATGTTTGGAGGTTCTGTGACGCCGATGTCCATGTGAGTTTAAACCATCCCGGGACAGTGGCAGCTGTCTCAGAAGCTTTGTTTTTGGTGTTGGGGTGAATTTAAAGTGCCACAGGTTGTGCTCTGTGGAAAGACCTACCACCTTCAAGGACCTGACTCACATCACACATATTGAAAAATGTTTATAGGTTGGCAGGTCTGAACCTGTGACCCCTCTAATCCTACTGAGCACCCTCAAACCCTTCGAGTTTCATAAGTTTCATACATCTGGGGTGGAGCAGCACCGGTATTCCATCTTAAATGTTCCAAAGTGCTCTCATATATGCAAAGTTAATACGCATTCTATGTTGGGACCAAAGTTTTCAGCTTATGCATTTCTCTCTCCATTTTATTAGCTCAGCAGCTCATCAGCAACATTGAACTATAGAACACATTCAGGAACTACCTATTCCATGGGACCCAAGCCTAAAGAAAACAGTCCACTAATGACAGTTCCTCCTTTCTAGCAAAAGAGGTTAAGCACCTCTACTTTTTTTTTTTCTTTTCTCTGTAGCCAGATAAGTGTTTTTTCATATATGGGTATTATAGGGAAACAATGTGCATGATTTGTGACTGCTCTGCTACTTTAATCTCTATATGTCAAGTCATCCCCTGGGGTTCATTATTCTTGTTAAATAGTTTTCCCCACTGAGTTCTTGGTGTTTCATCTGCCTGGCCTCCCGCCCCTGTGACAGCTGTGTTTGGCAGTCGCAGGGTCAGGAAGTGCACACATGGTGACTGCACGCTTGCAAAAGCTTGAACTGTACTCTGGCTGCTGGGGAGTTTTAGTGCTGCATACCCCAGTCAATAATCCGATTCGCGCAGTGACGGGTGTGCGCTACTAGAGGGTGCTTGAGTTAGAATGCGCAGCTTTGCATCTCACAAGCACCCATCATTCTTTCCTCTCATAGATTGGCAGAGTATCAGCAGAGTGTACGTTTAATTTCACAGCTGCATTACTTACCTTTTTTTCCTCCTGAAAGTTGGCGTTTATGCATGAGGAAGGGATTTATTTTGGGGAGTACATTAGGTGCTCATCTGCATAGCATGATTTGTACAATGTATCCAGGGGTGTTTTTGGGATACGGGCAGTAATCTAAGGAGAACAGTGGGGAGCGACAATTGACTTGAGGGCAATTACCCTCCTAGATTCCAAGTAGCCCTTCCTAATGCCAGGGTGAATACTTACAATTACACCTGAGCACCATGGCAGATGATGGAAGGGAGTGTGGGGGTGGGGCACACCTTAGGCAATCAGGTGGTCCCCCCTTTGATGAAGCGTTTGCTGCTATAGATGCATCTTTACAAAGGACAGTCTCGAACTTCTTGGAGCAGGTGAGCAGGCAAATCCTCTCATTAGCATCGAAACGCTCTATGCACCCCAGCTGGGGAAAGGTTGGTCTGTCACGTGTCCCATTGAACTTCAAGGGAAGCTATGAGGCTGGGTAAATCCAAGGCCAAAAGACCATCACAACCTCCTACTTCTAATGCTTGGAAAGTCCAAGTCAGGCCTTCCTGAAAAGGCGCCTGACATCCTAGTACGAGTTTGATCCTGACCATACCCCTGGAGAGGAGGATCTAGTTGCACTGGCAGACCTCGATGATGGGGCTGATTCTGAAGCTCATGACCTGGGCGATAAATTGGGGTGAGAAACCGGGCCCCCATCTGATTCAGCATCCAGATAAAGATCAGCCTCTTGACTCTGGATGTTAGAAACTCTATTGCCGATTTGAGTAATTTGGTGAAACAGCAAAGAGCCGATGAGAGCCCGATGTGTAAGGAGACAAGTTTGTAGAGTTAAACCTTTGACACAGGGATCTCTCCACTTTCTTCCCTGAGACTTCTACAACTTCTTTTTGAGGTGACTAGATCTGGTTAGCTGAACAACGTCAGTCCTGTAACCCATTTTAAACAACTGAATCACTCAGTTGGACCAGTACCTCTGCCATTACTCCCCACTTAGTAGTTAATGGTATTGTGCCTGCCGCTCTTAAAGACACCACAGCAAATCCTTTGCTACGAAAGCCAAAAGCAGATCCCTTGATTTTGAAAAAATTCTGACCAATATCATTACTTTCCTTTGCTCCTAGCTGTTTGAAAGATTTGTAGCCAAGGACACTAGAGCATGATTTTGGCCATCGCACAATACAGAGTCAGTGCTTCTCCCTATTATAGATGAGCTCTAATGGGAGCAGGAACCAATGCTTTAATCTCATTAGATCACTCTGCTGTCTTCGCTCAGTTGAGTACTCCATCTTGGTGAACCATGTTGAGGCTTTGGGTATCGGGTGCTAGGCCCTAAAAAGGTTCATATCATTCTTTACAGGCTGAACATGTATCGCCAGATTGGGCAACTTTTCATTCAACAAATTGCATTCAGTTTCAGAGTGACTCGTGGGTCGTCAATCTCGCCCCATTTGTTCACCAGCTATTTATGTGTTCTGACGACACCCAGATCTTGCTGTGTTTAGACAGTAAACCCTCCCCTCCCCTCCCATTCCACCAAACCATGCCTTTCCTATGGCAGTGGCTGGGTTGCAATAAACTAAAGTGAAACGTAGAGAAGACCGAAGTTCTGCTTGTTAATTACCATAATGACTTATGGCTTGATCCCTACTAGACTTCGGAGATGGACCCTCTTCCACTTGTTGCTCAAAATGTGTAGAGCTTGAAAGTAAAGATCAACAGTTCTTTCTCTGCCTGGCAAGGCCTGTCTGTTATGTCATTATGCAGGTATCATATTAAAAGCCTGAAAAAGATTGCCCCTTCTTTGACCCTAGAAAGCAGGCACCTTGTAGCAGCTGCATTGATTTACAGGTTCCTACAACCCTACTAAATGACTTAAGGTCGTTCAGAGTGCATCAGCTAAACTGATGGTCTCCTTTTGATTATTTTTCTCATGCTATACCTATTATCTAGAAACTTCACCAACCTCCAGTCCGAGAGCACATTTGTCCCATTTGTTCACCAGCTATGTTCTCCTGACTGTTTCGGTCTTCCACCCTGAATGAATACTGCCTCCTCCAAAGTTCTCACCACATTGAAAAACATTACTTCCAGTCCCACTACTCAGACCCTGTTGACCGCTATGCACGTTAGGACCAGGCCCTTCATTGCCTCAGTTTTCTCCTTACCCCAGGTTTGGTGATACCTGTTCCATGTGGTTGGTACTTGCTTCTCTAAAAAGGCCTCTTGCAATCTCTTCTGCAGTCAATATTTCAGGCTCAAACACCATTTTTGATGTCCTTATTTCACCCCCCTGCCCCCCATCTATTCAGGCACTGCCCTGTGATTCAGAGTACCTTCCCCTGCAAGGGAGAAGAGCTTTACATTTCAATAAGAGGGATGTCTTCCTCTCTTTCATCTCATTGTCTACACTGCTAAGGCTCTCAAGACCAGTTCAGTTTGGGGCTTCTGCTCATGAGAAGAGAACCAGGTATATTACTCGATTCTATGTCAGGACTGGAGGCGAGGATTATGCATTACTTTCTTCATTCTTTATTGTACAGCAGATTCAAAGATTAAACAAAAAAACTTCAAACACTACATAGCCCATGAACCAAATGGAGAATGTGTTCATGACAACCATTAACCAATCCCAACACAGTCCACATGTCCATATAAATTCATGCTTCATCTAGTACTTCCTCTTCCTTCACTGCTCCATCAGTTAAGCTCCTCACTTCCTTAACGACTCTTGTGGTTCAGTGATATTGGGGGGTACAGAGCGCTATATATTAAGAGCTTGTACTGTTGTTATTAAGCAGTTACAGTGTTTATACTGGTGCTTATTTCTGCGGCTATCATGCAGTAGGCTTCGGCCCTAGCACGTCATTATACCGTGCAAATCCCCTAGGTGGCACTGTTTTGCGCCGTCGATGGACTCTGTCAGGCGCGTTATGGCCTGTTGACCAGTGCACTATCCTGAGCACTCCACAGACCCATGACATGTGTTAGGGAGGTTGCAATGGTTTTCCTGGGAAGCAAGGACTCCCCACTTTAGCTTTCCCTCCCCACCAACCCCCGCATGACTTTGCGAACGCAGTAGGGTTGATGCCACCTAGTAGCTGATTGTCTTACTTCTAGTTACCAAGCAACTGTGATGGGGCTGCCCATCTTAATCAATACAGGGCGAGATTAGTGATATCTGGTGCTCACACCCTTACTTGTGATAGAGTCCTATTGCGACCATGAATATTCCCCTAACCTAGCCTCTGAAGAGGAATGGCCCTATCAACGTTGCTTTCCTGCAGAGGTTGACAAGCTTCTCTCCCACGCTATCACTGGAGTGCTTGCCCACCTACAGGACAGTGTGGAAAAGTTGACGTCCCAGGTCTCTGGTTACTCTGGGATCCTTGGGGACCTGTGGGCAGGGCCTAGTGGCCTATCCGTGATAACTTCTCACATGGCCCAGAAACTTGACGCAGGGCACCTGGAAGGCTTTGATCAGCTGAGAGAGGCCTTCATAAGAGTTTACGCATGTTAAAGAACACACCCTACCGGAAGGAAGCTTTCCCGGGGAAATAAGCGACTCTGTTGCACTATACTTTGACCCTGAGGAGGGGTCCCCCAAACATGGTGAGGGTGACACAGATGAGGACGGATCCTCTGATGGGGGGCAGGATTCAGGTAGACCCTGGAGCCCTGGGTCAGCCGCCTCCAAATCCTTGGAAGGGGATTCCACCTCAACCGACATGTTCGAGCCTGATGTTATTTACCACCCAAGATCCTCAAAATAGCTCCCTGACCAGAAAGTGACAGAATATGTGGCCAGTAAAATTTGCCAGCTCCTGGTTAAGCAAGTACCCGCTTGCAGGCGAAGTGCCCTAGGCTAGCTTAGGGGGCAAGATGGCTGCCACCTCTGACATAGACCCCAAGATATGTACCTTTTTTGCAAAGTACATGAAGGATCCCAAGAAGGGGATTGACCGCTCCTGGAGGGCATGTCAAGATATGTTTTTAGACGTCGTGGGGCCCCTGACAAAAATCATTGAGCTGGCAGAACAGGTGAGTCAATTTGAGACTCCCTACCCACTGATATTGTGACAGGTTGGGTGCAGGGGGCGGTATGCCTGTTAGGTAACGCCAACTGTGCTCTCTCCGCAGAGAGGCAACGTTCCCTCCTGATTGAGATAGACCCTAAATTGGGGGAGTTGTTGGAGGTAAGGGCAGTTGTTTGGTGAGCCCTTTGTGAAAGAACTTGGGAAGTTCGTGGTCACATTTGCGGCTCTAGACAGGTCGCAGACATCTATAAAAAAGAGGTCAAGCCTGCCAGAACAACGGATTTAATGGCAGCTGGCAGGGGACCTTCTTTGCCAGCCACACTGCCCAAGGAGGGGCTAACACACCCGGCGATTTCAACGGTAGGCGATAACCTTTCTTTCCCTCAAAGACTGGGGGAGGCGGAGATTTTTTGCACAGAAGTGGGCACAGATCTCGTCGGACACTTGGTTCCTGGAGACGGTACAGAGCTACCACATGGAGTCCTACAGAACTCCGGTTCTGATGGCAAGGCCGCATCTCTTGATTTTCTCGGAGCAGGACACATGCCTGATTGACTCTAAGGTACAGGAATGCCTCACCAAAGCAGCAATTCGAAGGTCAGTACTACACCCTCGAGGTTTCCTCAGCAATTGTTTCATAGTAGAAAAGAAGGACAAGGGGTTTCATCTGGTAATAAACCATACAGGCTTCAACAAGTAGCTAGTATATTGCCACTTCAAGATGGAGGGCATTCACCATCTGAGAGATCTCTTTCGGTAGGACTATTGATTGGTAATTTTGGACCTCAAAAATGCATACCTCATAGTCCCTCTATTTCCCCCACATTGCTGTTTTCTGCAATTCAAGTGGAGGGACCCGATATTCAAATTTCAAACTCTCCCGTTCGTCCTTTCCTTAGCACCATGGTGCTTTATGAAGCTCCTCAAACCAGTGGTGGAGGCCCTAAGGACGAAGGGTATCAGGTTGGTTAATTACTTCGATGATATACTCCTGATGGATCAATCACACACACAATTGTTGTCACACTTGAGCACGACTATTGCGCTCCTCCAGGATTTGGGATTCGTCATCAACAGACAGAAGTTAGAATTGACTCAGTCGCAGACCATGACCTTTCTGGGGTTCCTCAGAGACTCCAGGTCAGCCACGCTGAGCCTCCCAGAGCAGAAGATCCACAAGATCAGGAAAGAATTGACCAAGGTCCTGAAAAGGGACAGGATTTCCCTCATGCAGTTGGCCAGGATAGCTGGTTTATTGTCATGCTTGATTCAAGCCATTTTCCCGGGCCCTTTGCATTACAGGGCATTACTGCGATTGAAGGTGACTCGTCTACGGAGGGGTCGCACCTGTTCAAAACTTGTTTCTCTGACCGTGGAGGCCAAAACAAAACTATAATGGTAGACCACCTGGAGGCGTTGATCAGATGAGCGATCCTCAGATCTCTCACAGACCTGATAATAGAGTTGGATGCTAGCCAGCTGGGTTGGGGTTCCAGATGTGGTACGATCTTCATGAAAGGCAGATGGACAGAGTGGGAGATGAGTTTGCACATCAACTGCCTGGAACTTCTCGCAGGGTTGTTTGCAATCCTATCTCTAACGTGGGACACGGTCTCCTGCTGCGTCCTCCTGAGGATGAAAAATACAACAGCAGTCTAATATATCAATCGGTTGGAACTACCCACTCAAGAGCATTAGCAGAGCTGGCCAAGGACTTTTTGCACTACTGCCTCCATCTCCAGATTTCGGTGACGGCGGAGTACCTTCCGGGGTCTCAGAACACAGTGACGGAATAGAACTCCAGACATTTCAAGGATTCCAGCAAATGGACCCAGTGACATTCAAGGCCCTGATGGACCGACGGGATCCATGCAACGTGGGCCTGTTTGCCTCAAGACTGAATGCCCAACTGCCATGGTATGTCAGCTGCCGACCGGATCCGGGAGCATTGGCGGTAGACTCCTTCCTGCAAGACCTGACGATAGGTCAAGGCTATGTGTTGCCACCATTTCTTCTGATTCCCCAAGTGCGGTCTCAAGTCCTGCGTCAGAGAACTTCTTTGTTCTTCATAACACGGACATGAAGTCTCAGGCATGGTTCCCAACCCTGTTGGAGCTATTGTGGGTGGCCCCAGTGCAACTTCCATCGTTCCCCGGGATCCCAGCGGCCGTCCACATCCACTGGTCTTACAGGGTCACCTCAGCCTCATGGCTTGGAGGTTTTAGGCGATGCTGGGCAGACGGCAGACGGCAGACTTTTGGATGAAAGTGAGAGGCTCATCTAGCAGGCATCGGCCCCCGAGACAGTCCAAAGGTACAGATCGGCCTGGAGAAGATGGGTTGATGGTGTGCGGAGAGACGCCTGGATCCTACGTGGACGCAGATAATCTTCATCTTGATTTTCATGCAGAACTGTCTTGCTCTGGGCTTCTTTATTGAAGGGGGAATTCTTTCAGATCTACAATTTCAGCGGGACATCATCCCATCAACAACGTTACAGTGGGGAAACACCCATGGGTGTGTAAACTGCTCCAAGGCATCAGAATGTCACAGCCCCTGGAACCCAGATACTCTGGGTTACTGGACGTCCGTCTAGTACTACGTCATCTTTAGGGCTGGCAGGATAATCATTACCTTTCTAGGAAGGAGATTTCAGCTAAATTGGCCATGTTGCTATGCCATGTTGTCACCTGTAAGAGAGTGTCTGATGTCAGAGCATTAGACATCACAGTGAGAGTTTTCACTCTGGAAAGGGTTACCTTCACTATATCTCCAAGAACCAAAACTAATACCAGGTCAGCAATTTATCCAGCTTTTGAGGGTTCTCACAAACTTTGTGTAGTGTGATACCTTCTTAAGGCCTGCGAGGAGATGATGGCAGAAGTAAGGCAGCCCGCTGAGAGACAACTGTTAATTACCATCAAGAATCTGTTCAAGGGAGGAGCCTAGCCCTTGACCAAGATGGCCGCGTGAGCTTTGAGCTCCCGAGACCCTCGTGCCCTCCGTCGTCTATCCTGTATCTAATCCTGTTTGTATGCATGGCATCGTGTAGATGACCTGTCAAGGAGGCGATTGATGCCACCCGAGGTCGAATCGCCCACCGGGAACCGGAGTTATGCATGGCGGAAGATTGAGGCCTATCTCCGAGGGATGCCAGGGGCTCGAGTTGGCAGGATGCCCGACCTCTAATTGAACAACAGCGGCAAGGCGAGGTGTGAACTGCCGGACGGAGGTCCCTATCCTTTCACTTTCACTTTCTCGCCCTTTGTCTGCCCAGCCCAGGGAGTGCTCACGGCTGCCTTATTATCATTTGGACGCTCTGCCTGCCACACTGGCGACCCATCGCTAGACGAAGCACTCCTGCTCTCTCTCGCTGAGAGAGGGCAGTCCTGATTGAACCGACTTGCTTGAACCCACCATGTCGGGCAAAGCAGAGGTGGACCGGCCGAAGCCTAAGGCCACCAGGCGGGGAGCCTATACTCAAGCCAATAACATGGACCGCTATGCCCAGCAGAGGGGGTCACCGGGTGCACCGAGCCAGTCCCCGGACACACAGAAGACTGCCTCACCCTTGGCCCCGGAGCTCTCACTGCAGGATGTCATGGGCGCGCTCGACGGACTGCAGACTTCGATGGGAAGACAGTTTGATGCCCTGGCGCACAAAGTGGATACCATCTTGGTGGATGTTAATCTGATCCGCGCGGATTTGGGCAAAACAAATGAACGGGTCAAATCCCTGGACATCAAGACCACGGGCCTTGCTGATGATGTCTCGGACCTGCAGACCGAGGTCCGTAAGTTGCGGACCGAGAGTGATCTCGCCGCCCGCCGGCTGGAGGACTTCGAGAGCCGGGCCAGGCGCAACAACGTGCGCGTTATCGGGGTCCCGGAGTCATCGGACGAGACTTCCGTGGACCTGCTCGTGGAGGACTTGGTGCTCAACCATCTGCAGCCTAAGGGTCTTGGGAAGTTCTTCGCAGTTGAGAGGGCCCATAGAGTGCCGGGTGGGAGGCCCAAGGTGGGAGCCCCACCGAGGCCGATTGTCGCCCGGCTCTTTCATTTTCGAGACCGGGACGCGATCCTGCAGGCCTCGAGGGTAACGGGCCCGGTCCCCTTCCAGAACGCGTCGGTGAATTTCTATCCTGACTTCACCCAGCAGGTGCAGAGGCAGCGGCAGGGCTTCCTGGGGGTGAAGAGGAGGCTTCGGGAGAGGGAACTGAAATACGCCATGCTCTTCCCTGCCAGACTGCGGGTGGTGTATGAAGACCGAACATTCTTCTTTGAGTCGCCTGCCATGGCGGATGAATGGCTGGACGCTCTGCCTCGACGACGCACGGAGGAGGACACTGCCGTAGACGGGGACTCTGGCCGGGATGAACAAGGTTGATGTCTTCGGAACCGGACTGACTCGGACTGACTTTAGATAATGACTTGCAGTAAATACGGAGGTTGTGTGAGGACGAGGGGAGCTCTTTCCTCCCTTAGGGTACTTTTTGTAGATTTTGGGTTTGGTAGGGCGACAGGCACACTGCAAGTTGGGGGGGCTTTGTAAGCTGCAGCAGGGGTGCAGGGTGGGGGGGGTTTCCGGGATTTTGGGTTTGTTGTTGGGGGGTTTGTTTTCGCAAGGCATAGTGATTATTTCCAGGGCTGTTCCATGGTGGCTCTTCGGGTGTGGGGTGGGCCTCTTTACGTTTGGGGATGGGGGGTAGGGGTTTAAGTGTTATAAGCTGGAATGTTAATGGTTTGGGGGATCGCATTAAGCGTGGGATTGTTTTGCAATTCTTGAAACGGTCATTGCCGTATGTCGCCCTGCTGCAGGAGACGCATCTTATAGGTAATACGTGCTATGCTCTGAATAGGAAGGGTTACAAATTCATAGCTCATTCGGGATTCTCCTCTGGGTCCAGGGGTGTGGGCATCCTAGTCAGAGCCTCGCTACCATTTGAGGTGGACTCCACCATTGTTGATGATAGGGGGAGGTTTGTGGCGGTGGCGGGGCGGTGGGAAGGAAGAACTTTGGTTTTAGTTTCGGTTTATGTCCCGCCAGCCCTGCAGGCCTCCACGTTTACAGATCTGGGTAGGGCCTTGCTGGATCTCCCGGGGGGTATGCTTGTGGTGGGAGGTGATTTCAACGCTGTTGGCTCCGGTCTGCTGGATAGATACCCGCCCAGAGACACAGGGGGGGCTCAGAAGTGGCTTCCAGACTTTCTAGAAACGCTTGGCCTCATAGACTGTTGGAGGCTCCGGCACCCCACACAGAGCCAATACACTTTCCACTCCGGGGCGCATGGTAGCCTTTCTAGGATTGATTACCTACTCACTCTGGCTGCGCATGCCTCATTGGTGTCCGAGGCCAGGCACATGGCGCGTGGTATATCTGACCATTCGCCAGTGTGGGTCAGGCTGGATCTAGGTCGGGAGGGAGGGGGAAGGGTGGCCCCTATCAACCCTTGGTACTTCCGAGACCCCAAGATGCGCAGCGCGCTGGTAAAGACAGTAGATAATTTTTTCAAGGACAATCAGGGATCCGTGGACTCGGCGCTGTCGCTGTGGGAAGCATTTAAGACCGTGCTGCGGGGGGAAGCCCTCTCCCTTGTAGTGGCTGCCAAGCGGCGGAGAGATGGCGAGGTTTTGCAGGTTGAGGAGGAGATCGCGGCTTTGGAGGGAGCGCTGGAGGAGGAGGTTACAGAGGCCTCACTGCATGAGCTGTGCTTGAAGCAATCCGAGTATAAGGACCTAGTGACTAATGCCGCTAAGACCCTCAGTAGGGAACAGCAGGGCCGTCTGTATGATGTTGGTGACAAGGCCGGGAAACTCCTGGCTTGGCTGGATAAAAAAGAACGGGTTAATAGAGTAGTGCCGGAGTTGACGGGAGAGGGGGGAGATGTGATTGTGGAACCTGAGAGGATTGTACAGTGTTTCTCGGACTATTTCCGAATGGTTTATGCCTCAGTGTCGGACAGGCCGCCCGAGGACTCGCGTGACCTCCTGCGTGATATCGCATTGCCCTGTCTCTCCGATATAGATAGGGACGATCTAGATGCAGACATAACGGTCGACGAGGTGGCGGGGGCTATCCGCGCGTTGAACTCGGGCAAGGCCTCGGGTCCGAACGGCTTGCCGGTCGACCTGTACAAGCTGTTTCCGGATAGGGTCGCCCCTCACCTGCGCGCCATGTTCGTGGAGGCGCGGGGGAGTGGGGCCCTCCCGTTGGATCAGAGACTGGCGACAATTGTGGTTATACATAAAGAGGGCAAACCCCGAGATAAGTGCGCCTCATATAGGCCTATCTCACTCCTTAACGCAGAGCCGAAAATTCTGGCTAAAATCCTGGCGGTCCGGTTGATTAGGGTACTCGGTGACTTGGTCCACCCGGATCAATCCGGATTCATCCCGCACCGTAGCACTGCGTTAAATCTTCGGCGCCTTCATGGTGTAATCGCCAGGGCGGGCACGCTGCGCGAACCAGCTATTGTGGCGTCTCTTGACGCCACGATGGCCTTCGACACGGTGGAATGGGCATATTTGTGGGCCGTGTTGACCAAGTTCGGCTTTGGCCACGGTTTTGTGAGCTGGGTGAGGTTGCTGTATGAGGGACCTCTTGCGAGTGTGGTGGTAAATGGCCGGGCGTCGACTCCGTTTCAGCTAGGGAGGGGTACTCGTCAAGGTTGTCCCCTGTCGCCATTGTTGTTCGCCCTCGCCCTTGCGCCGCTGGCTGCGTGGATACGCTGGCACCCGGATATACGGGGACTTAGATGGTCGCCTGAACACGAGGACCGCATTTCGCTTTATGCTGATGACATCCTATTGTATCTTGCCTCACCCAAGAAATCACTCATAGTGGTCTGTGACGTACTCACATCTTTCGGTAGGAACTCGGGTCTTGTTATCAACTGGAGTAAATCGTATTTATATGTTCTTAGTGGCGAGGTCCCACCGATCCCTCGAACGTGTTCGATCCAGGTCGCTCAGCAGGGCTTCGTGTATCTGGGGATCTTTATCTCCATGGACTCTGCTGTGCGATATGAGAGGAACCTGCTCCCCCCCCTAGCGCGCCTGAGGCGGGATGTGGAGGGCTGGCGGAGGCTGCCGCTCTCCCTCGTTGGGCGCGCGGCCCTGTTCAAAATGATGTCTCTTCCCCGGTTCCTCTACGCACTACAGAACACTTTGGATTGGGTACCGGCCAACTACTTTCGGGAGGTCGAAGGCCTCCAACGAACGTTGCTGTGGGATGGGCGGCCGCGAATAGCTATCGCAAAGTTGACGCTTCCATGGTACGACGGGGGTATTGCGCTTCCAGACATCCGACGGTACTATTGGGCCACCCAGCTGAGTGCGATTAATCATGGGCTTTATGGCCCTGCCCTCAGCCCTGGGTATGCCATGGACAGGTGGTTGCTGCGTGGTGGTAACTATTACAGGGCATTGTACTCGCGGTCCCTGGACTCGTCCCTCACGGGGCCCACTGGACTCGTCCCTCACGGGGCCCACTGGAGTGGCGGTGCGTGTGTGGAAGATGGCAACTGACTCGCTGGGCTGGAAGGATAGGCTCACCCTCGCTACCCCGCTGCTTGAATCTGAGAGACTGGGTAGGCTTTGGCACACAAAAGGTTTTGACAAATGGGACTTGATCGGCATCTCCAGGGTCGGAGATGTGCTGATTAAGGGGAGGGTGAAGTCCTTTGAAGAGTTGCAGAAGGAGTATGAGCTGGGGCCATCCGAGTTTTTCCGCTATATTCAGGTGCGTCACGCCCTCCGATCAGTCCTCATAGAGGGTGAGAAGGTGCCTGAGTCCTCTCCTTTGGAGGACCGGGTCCTTGATGGCCATATGCCCGAGAGCACGATCTCGCTCATCTATAAGAAACTGATCAACGTCCGGGCGGATATGCTTCTGGGGCTGAGGGACCAGTGGACTAGGGATGGCCTCGAGTTGGATGATGAGGATTGGCAGTCTGCGGTTTCCTCTCCTAAGGAGGTTGCGATCCCGTCGCGTCTGCGGCTGGTGCAGCTTAAAATACTGCATCGAGTGTATGTGACGGGGCCAAGGCTGGTCCACATGCGGCCTATGCAGGAGGGGATGTGGTATGGTGGGTACTTTCCTGCATATCATTTGGGAATGTGGTGTCATTACGGACTTCTGGAGGAGAGTCCATGCAGTGATGGGGGAGGTGACGGGCATTGCTATGCAGCCGGAAGCGCGGTGTTGCCTCCTGAATGTCTGGGGGCCCACTGACCACGATGAGGCACAGACCCAATGGGTGACTCTGGGTAACATGGTCGCTAAGAGAGATATCGCGCGATTGTGGGGCTCCGTGGGGCCCCCCACACTGACCGCGTGGAAAGAAAATATGGACTGGAGTATGCTAAGGGAGAAGACGGTATATTGCGCTAGAGGCCGCCCTCGGAAGTGGCACGCCATCTGGGGGCGGTGGAATCAATACAGGGGGGGAATATGTCTTGCCCCTGATTTGGATCCCCCCGAGGAACAGCTTTCCTCCTAACCTTCTTTCCAGCTCAGTATGGTTAATGGACTTCTTTGGCCTCTGCTGTCCCCCTTCTTCCTCTTTTCATAGTACTGTAACTGGTAGATGATTGGGGTCCTGCCTCCCCTGGGGGGCTTTCACCATGGGCATTCAGTGTTCTTGCCTTGCTGGGGGTTGTTGTGTGTTTTGTGTTTATTTAAAAATAGAATCTTTGCACTCCTCCTTCACTGTACAGTGGACACGTTTCTGTTCCTCTTTATCGAAGCTGCCGAACCTCCGGGTTGTCGGCTGAATAGCTGTGTCCAGACTTTTGAAAATAAAGGTTTTAAAAAAAAAACAAAAAAAAATCTGTTCAAGACGGTTTCATCTTCTTTTATTGGAAGGTGGGTAAAATTGATCAAACCAATCTATGACGCCGCATCTCTGGTGGTGAGCGAGCTTTGAACATGCATAATCCTCGCCTCAGGTCCAGACATAGAATTAAAAATGTCCTAGCTCACGTAAAGGAAAGTTTCAATTCTATTAAGGACGCGGAGGCGGGGCTTATCCCATCGTTTGCATATTTACAATAAGACTTCCCTTCCATCGATCTGGGTTACAGGAAGTGCATCGTATCTTGTTGTAACTTGGCATCCGTGAGTAACCAGAAGTATCACATTATTTGGTATTATGAATATTGTTGTGCTGATTTCATGTACAGTGGCTTGGTCTTTATTTTTATTGTATTATTGAGTTTAGTCCCATAATTGAGATATTAACTGTTTTCCTAAGTCACAGAATGTGAGGAATGTGACATGGCTTCAGGAAAAACATATGTAATTAGTTTATGAATTGCTCATGTTTTTGGATCGTGTTTTAGTCTGGTCTCGGAATATATTTAATGGAGTATGTTTTATTCGTAGATTCTGGTTCCAAGGCTGATTAAGGGTGCTTGAACACAACTTCCTATAGTGAAGAAGAGGAAGGATTACAGGAAGCATGGATTTATATGGACATGCAGACTGTGTTGAGATTGGTTACTGGTTGTCATGGAAACATTCTCACTTTGGTTCATGGGATATGTAGTATTTGCAGTTTTTTGTTTCATCTTTGAACCTGCTGCATAATTAAAAGTGAAGAAAGTAATGCGTAATCCTCACCTCTGCATCCTTAATAGAAATGAAGCTTTCCTTTACGTGAGTTAGGAAATGTTTCATTTTCCCACTGTCTTCAGAGGTGACTGTCCCATGGCGTCGGTCAACTGTTCTGAACCAGCGTCTGGAATGGCCTCCCTCTCCGGGATGATAATACTCCTACTTGCTATCCTTCATTGATAGGTCTCAGGCATTCTCCAGTACCCAGGCCGTGATTCTGATCTTCTATGCTAAAGGTGGTTTATGTTTGCATTTTTAGTGTTTGGGATTCTGGGGTAATTATAAAAGCCCACATGTTTGATGGTGTTAATAAATGCCTAGGTTTGACGAATATTCAATGATCTGTTGCTGGGATGTTGTCATTCCCTCTCAGATCTCGCTATTGTCAGTTTATCCAGGGCTAGTTAATTGGCTCACGTCTGTCACAAGGTGTGGGGTCCCTGATTTTGTTTTGTAAATTTATGAGGCCACCAGGGGAGTAGTTGCTGCTACCACTGGTTTCCTGGTCAGTCTCCCATGCCAAGTCAACCCACTTCTTAGTGTTTCCAGTGTCCTTAACTATGAACCCTTTTTTAATAGTGTGTTGTTGGTAACCAAGGGGCATCTCCCTTCACCTTCCTTATCTTCTGATTAATTCGACCCTCCGGTGGCTACCTACGTTTTAGCCTACTTAGAAGGGTGCCTTTGAGCCTTCAGCTCACATTGCTTTTCTCACAGGCCCTTTCCCCGTTGCAGTCAGTGCTTCTGATTTGAGAGACCCCCAGACACAGATTTCTCTGTTTTTAAAAGAAAATTATCTGCAGCCTCTCCTCCAGCAGGATACCCCTACAGGCTTTGGGTGTCAACTTGCCAGGAGTCTCCTTAAGGTACTAAGACTCTTCATATGCCTTCCCCTGGTGTCTTGTCACTTGTTGACATGCTATGTCCACTGTTGGCTAGGTTTGCTCTGGTACATTGTAACCTATGTAGAAGGAGACAGGTGGTCAGCTTGTAAATTTAAAACTTCTCAGGCCATCTCTGCCTGGTTTATCTGGTCCCCTAATGCTAAATCTCTCACTTTATTTCTAGGTGTTGCCTTTACTTGTATTCAGTAGAGGAGGACGTCTTCTGCATCTACTTCTGAGTCTGTTTCTGCATCTAATGTTTGTGGGCTGCGATGGAAACATAAGAATGTGCAAAGAGAGTTGTGCCTACGCTCATGGTGGTCTGCTCGTAGCGCCGCTGCGCTTGCTGTAAAACACTGCTATTTTTAACTGTTGGAACCTTTTTAAAACTTTTTAACTGTACCTTGCACTTGTGGTTTGCACTGTTACTGACTCGCTCCCTCACTTCCGCTTTGAGCACTTCCATTTTAACTCCCTGTCTAGTGCTCGGGAATAGCCAGCCGCTGCACAGCAGGGCTGTGTGGTGGGTGGGAGGAGTCTCGCGCTTATTAGCAAAGCTGGAGCAAGCGCGCAGCGCGTGCACCGATGGCGCACCGAAGGCATGCCTAAGGCAAGCCAGTCTGCGCCCGTCCACGACCAGGGACCCCTGGCCCCCCGCTCCCTGTACTCCACGGAGGAACTCCTGCTCCTAAACCAAGGCACGACGCTACTTAATAACAACGTAGCTGTCGCACTCAGATCGGAAGGGCTTTTGAGGTCACAAATGGGAACTGGCAGCCTAAATCCCACAACACATCATACTAGGCCGCCTTGGCCCACTAGCCCATGGGGACTTGGGTTAGCCACCCTCCTCATCCGTTCACTGCAGAAACATAATCTTGAGGTCTTCTCGCTCCTTCAAGACGACCCTTTGGCCATTCTAGCAATCACATAAACTTGGCTCGAGGAGTCCTGGACCCCAGACTTGGTAGCCGCCATGCCCCCGAGCTATGCTGCCCTCTGCTTCAATAGACTGGGCAGCACTAGAGGGGGTGGTGTCGCGATCCTATATAATCATCAATTAAAGGCTGAGACTATGCGCAGAAAGCATCGAGGGGGCTGATGTGTTGGGGGCCAAGTTTTGCTCCCAGACCGCCTGTCTAGCTATTTTGATAGTGTACCGCCCCCATGAACGCCGCCCAGGTTCGTTGAGCTCTTTACGGAACTAGTTAACGATATCCGTTCACGGTATAAATGTATTGTGGTGATGGGAGATTTTAACTTCCATTGGGCTCAGATTCCCAAAGACAGCCAGGCCAAACAGTTGGAGGAGGCGTTGATCTCTTTAGAAATCCGACAACTAGTGAATGGTCCCACTCATGAGAAGGGCCGTACACTCGATCTGGATTGGACATCCCATCCATTTACAAGCCCAACAGATATCAGTCCCTGCTCCTGGTCTGATCACAATGTAATTAGTGGCTGCTTTCCACCCACAAAACAAGCAGCCCGTCCCCCCCCCCCCCCCCCCTGGAGTGGAAAGTGTTGCGGAGTTGGAATAAAATTAGAGCTGAGCTGGTTAATATCCTACATAAATCAGCCACCTTAACTCCAACACAGGGAAACCTTGATGTAGAAAGTGCTTCCCTGTCAACAAGGCTGAAGAACTCTATTGACATGGTAGCCCCAACGCGCAGGGAAAGATAAGGGACAAAGGCAAAGGCCCCCCCTGGTTCAATGATGCTTTAAGAAACCTGAAAGAAACCCTTCGCCAGTGCGAGAGAGCCTGGCGAAAAGCTTACAACCCAGGCGCCCGGTTAGAATATCACTATGTTTGCAGTCTATAAAAAGGCAATTCTAACAAGGAAAGCAGAATTCTACGAAGCTAAGATTTCGGCTGCTGACAATACACAAAAAGAGACCTTCTGGATCCTAAAAGAGCTGAGACAAGGTAAGGAACAGAAGCCCTCCTCCTGCCTGGAAGACTGCAACAAGTCCCAGTCCTTTTTCTCAATGAAAGTGAAGGACCTACTGACGGAAATTCATCTTACGCCTACGTTCCCTTGCCCTTTAGCGCCAGCACCTCCGCCCCCCACATTTGATAAACCACTCACCGACTTTCCCATGCTCACCGATGACTCCTTGTCTCCCTTAATAGGGTGGGTCAAGTCGGGGTCACCTGCAGACCGCTGGCCACCAAGGATCTTTAAGGTGGCACTACCAGGGATGGAAAGTGAGGTTCTCAAGCTACCTAATCAATCCCTCGAAGCAGGACACGTTCCCACTAACTTTAAGGAAGCTTGTGTCATCTCGCTTCTAAAAAAACCTGGGGCAGATGCGAAGAACCTAAAAAATTTCAGGCCGATTTCCCAACTCCTATTCCTGGCAAAAGTGCTGGAACAGCACGTGCTAAAATCTCTGTCACACCATATAGAGGAAAACCACCTCTTACAATTCAACCAGGCAGGGTTTAGGGCTCATCACAGCACGGAAATGGTAATGCTGTCTGTGCTGGATGAACTAAGGCTAAGGGCCGATAAGAAAAAGCCATGTGCCCTGGTCTTGCTGGACCTATCCGCGGCATTTGACCAACTGTTGTCGAGGATCTCGGAGCTGGGCGTCCAGGGCACGGCCCTTCTGTGGCTTACATCTTTTCTTAAAGGTTGATCCCAGAGAGTACAGCTGACTGACGATGTGTTCAACCCAGGCATACTCTCGTGTGGGGTACCACAGGGCTCGGCGCTGTCACTTCTCCTATTCAACGCCTACCTTCAGCCCCTGATAGCTGCATTGAATCTCATGGAGTGTCAGATCTATGATAATGCCAGCGACACTCAAATTATCATCCAGATAAACAACTCCCCGACCGCCCACACAAGAATCCAAAACATTCTAAAATTTACAGTCAACTGTATGATGGCCAACTCCCTCAAAATTAACCCCAATAAGACAGAGGTACTGGCCGTCACTACAGACTCCAACCCCTGGAGTGACCTCTTTTGGCCACAAGAGCTGGGCACAAATCAGAAGCTGGCCGTAAAGAGCTTGAGCATCAAAATTGATGCCAAGCTTTCCATGACCCAGCAGGTGTCGGCAGTAGTGGGAACATGTGTTGGCATGCTGAGACAGCTGCGAGAACTTGCCCCCCCCCTTCTCACCTTCGCCACACTCATGACTATATCAGCCATGATCCTGTCACAACTTGACTATGGGAACTCCCTGTATTTCGGCCTCCCTGGAAAACTGCTGGCCAGATTACAGGTCATCATGAATGATGCCGCCAGACTAATTTTCAGAGCGCCTAGGAGGGCTCACGCCACCCCCTCCTACGTCAGCTGCACTGGCTCCCGGTCAGGCAGAGAACCAAGTTTAAGGGCCTCTGCATCGCACATAAAGCCATCTATGGCCAAGCCCCTATGTACATCAAAGATCGTCTAGTCAACTATACTCCTAGCAGGGTGCTACGGTCCTCGGAGGCCGGCCTGCTGGCCTGCCCCCGCTTTAGCTTGTCCTCTAAAGGAGGAAGAGCCTTCTCAACCTCCATTCCCCAACTTTGGAACAAGCTGCCGGAGAATGTGCGTAAGGAACACGCCCTTCTCCCGTTCAGGAAGAAGTTAAAAACAGTTCTTTTTCGGAAGCCTGGGGCACAATCTCATCAATTAACATCTCCTCACGTGCTAGGGTAGGGCTCTCTCTCATAGCGCTTAGAGACCTGAAGGTGATAACGCACTCTACAAATGTGAATTACAATTACAGTTCTTACTGTCTTGGTCTTTAAAAAAAAAACATTTTTGTCAGCAACAGTTCATACAAGTAGGCAGATCAATACTTTGCATGATAATACATCATGAGCAGACAATTACATTACATCAATTCATTCCAAAAGTATAAAAGGGCAAAATTAAACATTGATCAGGCACAGCATAGTTCTCACAGTGTAACAACAATAACTCTTTGCAGCATACTATGACACCACCAAAACCTGATTTCTCAAGCTTGCAGAATCCACCTTCAGCCCCCTCCCTCCGTTTTGGAAGCACCTACACTGCTCACAGGATCCACCTCAAGCCCCCTCCCTCTGCTGTGTCAGCACCTACACTGCTCGCAGGATCCACCTCTAACCCTCCCTCCCTCCGCTGTGTCAGCACCTACACTGCTCACAGGATCCACCTCTAACCCTCCCTCCCTCCGCTGTGTCAGCACCTACACTGCTCACAGGATCCACCTCTAGCCCCCTCCCTTCCTCTGCTGTGTCAGCACCTACACTGCTCACAGGATCCACCTCTAACCCTCCCTTCCTCTGCTGTGTCAGCACCTACACTGCTCACAGGATCCACCTCTAACCCTCCCTTCCTCTGCTGTGTCAGCACCTACACTGCTCACAGGATCCACCTCTAACCCTCCCTTCCTCTGCTGTGTCAGCACCTACATTGCTCACAGGATCCACCTCTAGCCCCCTCCCATCCTCTGCTGTGTCAGCCCCTACACTGCTCACAGGATCCACCTCTAGCCCCCTCCCTTCCTCTGCTGTGTCAGCACCTTCATTGCTCACAGGATCCACCTCTAGCCCCCTCGCTCCGCTGTGTCAGCACCTACACTGCTCACAGAATCCACCTCCAGCCCCCTCCCTCTGCTGTGTCAGCACCTACACTGCTCACAGGATCCACCTCCAGCCCCCTCCCCCGGCTGTGTCAGCACCTACACTGCTCGCAGGATCCACCTCTACCTCCTCCCTTCCTCTGCTGTGTCAGCACCTACACTGCTCACAGGATCCACCTCTAACCCTCCCTTCCTCTGCTGTGTCAGCACCTACGTTGCTCACAGGATCCACCTCTAGCCCCCTCTCTCTGCTGTGTCCCGGAATCAATGTCAAGATGATTCTGTTCTCATTGGGCTCTTAGTGCCTCTTGCTGGCAGCTGAGCATAGCATCACAAGGGAGAAATGATGGAGCCTGTGTGAAACTCGCTGCGCGTAGACTTCAGAAGGGAAGTATAAACACGCTCACCCCAGGAATAATGGTGGTCGAGCTTGACATATTTTGTTCCACCACGACATATTGGTGTCGACTCATGTTATGTTATGTTATGTTATGTGAAATTAATTTATAGAGCGCAAACGGTTACCCTGGGGTGTCCTGGCGCTGTTACCAATCCTATGTAGCTGAATTACCAAGGAGCTTACAGTGGAGTGTGCAGATTTAGAGGATGAATAGCCATGTTTTTAATGCCTTTCTAAAGGACAGTAGATCAGGCAGATTTCTGAGCTGAGCCGGAAGATCATTCCAGGCCTTAGCTGCACCCATGAAAAATCTTTGGCCTCCCCATGAGAGCTTTTTAATCTTGGGGATGGAAGCCAATTTCGCTCCCAAAGACCGCAGATTTCTAGTGGGTATGTACCACTTTAAATGCTTTTGCAAATAGTCAGGCCCGGTCGAATGGAGAGCCTTAAAAACCGTGCTTAAAGTTTTGAAGAGTATCCTTTTCCTGACTGGAAGCCAGTGTAGCTTCTGAATTTCTTTGGAGATCGGTGCAAATTTGGGGATCCCGGTCAGTAGTCTGGCCGCTGCGTTTTGAAGTCTTTGTAGCTTATTCAGAAAACGTTCCTGGATGTTTAAGTAGAGACTGTTACAGTAGTCAAGTCTGGACATCACCAAGGCAGAGACCACTGTTTTCTGGCTTCCTGACAGCAGGAAAGGCAGAATTTTTTTCACTGTCCGCAGCACAAACGTAGTAGAAGAAGAGACTGAATTAATTTGGGCCCCCAGATTCAACCTATCATCTACAATTACTCCCAAGTTTTTTACTTTTTGAACTGGGACTGGGAGGTTCCCCATACTAGCAGGCCACCATTTAGCATTCCAAAAGTTTGGTGCATTTCCGAACACTATGACCTCTGTTTTATCGGAGTTCAGATTTAGGCAGTTTTCCACCATCCAGTGGCTCACTGCCATCATGCAGTCATGAAATCTGTTTACCAAGCTGCCCACCTGTCCTGGCTGCAAGGAGACCACTATTTGGGTGTCGTCTGCGTAGGAAGTTAAGTCAAAACCCAAGGTTTTAATAATGGGGGCAATGAGGACACATAGATATTAAACAGGGTCGGACTCGGGGATGAACCCTGGGGGACTCCGCACGGTAAGATAAACGGTCTTGATTGGAAGTCACGCATGGAAACCACCTGGGATCTGTCAGCCAGAAAGGATTTTATGAGATACCAGGCTTTGCCCCGGATCCCGCATGCCCAGAGCCGATTCAACAAGCGTTGATGGTGGACTGTGTGAAAGGCAGCAGATAGATCTAATAATATCAAGGCTGCTCTTCCTCCCGAATCTACCGCTCTTTTGATCTCATCCGGGGTTTTCAGAAGTGCTGATTCTGTACTGTGGCCACTTCGGAAACCATACTGCGTTTCATCTAACGTCTGAGATCTGAGCAGAAAGGCCGCTAGTTGTGTAATGAGGGCTTTTTCCACCATTTTGGCAGGTAATGAGAGCCTAGATCTAGGGCGGAAATTAGAGGGTTCCAATGGGTCTAAGTTAGGTTTTTTAAGGTGGGGTAAGATTGATGCTTTTTTCCAGAACCTGGGGAAACATCAGGTCTCAATGATAGAGTTAAACACTGGGGTCAGAGCTTTACTCAAAGGTTCGGCTACTGACTTTGCGATGGACACCGGGCAGGGGTCAAAAGGTGATCCCGATTTAACTGTTTCCAAGAGAGAGCGTACTTGGACAAGAGGTAGAGCCTCAAATTTCTCCAGGATTACATTAGGGGCATAGTTTCCCCTCTGATCACCCTCGTCGCTCCCCACTGTCGACGAACCATTCAGGGCCGAGAAGATCACTTCAACTTTATTCAAGAAAAAGGATGCGATCCTTTCGCAGAGTTCTGTGCTTGGTTGCAATTGGACAGAACGCGGGGAGGACAGGTCCAGAACAGTTTTAAAAAGGGCTTTGGCCGAGTCTTTAGCGAGCCCGATTTTATTAACAACATTTTTTTGTTTAGTGGCAAACAATAATTGTTTGTAATTTACTAAACCTTTCCTATATGCCACCTTATCAGATTCCTTATAATATTTCCTCCATAGACGCTCCAGCCGTTTACAGGTATGTTTACCCTGTTTCAGTTCTTCTGAAAACCAGGGGGCCGACGGAGTGAGTCTTTTGGGTCTAATGCTCCTAGATGGAGCAAGTTTGCAACAGGCAGTATTAACCCAACTTGTATAAGAGATCGCCCCTTCTTCTGCTTCTAAATTTGCAGTAATAATGGAGGCAGAGAGGAGATCTTGGAGTTCCCCTGTATCTAATCTATTCCAGGGTCGGAGCTCCATAAGTTTCTTGCTCTTTGGCCCCCCTAGTGCGTGTCCCTGACTAGCAAGGTCAAACAAGATGGGCGAGTTATCAGTCCATGACAAGGGTCTGACTTCTGTGACCTGCAGGCCGGGGTGGTTGGAAAAAATGCCGTCAAGCGTGTGTCCTGCCAAATGAGTAGGATCCATAACTTGTTGTGTAAGTTCCACGCTGTTCATAATATCTAGAAGCATGGCTGTTTCAGGGTTTAGGAGCACCTCCAAATGATAATTAAAGTCTCCCAAAACTGTATAAGACCTCTGACAGATGCTGTCTTCCAGCAAGTGACCAATAGCAGAAACAAATGTCTGCTTATTGTTCGGGGGTCTGTATAATAAAATGCCTTTAAAAGTGTGGTGACTCGATATATTAAAATGAACGTGATGGCCTAACATTAGGCTGAGGAGGAACATGGCATGTTAATGCACCAACTTGAATAATTCTGGCTTGGACATAAAGGTAATTGCTGTCATGTTGTGAATATCCAGAGCAGAAGATGGTCTCACAAGGGCATGACTGGATTGGCCCATGTGTAGCAGCAGTAAATAGGAATTCCTGGATATTCAAGGTCATCTGGGTACATTGCTGAAACCTTGTTGACTCCCAGGTGGAAGGGGGCTGTCTTCGATGGCAAGAGTGGTAGGTGGTAGACGAGCCTAAATGGCTGGAATATTGCTTAGCTCACACAGTGAGTCCTCCTACTGCTTTGTGCAGTTTGCTTCTAGGAAGTTGCAGCCTATGACATGCGGAGGTTGGTGTGAGCCATGTCTCTGTGATGAAGGGTGCATCTACGTTTAAATAGTGGGAGTCTGTTGGGTGCATGGAGAACTGCAGAGTGTGTTTGTGTGAGTAATGTGACCGAGGTTCTTGGTATTCTCTGTGTGAATGTGATGTGACAGTATATGTAGTCTGCGTGGAGTTTAGGGGTATGTTGCATGATGTGTCTGGCATATGGTGTGGATGGTTTTCTTGAAAAGAAGGGGTTCTGGCCATCAGCCCTTCAGTGACAGGAGACCAGCTTGTTTTTGTCTATCCTTAACTGAAGATATACTGGGGGAAGCCCAGAGAAAGGTGATGAAAGGGCATTGGTTGGAGGCAAGAAGGCGGCTAGAGGTCTCTAATCTGTCTGGAAGGCTGGACCAGTTCATGTTCATGACGCATTGAGCGTTCTGCTCCAATTCTGGAAATCTGTGGCTTCTGGTTGTCTTTCTGGGTTTTAGTCAATTGACATTGAATCCAATGTGTGGAACAGCGGTAGGGAGTGCTCATTTTTATTCAGTGTTTTAGTGGTTTTAATCCTGTGATCAAATTCTTGTGACTAACTTCTTTGCACTTTATTCTACTTGACTACTCGGACCTGCTTACTGTTTGTAACTCCGGTCCCGGCCTCCCTTTCCCCACAGTCCTGGTCTGCCTCCGCTGATACGCCGATTGTGCGGAGGGCTGGTTAATTCGGGCTCCTCTTCCGTTTACTCACTTCCACCTCCCCAGCTGAGTCAGTGGTCCAGTTTGCATCGAAGGCATTTGCCTATTTATTTCGATGCAAAAGGACGTGCGCAGTGGACGCGCGGCTGGCGTGCTGAAGGTGCGCTTAAGGCAAGCCCGTCTGCGCCCGGAGGCATCCGGCGCCAGCCATGCTGCCCAATTTCCCACAGACAGGACTCTAACACTGCACTATAATAGGGACTAAATGCTCAGCTTAAGACTGTCAGCACCTGGTCAGTGCAAAACGGCAGATCCTAATACTCAAGATAGCTTTCAGTGCCAAAACTGCAACTGGACTCTATTCCAGCCTAGAGAACTTTCCCAGCCTAGAGAACTTTACCCCAAGATCCCTCCTTTCAGCTACTAGCGAAAGCACGTACAGTTAACAGAGGCCCTCAAGGCCACACTTCTGAACTGCCGCTCTATGCAAAGGCACAAGCTACACATTCATGACCTATTACTAGATGAACAGCCTGACTGAGACCTGGCTGTCTCGAGCCTCCAACCCAACAAAATCCTCAGGAGGGACCGACCTAGTTGCTGCCATGATTTTTAATCAAAAACTGGACTGCTCTCCCATCCCGATTGAAAATATCGAGGGGCAGACCTTAGGCTTCCGCTGGAGCCTATCTCCCCATCAAAGCATTGTAGGTATTCTGATTTACAGACCACCAGGCGCAATCGGGAATTTTATCTCTACACTTAACATAGCCACCACCTCACTGGCCCTAAAATATAACAACTGCCTTATTTTAGGAGATTTCAATATACATATGATCAAAGACCATGACCCCAGAGCAACTTCCTTTTTGAAGACGATGCAAGCCTGCAATCTGTCCCCATAAATGTTTGCGACCACCCATGAGAAGGGCCATACCCTAGACCAAATCTTTCACAATTTTGATGTATCGGCAAGCCTTCCACTACCTATTACCTGGTCAGACAACCTCCTTTTAAAATGTATAATCCCCAACTTGGATACAGCCCCTCCGGCAAATAAAATTCAGAGGGACTCTAACTGCAGGGTGTTTCACAAACTATCCATCCCGACGTTAGCAGATGCCCTTGTCTGATCTTCTCCAGAGCTGTCGGGCAACCCTGTCAGGGATGCCCTCTTATTAGATTTGTGGCTCTGCAGTACCAGTAGCCACTCGCTCCTCCAAGAGGTCGGCCCCCCCAGCACCTTGGTTTAATGATTCCCTCAGAACCAGCAAAAAGAACTTCAGAAAAATGGAACGAAAATGGCATAAACACTATCTACCCAATGACAGGAAAGCTTATAAAGAAACCTTAAAAGTCACTATACTCTTGTGAAGGCAGCAAATAAGAATTTCTTTCAGACCAAGATTGAAACAGCCCAAAAAAAGAGTGTACAAAACTTCAGCTTAGTGAAATCCTTCACCTCCATGAAAGCCAGCATGATGGAAGGACCACGCACGGAGGAATGTTCTAAGCAGATAGCTCAATTCTTCCATGATAAGATTTCCATTATCCAACAAGCTCATATTAGCATCTCCGAGGAAGAACTGACCTTCTACCGCATGGCAAATGCTTCAGCTGGAAGAGTCACTCGCTCTTCTCCTAAGCATAAAGTCTGTCTCTCCTACTGAGCCTTGCCCGGCAAATATCCTTAGCCTGTTAGCACCCGTCATCAACCCTACTGTAAACAAGTTGTTTAATCTATCCCTCTCCTCAGGCAACATGCCGAAATTATGGAAGCAAGCAAAGATTCTTCCCCTCCTAAAAAACACTAATGCCAAACAGACTGACCCCGCCAACTATAGGCAAATTTCCCTTCTTCCTGCCCTCCCTAAAGTGCTAGAGAAACATGTTAACAAGGCCCTCCAAAATACATTGAAGACTGGAAGCTTCTTCATGAGTCCCAATCGGGCTTTAGGGCCAACTATAGTACAGAGTCTGCTCTGCTGGAGGTGACTGAATTTATCAAGGGTAAGATAGACCAAGGAGGAAAGGCTGTTCGGATATTACTCGATTTGTCGGCGGCCTTCGATACAGTCCCTCACAAGAGGCTCCTGGATAGATTAGCTAACATCGGCCTTTGGGTGTCCGCCCTAACATGTCCTAGAAAACAGATCTCGGGATATCTGGCTACCCCCGTTCTCATCTCCTGTTCTGGCCATGAATGTGGGAGTCCCCCAGGGCTCTATTCTCAGTCCCACCCTTTTTAATATATATCTACCACCCATTGAACTTTTGGTAGAGGAAGAGGGCGCAAAAATTGTCTCCTACGCAAATGACACTCAGCTGATTTTTCACTTGCGATAAAGCTATCGACTTTGATGGCAAAATGATTAGGTCTTGCCTCACAAAGGTATTTAATTGACTTAAGATAAATCAGCTGAAGTGTAACCCAGACAAAACAGATGTTGATTTCTTTGGACAACCTGAAACAGACAACTGGAGCACGTGGTGGCCAAAAGACTGGCCGCCTCCGCCCACAGCTGAGAAGAAAGTCAAAAATTTAGGAATTGTCACTGACAATGTAGATTTTCCACAGCCTGCTGATAAGAAAATCTGGATTTTATTAAGGACACGGAGGCTAAGATTGTGGAGCAGGCTCTGGTGACATCTAAGCTCGACTATATCAACAGTTTGTACTTTGGTCTTCCCAAATGTCTTATCCGGCGCCTGCAGGGGGCGCCAAATGCCGCGGCCAGAGCTACCATGAGATCCAAAGCCAGGTCTAGCATGACTCCCATTCTAAGGTCTCTACATTGGCACGAATGAACGGATTGACTTCAAAGCGATGATCATCTCTGTCAGAGCTTTCTACGGCTTAGGAGCCGGCTACCTGAATAAGCGTGTCAAACGCTACATCCCATCTAGATCCCTAAGATCTACTAATGTTACCCTGGCCATCGTGCCCAAAATACGCAGTTCTCGCACAGGTGGAAGATCTTTCGGCTTTCTAGCCTATCTGAATCTCTGAGACTCACCACAGACCTGCTATCTTTCAGGAAGGACCTTAAAACCTGGCTTTTTAAAAAAAATCTATCCCATTTTTCCAACTACTTTATCCGCTGCATCGCACCAGGACACTCAAGTTTGAGTAGCTGCGCAGTATATTAAATACACTATTTCATTCCATTTCAAGGAAGGCTACCGGCAAATGCTGATTGGCTCATAAAGCTTAGCGAAGTCTTGCCCACAAGAACCCAAGCCTTAAATTACCTTCCAAGTTGACCTGTCGGCTGGTAGCTGGTTCCCTGGCTCTTGGTTGATGCACTTTCAGTCGGCTCTGAGGTAGAAAGCTGCCAGTGGTCACACATTTGCTTAGGAGTCTGGATGGGCTCATGGCTCCACGATCCAGTGCCTTACTGTAGGAAAGTGGCTTATTAGTAGGTGTCGTAGTATGCACCTTCTGCTAGTAATAATACCACAATCACTAATCAATTCCAGTCCAGTCTGAATCAATTAATCCTTGCTCAACCCTTGTTAGCTTAGCAACGAGCAGTCAGGCTTAACTTTGGAGATAGGCAAGTGTAAAGCATTTAATATCACCAAAACAGTAAATAAGTATAATCAATTCCAGTCCAGTCTGAATCAATTAATCCTTGCTCAACCCTTGTTAGCTTAGCAACGAGCAGTCAGGCTTAACTTTGGAGATAGGCAAGTGTAAAGCATTTAATATCACCAAAACAGTAAATAAGTATAAGACATAACACCATAAAAATAGAACACCAATTTAGAACAATAGAGAATATTTTTATCTTTTGAATGACACCAAATTAACAAAAATCTAATGTAGGGAATCAGAGATATGAATTTTCAAAGATTAAATTAATAAAATTGCATTCTTGTGCCAAAACGCACAAAGCGCCAACCGAGGCTATCCGGTCACAATGGACCAGGACAAAGTCAAAATTTTAGGCCAACCGCGACGGAGCGTGGATTAGTTCGGTTAAGCGGTAGTTCCCGGTCAAGATTTTACCATCGCACTTAGTCACTTTTTTGGAGTTTTTGTTCTCAATGTCGAGCGATCGGGTTACAGGTTCAGTGATGCAAACCTTACCAGATGACTTGCACTACTGTTTCGCAGAGACGATAAGGGCCCATCTCCTAGTGCCCTACCTGTTGTTCGGGGATTATATCTTACTCTGGGAATTACGGGTAAAGCTTGGGGAGGAGGGTCTTTCAGGGAGTCGTCGTCTTCATCATGTCATCCTTTAAACAAGCATTGGCATAGCCAATAGGTCTCACCTTTAGGGCCTATAAGTGTTTAAACAGAGCTATTGGCTTTGTTAACATTTTTTATATGTGTTGTAGAGCATTGTGAATGCTGTGCAGCATGTTTAAAAGCTATAAGTTATAATAAAGATAAATATACACCACACATGGAGCACATGGCAATATGTTGTAAAATATATGCACAGCAGAGTTCACAGTAGGACCCTGTTGTGGCAATACATACTTAGAGCTTAGTGTACACAAAGCGCGGGGTAGAAAGGGTGCATGTAAAACACAGGTAAGAGTGCGGTAGATGTATAGCACCAAGACCACAGAACAAGGCAGGCCACAGAACACAAGGTAGTAGCATATTGCAAAGAAAACATGCCAAGCACAAAGCACCCGCGCATGACTGCCACACAGCACAGAGTACATGTAAGAGCATGCAAGGTCAATATGGAAGTCATTCAGGTGGTGGTAGCGCCTTTAAAAAGGGTGAAAAGACATAGAAACATCCGAGAACATGTAAATCAAGTACCAGTAGAAGAGAGTACACAGAGTTAAGCACACAATACAAGGTAAGCGCGCTACACGTACAACACCATGTACACAGAATGGGTGAAGGAATGAGTGGGCGTGGAGTAAGTTAGTATGGTGGGGAGAAAGGGATGAGTGGATCTTAGTGGAAGAGGGCTGGGGATGAACGAGGGCAAGAAGGGATGATTGATGGCTGGTGGAACAGGGATTGGAGAGTAAAGAGGTTGAAGGTGATTGAAGGAAGGGGCGTGGCTATGAAGGATGTGGGAAGGTGGTAAAGGAGGAGATGAGGAATGAGGGGGCGAAGTAGGACGGTGAGGATGGGGCGGGTAGTAAAAGGAGGGGGTAAATGCACGAGGGGAGGGGCGTGGACGTGAGATGGGGACCCAGTGAGGGTTGTGGAGGCAAGATAGGACTCAAGCAAAGAATTGGAGTGTCAGGGGCAAATGAGTACAGGAGGGCAGCGAAAGGGAGTACGGGAGGGAATGTGTGGAAGGGAGTTAGAATATATTTTCTCTGTGAGGGGTAAAAGGTAGTGCGGAGTGGTTTCTAAAAGCGACGTGGGAGGGGAAGTTAGGGGTTGTGAAGTGGGTGAGGAAAGCATCTATGACTGTGGGGGTGAGAGAGAACTTAGGGGGACAGAGGGAAGCCGAGGGGGGGCAAGACAGAGCCGAGGTCGGAATTTTTTACGAGCGGAAGTAAAGACTGAGTTAACATGAGTGGGCAGGGGGAATGAGGGGGAGGGGAAGGCGTATGGGGGCATTAATTGAAGATGTAAAGGGAAATCAAACCGAGAAAAGAGGTGGTAGTGAGAGAATATGGATGTGGAACTGCTGGAGAAGGTCCAGAGGGGGTGGAAGGAGAAGAGGAGGCATGGTCAGAGAGGAGAGGTGGGGAGTGAAAAAAACCAGCGCGCCCGCTAAACTGAAAGCGACTGCGCTGTGTTTAATGATCCATGACGAGGAATGCAGCTGGCACCCTGCGCACTGCTACTCGCTCCCGACAGCTGGATGCCGTGGGAGTGAACATTTACAGGAAAGGTGGGACATGCACCCGGATTTAGCCAATTGCATGCTTTCATGTTTTAAAGCCACACGCAAAGGCCAATAGAATGTGTGGAAGTTGAAAAACCACATGCACATGTTTCAAGAAAGTCTGGAGTGATTCCAAGAGGCCTCCTCATAGTGTAGCGCATGCGTGCTGCACTAGGCTCGACCTAAAAATGGGAGAAAGTTACCAGACTGATCTATACATGACTTAAACCCTCATCCACCTGCCATGAAGTGTGACCTATTTCCCTACTGTGTAGTACCTGCGATCAACACCATCTGGTAGGAATTGTGATGTTCGCGAATCTACTCTGACTGGGAAGTTTTTCATGATTGTTGATTACTGAAAAGACATATGAATCATAATCACAAACAATTATATATTACTGCAACCTTAAATATCCATGAGCATAATTATTATATGTACTTTTGACCTCCCTGGACGTGCGATATCGGATTGACCTTTATATGACGGTCTTAACAGAATTTGCAGCACTTAAGTGAAATACCAACTGGACACTACATGGTTCCGACACTTGTCCCATGTTACTAAACATATGTGCATCAAAAGAATCATTTGTAACAGAGTTTGACAGTTTTTTTGCACAGCCCTTTGAGTTCCTCTTTTTGCGTGAATCAGGCAACATTTTGTGATCTACGATAACATCCAATAAAACATCTATGCCTTGGTTCCATGACCATTATCACGCACAAGTATGCGTTTGTCTTTGAGCGCTAGGTTAGTTTATGCGTCAATGTTAATGTCTTTAAGTGCGAGGCATCCAAATCCTAAAACATCTGCTTTACTTGGGCCGGGCGTTACCTGTTCTGCTGCACGATGATTTTTTAGTTTAAGTTTTGTTATTACTTGTCTGTAGTCTAAGTGCTTACGATTCTTGATTCTTGTCTTATTTTCTTTTGCAGGTTTTCAGGAGCTGCAGTGCAGACTGTCAACAGAGTCGGGAGCTTTGGGCCCCTCGTGGCGCAGTGCTTGAGGAAGTAGGTATGTGCTGGATTAATCCTTGCTATACGAAACAAGGGAGCCCAAGTAAAGTCAGCCAGGGACCTTGGGTGATTGGCTATTTCTAAAGACAGTGGTCCCTAGGCAAAAGTCAATGAGAACAAGGATTGAATATAGACCCGGTTAGTGCTATATTTTGAAAACTGTCCAGTCGGACTTGCAGAGGTCTCCACCCCTGGGAGGGGGCTTAATCACACTTATAATTGTCCAGCGTATGTTGTACTCAGTGTGGCCTGTTGCCTGGAAGTGTTTCACAAGGGGGGCGTTTGGTGTCTTGCAGCGTAACCTGTTACGAAATTGGAAAATCCTTATGCATGCTTTTTGAGTAGTCTGTCCTATATATATTTTGTTGCAGGGACATAAACTTGCATACACTACATTACAAGTTTTACAGTTTGAGAATGCTTTCAACTCAATTTAGATTTTTCCAAAATTCTTTACGCTCAATAGTCAGACCTTATACACTCTCGTAATTCACTATTTTTGTGTAAATGTGTCTCTTTTATGATTTGTTTGCTATATCAATAATGTGTCTCTTACAAACAATTCCTTTTGCATGAGCCTTTTTCTGTTTCTTATTGTACGTCTTCCTTGTTAAAGTTGGATGCAGGCTTGTGTCCCACTTAAATTTTTCTTTGTGTAATTCTTGTATGAGTAACTTATTGAACATTAAATAACTGTCCGGCTGGACAGCTTTAAAAATATAGCTCTGACCAGGATTAATCCTTGACACAATATGAGTGAAGGTGGTCGGGCCAAATCCCATGAGATTTCTGTCCCAGCTGTTAGGGGGGGGGGAATTATTGTAAGCAGTATACACGCTCAGTCTGCAATCACTGTCCTATAAGCAGCGCTGCTGAATTAGGAGTCCTGTACCCTGTCAATGTGGGGGGCTGCGATAATTAGTATCCTTATATGTGACCTTAATCTTTAGATTGCGTGGCACCAATCAAGCTCCATGTCCAGGATTACACATGACAATAAATAGTAGAACAATGACACACTACTACATTCAGTTTGTGACACACACTGACTTTAGATACACAACCTCTGACATCGGGTCCTTGAATTCGGAGTTCACTTAGACGATGGCGGCAGCCTGCTTCAGTGCGACTTCTTTTGGGTCTCTGGAGGTCTTTGTCCTCGGTGTCGATGGTGGGGAGCTCCGAAGTCTTCAGCAGGGCAAATCAGCGCAGTCAGGCTGACTTACGGTTTGACAGCTGCTTGACTCTCAATGTCAAGCCAGTCTTTTTCTGGAGCTTTTTCACAAAAGTTAGCAAAACGTCCCCAAACTTTCAGATCTTGTTCTGAAAGGTACCTTGAGAGTCAGAAGGGATCCATAACCCCAGCCAACTGTTCAGAAGCTGTGGCTTGCCTCTTGAGGGTCTGGGTCTCTAACTCCTAAACTGCAATTTGTCAGTCTAGGAAAATCCAGGTGAAGCTGGTCAGCTGGAGTTGTCCTCTTGGTGGGTGTTGCAGGTGGCTTCTTCCATCACTACCTGTTGTGCACTCCTTATTCTTGAAGACAGGCGAAGTCCTTCATGTGTGGGGTCTTTAAAGTGCAGCAGGTGCAGTTCTTCTGAGTGCAGTCCTCTGTTGTGTAGTCCAAGGGTCCAGCAGGCCTTCTTCTGTTGTTTCAAGCTGGGATCTGCGGGGCTCCTGCAGACCATCCATATGTAGTCCACAATCTGGGCTGGCAAGAGAGGGGGCACCACAACCAATAGGGTTCAAGTTGACTCCTTCTGTGATGACCACTTCCTACGAAGTGGGGCTTATTTTTGTCCCTGAACGTACAGTTCCTCCAAAATCAAAATGGAGGAATTCTCTCCTTGGAGTGTAGCTCTGGCTAACCCAACCCACAGGTTTGGCTTTCTTTTCCCTACACCCCCCCCCCTCCAGCCCCTCTCCTAATCTAATTAGGGGTGCTCCCAAATTGCTGGGGTTCAAGGAAATGGGGGCTGGCCTCGGTCCTGTGACATCTTTGCTTCTACCTTTGAAGTTCAGTTTATCTCCCCAATCCCCTTCCTGTGCTGGCTTCTCCAGGACACAGCTGTCCTCCCATCAGATTGCTGTATTGTTTCAGCCCCAGACCTCTTCACACCTACTCAGGGCGCTGCTTGGCTCAGGCTGTTAAAAGGCTGACCAATCAGAAGAGGATGCTACAGGGCTGCTTTAGGTAACTGCAGGATACAAAATTCTAAAACAACTTTTCTCTAATAGTTATAATAAATCTGGCAAGGTGTTGGATTTATTGTGACTATTATTTTGATACTTTGAATCATGTTGCTAGCTAACGCCAAATTAAAAGTTAGACTTGATTAAACTTTAATAAAGCATTCCCATGTTAGCCTATGTGGCTCGCAGCACTACAATGGGGAACAACAAATCTGACTGTTTACCCTGTCAGGGTAGATAAACATAATTTATATTGTCCATGCATTTTATAACAAGGCCCCCTACTGTTGGGCACCTACGGCGGACCTTAGGGGTGACTTACATGAAAGAAAAAGGTGGCTTTGCACTTTGGAAGTACATTTAATTCCAGAGTCAAATTTGGACCTCGTTTTATTTTTAAACCGGCCTGCAAGGCAGGTCTGGCTTTAAAACGGCACTAGACACCGCAGCAGCGCACACTTAAGTGCTTTAAGTATCCTGACGTCCTTAAACCTCTCTGCCCTATTATATACTAGGGACTTACGGTAGGGTGTCTTGATCCTTTATAATTATACCAAACACCATATACTTTTAAGGACAGAGCACTGGCCCTGAGCCTGGTTACAGAGTCCAGGACACTTTCAGAGTCAGTAACCACCAGTATCGGGAGGTGAGGTGATCAGGGCAAAAAGGATGACTTTCCTGCACTCGTGCTGCGTTCTGTCGTTCTCAGCAAGTTTGTGTGGTATTTCATGAAAAGACAAAGTGGTATTTGTATTGACTAAAAATGAAACTCTGGTATTTGAGATAAAATGAAGCGTGCAGGGTCAGAGCCATCCCTGGGTGCGGGTGACAGCGCAGCCATGGCAGTCTCTTATAAGAAAGGGATGGGGTGGACTCCTCCGTGTAATGTCGATGAGGCAGGAGTCTGGGACAGTCCATCGAGGAAGGGACTCCTTTGGGTCTCTGTGCTCATCCGTACCCTATGCAGAGGTAAAGAGAACAAATGCTGTCTCACTCGTGTATTATAGGTAGATCCAAAATGTGAATGACACTTCAGTAAAGGGGCCTGGCCCAAAGTTCTTCTTTATGTATGTTGTTTATACACGAGTTCTGCTGTCTAAAAATAACCAAATATAAATTCTGCAACAGCTCAAAAAAAAAACAATAACCCTCTCAAACACTTTCTTAATCACCTTGTCTGTTTGGAGCCAGAGGAAAAAGCGGCGCTGTGCTTGGCTGAAGTATTAGAAGTTATTCCCTTTTTTCAGATTTTTCCTGGATCTGGCTCTGGTTGCTTCACAAGCTCTGTTCCCAAAGTCCAGAAGTGTTTCAGCAGTGTTCTCTGTGTTGCACATGCACACTGCTTGTGGTAGCTGCATTTGAGGTGAAATCAGACCACGGGAGTGCACAGGCCCGACGTCCTGCATTTCAGGGCACAATCTTTGCATATGATGAAGGAGTAATCTGCAGCGCAGAGGCAGTGTCTTCGATGCACGTGTGACCCCCAGGCACCCCCAGCAGATGCAGCGTCACTACTTAGATAAATTAGATGACTTAGCCATAGACTTAGATTCCAGTCATGAGCATTGCCAGGGCAGAGAGTGACCTAGCCCTCATGATGCTACCAGGCCCTCTGGCTCGGTCTGTCAGACCGGGGCACTACTCATTATTTACAGACCAAGACTCCACTCCTGTGCAGGGCCAGCAGTGCCAGGGCTGTGATGCATCCTTGACCTCATTAAGATGCAGCCATGTTTTGGAATGTTTAAACACTGAATGCTCCTTGTTCTGGTCATAACTCCAGTTTATTCAAAAGAGAAGTACACAAACTAAATAACAAAGCTCAACCCAACATCGGACCCAAATATTCCAAAGCACAACATGTGGAAAGTTCCAGACTACAGCCCTGTCTAGTTTCCCAGTTCCATGCACGCTGTACTACTTCAACCCATGTCTTTTCCTTGAATTCTGGGACTTGTAGTTTTGTTTATTCCATCATAATACAGGACTACGGGGCGTGGCCTGGACGTGGACCAAGATGGTCACGCGTGCCTGAAGCTCTGGAGACACAGGCCTCGAAAAATCCTAAAAATGACCTAATTATAATGCTTTTGACCCATAAACTGGTTTCAAATTATGTGATCCTAGGCAAGAATTTTAATTCACTGAGACGCCCTTTTCTTCATACACTTGACCGCTGACTTTCCTCTTAGTTCATTAACTGCATTGTCATCAGGGCTGGGGCATGAATGTTTCTCAAATCATGTTTAAAAGCTATCACTTTTAATAAATACATAACTAAAGCATAAAGTAGCAGCACACTGTCATTTGTAGTCAGCAGATTTTACAATAAAATAGCCACAGAATTTGTCACTGACTTGGTTTTAAAACTATATAGTGTGCAATGTTTGGAAATAAAGTGTCTGCAAATATTTGTCATTTGCACATCACCAAGTAATGTATTCTGATTTACTTTCTCCTATTTAAATCTTTGTTTGCATCACACTTCTGAATTACCAAAAAAATGTATTTCATAATTCCTGATATATTTTGAAATACGTGTGCTATTCATGCACAAGCGGTTTAAATGTTGAGGAGAAAAAACGGACATTTTACCTCCTTTCGTTTCACAATAATCCTTGTCGGCTCACTCGACAAAAACCATAAACTGTGATAAGTGAAAGAAAAGTTAAAACCATTGTCCAGGAACAGATGGGGAACAAATAGTAAAACGTCAAACTGACATTTGACCTCTGTCCCTGCGCAGTTAGAAAATGACAGGGGTCGCGTGTGAGCCAGAGGACAGGGCCGTGGCCGTGCTCTGCAATAAATCGAGGCCCGCGAGGCCTGCGAGCCGCGGACTGGCAGCATGGGACAGCTGAGCTGGAACTCACTAATACTCCTGCACGGGCCACCCTCTCCGTCATGTGACAGACTGAAGTCGGGACCCCCCGTGCCCCGGAGGTCGATGAGCTGCGTGGGTGCTCTCAGGGAGATGATGGAGCTTGACCGTTTGCCTCACTGGTTAGCACTAGATGCTGATTGCCGTGGCCTGGGAGCCCCATGATGTTCACCCACTCTCGTGCCTCAGTATCTGCGACCTGTAAGATTACCTTGATACGCCCTTGGCGTTAATGGTGCATCCATAGCCCATTTGAGGTTCTGGACTTTTAAGAGTCCAGAGGTGTCAGGGAAACAACACCCGAAGACCCCTGAGTTCCTCCTGTCTCGGTGCACAAATAAACAGAGACACGGGCTTCTCGATGGTGGCGTCAAAGACCAAGGTTTATTTACTGCAGGGACACAGAAATCATAGGAACCACACAGAGACAGAATCTACGAGACTGTTCAAATTGCATTAAGTGGGTTACTCTTTAAATACACGCAAATTGTCTTTAGGCAACATTACACGAATATTTCTCATGCCCAACCCGGCATCCCAAACAAACAGTAAAATTTGACATCAAACAATAATTAGTTGTAGGTTTTCGGTATTCGATCAGGTCCTCTCGACAGTTTTCCATTCTTCGCCCGATCCTCCCCATCATAAAAATCGTAACCTCCCCATTGTAAAAGCCCAGAAGGAAAGGAGCAGAGCCAGGTGCAAAGGATTGAAATGTAGGATAAGAGGTGTTTATGGATCATAAACGGGCATGGCTACCGTCTTCGGCCTTTCAGTCAGGACAACGGACACGAGAACCAGTATAGCAGGACTGGCCTCAGGCAAGGGAGGCAGCTTGATTCTGCCTAGTCATGCAGCGTCAGCCTTTTTCGGGCTCGAGCTTACGTGTCCTTAGCAAGGTGACTCTGCCGGGGTCATCGTCCGTTCATTGACTATGTGAGGGCAAGAAACAAGATGGATGCCGTAACTAAAATGGATGCCATGACTTTTACGACAGAATGCCCTATTTTCCAGTGAATTCATGCTAGTTGCGCAGCGAAAACACTGTCATGTATACAATGGATCATTTGCGGTTCATTGGTACCGAAATCGTGTCAGTACTACGATACCGAATTCACGGGTTCGGATCGCTACAGAACCTCAGACCGTCCTTTTGCCCTTACATAGGCAATAACTCACTCTATGTCAGAGTCCATTTCTATGTTCATCAGGTCACTGATGTGTTGTTGCAGCATTACTCTATCTCGTGGCGTATCTCTAAAAACAGGTGGTCTTCTTACGCATGTAGAAATGCAGAGATTACATAAGGCAGGACCACACTGAACAATGAGACAGCACGAAAATAAAAATACTAATGCAACACCAGTGACTATCAGAACCTTCCATCCCCACGCAGACAACAGGCTCCAGAACCATCCCATTAATGACCAGTCACCTTCCTCTACATGAATAGAGTCAGAAATCTTATGTTACATCTAAGTTACATAAATCTTATGTAACTTAGAGATGGCCTTGTATACTGTTGGCGCATTATCTGGAATAAAAACGCAGCAACTTGATTGGATCATCTTACATACTCCACCTCGATCTGCAAGTAACACATCAAGAACCATACGGTTCTGTAACGTCATGAGGCGATCCGCTTGAAGCTCAGCTGTCAGGTTACTAAGGGCACCCGCAGTTTCAGTGATAGTGGACTCAACTACCCGTGTTAGTTGACGTAAGTTTCTACTGTTGGCCATAGGCCCCCAGAATGGGAGGAAACCCTTGAAAAAGTCTCCTGCCTCTTGGCCAGCAGTATCTTCTTTACTGAAAACACCTCTCACAACTCTAGTTTTGTGATAGTCCGGTGCAGCAGTGTATGTCGGAGGTAGCAGTTGAGCGATATAACATGAGCCTGAGAAGTCAGCAGGCAGCCATGTGTATGCTCTGTCTTGGCAAACAAAATAGGTACCCTTAGCAGCTAAGAATGCGGGGGAAGACTGTGACGGGAAAACATATGTTTCGATACAGTCACTTTTCCCTAGTCGAGCTTTCGGATTCCTCCCATTTCCTTGCAAACAGACCTGACCTTGGTGGGGTACGACCCAGATCGGAGTTGAGCTCTTACGTTTGTTCTCACCCAGAGTAATGCCATATTCCGTAACATTCCAACCCATGTAAACTCGCAATTCATCCTTGGGAATGAACGGAGTATTATTGACATCTCTCACCATGTCAGTGATTCCTTTTACCAAGGCTCTATTAGCAGAGTGGAACGCGGAGGTCGTGGAGGATAGGTCTCTAGGGCATAAGCGAACATGGTCTGAAATGCCCAGAATGATCCATTATAACTAAAAGGCAGAACCAAATAAGGGATGCCTTTGTCCATGGTATGTGGTATCAAACCACACACCCAGCAGTTTGTTGTGTTAACCACTAGTTGATGTTGGTGCAAGAGCTGAATGAAAGTGTTATTTATAAACTCAGAGCGTCGAGCTTGCTCGTGGGCAGGAAAAGGATGGAAAGAATGAAGAGAAACAACAGTCGGAGAAACAGGAGCATGGGGAGATACTGTAGATACAACAGGTGTAAAGATCAACTGAATACCGAAAATAATTCCGCCTACCAAAGTTATTAAGACAATCAGAAGTGTCAGAGTACATTGCATTAGGAAACATTTACTGTACAATATGTCATATAATTTTGTCTTGTGCACATTTATGACATTAACCCGTCGCAATTCAGGAAGCTCCATCTTCTACAACCGTTCGCAACGGATGGTTTGTACCTGTTAAAAACTTGCCTCTGTTTATCCTGGGAGTTCCCAAGACAAACAGAAGAACCCGACCTAGTGTCTGATTCCCTGCAAATTAAAACAAGGCACACGTTACGACCCTACGGTAACCCAGATGGTAAGGTGAGAGAAACAGAAAAATAAAAAGATAAAAATTTTAGCAAACTTCCTGACTGAATGGAATGCAATACGATCGAAACAGTTTTCAAATAGAAAGGTAATAATGCAATGTCATTAGTTCATCACATGAGAACGTAGGTTATATCTGTACTTTCCGGGTCTTGTCTGGTCTTGAAATAGCTGGTCTACAGGTGCGGAAATGTTCGACTCCACAGGTGACAAGTGTTCACTTTGTACAATACTCGGTTCTGGATTCAAAGGAGTGGTTCCTGCTGAGGTGTCAAAGTTCTGTGTTTCCGTTCGTGGGTGGTCCGTTAGGTACTCTGCATCACTGAAAGGGATGTGCCTAGGAACAGGTTCTGTCTCGGATACACCAATTCCCTGTCTAACCCAGTTGTCATAGGGGAGTGGAAGAGGGACACGCTTCGTATGGCTGGCGTGCACCCAATTTTTCCTTCCAGCTAGGCGTACTGCTGTTCTTGTTGTGAGGAGGACCTGAAACGGACCCACGAATCTTGGCTGGAGGTTCCGAGTACGTTCAAAGTTCCGAACTACGACCTGGTCGCCGGGTTTCAACGTGTGGCCTGGACTCTCCGGCAGTTTAGGCAAGGATTCGAATACCTGTTGATGAATAAGGCTCAATTTAGCAGTCAGATCATGAAGGTAATCAATCAACATTGGGTATTCAATCCGTTTGAATTCCTTTGGCCTAGGGACTCCCCAAACATTAGCAGGGCGGCCGAACACAATCTCATATGGGCTAAGCCCTACTCGAGAGTGTACAGTCGCTCTGGTGGACAGTAAAGCTAAAGGCAGTGCGTCTGGCCACGAGAGACCAGTGGAAGCTTGAATTTTCGCAAGTTTCAGCTTCAGGGTGCCATTGTACCCTTCAACCAAACCGGCTGACTGTGGGTGATTCGCACTGTGAAATTTCTGGGAAATACCCAGACCCGCACACACACTCTTCATAACTTTCCCTACAAACTCACTTCCATTGTCCGACCAAACAATCCGTGGCATACCATACCTGGGGAAGTATTCTTTGAGGAGGATTTTGGCAGTGGACATAGCAGTGTTATCCTTTAACGGATATGCCTCAATCCATCTTGAGAAGGCACAGACTACCACTAGGACGTATTTGAGATTGTTACACCTGTCCATGTGGATAAAATCCAACTGAATCACTTCAAAGGGACAAGAAGGGGGAGCAAAATGGCCAGTTGGGGTTGGGGTTCCCTTGCCAGGATTATGCATCAGGCATATCATGCAATTTTTCACCACTCTTTCTGCACACTTAGTAATTCCATCGTTCTTCCATACTGGAGCTAACATTTTACAGATCCCTTTCGAGCTGATGTGCGCCGCTCCATGCGCCATCGTGACTACTGCAAGTACATACGCATCAGGTAACATCCAACGCTGCTGCTCAGACAAATCGACCCAACATCCACTTGAATCCATATTACCCGTTTTCTCCTTCCATTCATTCTTCTCGTTTTCAGTTGCTTCATTCTGGATTGCTTTCACACTTTCAATCGTATTCTCACACATTCCTGATTCTGCAATCCATCTTGCAGACGTTGCAACGTACATTCGGCTCGTCATGTTCTTGGCCATTTCTTTAGCGACCTCATCAGCAAACGCATTCCCACGGCCAACATCATCCGTAATCTTCCGATGTGCACTGCACTTCACAATTGCGACTTCATTCGGTAGAGTCAGGGATTCCAATAGATCGCTGACTAGCTGTCCGTGTTGGATCTTAGTCCCATGGGACGTGAGAAAACCTCTTTCTTTCCAGAGACGCCCAAAATTGTGTGCAACGCCGAAGGCGTATTGGCTATCAGTAAACACATTCACTCTCTTTCCCTCAGCTAAAACACACGCTCTTGTTAATGCAATTAATTCTGCAGCTTGGGCAGAATTCTGACTTACTCTTGCAGTCTCAACAATCGTACTCAAAGTCGTAACTGCATACGCGGCCGTCGCATCACCATTCTGTAGTTTAAAACAAGACCCATCGACATATAAAGTGCCGTCTGGGTCTAGTAACGGAGTGTCTTTTAAATCAATCCTACCTTTTGTCTCTTCCTCAGTTCTGAAACAACAGTCATGGGGCTCTGAATCACTCGACTCCTGAGTAGTCGGCAACAGTGTTGCTGGATTCAATATGTTGCATCGCTTGATCTGAATGTGACTTGCCAAAAGCGTCAGCTCATAGCCTGATAGTCTAGCACTGGTGAGGTGCTGAGTTTTCGTTCGATTCATGAGTGTATCCACAGCATGTGGAACCATGACTACTAACATGTTGTTCATGACTAGTCCAGCAGACTGTCGAATAGACACTGCAGCTGCTGCTGTAGCTCTCAAACAACTTGGCAATGCTCTGGCTACCGGATCTAATGTGGATGAGAAATATGCACAAGGCCGCTGTTTGTCACCAAATTGTTGCGTTAATACACTCAATGCACAACCTTCTCTTTCATGGACATATAGAGTAAATGGCTTACTGTAGTCAGGAGTACCCAACACAGGAGCTGAACACAGCGCATCACGTAAGTCGGAGAAGCTCTGTTGACATTCATCAGACCATGGCAAAGGGCTCGGAACACCTTTTCCAGTCAGGGCTACCAATGGTTTTGCCATGAGAGAAAAATTTGGGATCCATTGCCTGCAGTATGACGTAATACCCAAAAACGCACGCACTTCTCTTTGTGTGCCTGGTACAGTCATCTGTGAAATTGCTTTAATTCTCTCTGGGGTCAACCTTCTTCCCTCCTTTGACAAAAGATGACCTAAGTAGGTCACTTCTTGGCAACAATATTGCAGTTTAGAAGGTGACACCTTGTGGTGTAAGTCTGACAAATGACGCAACAAAGAAATTGTAGCTGCTTTGCAAGTTTACTTGTCATCAGCGGCTAGTAAAAGATCATCTACGTATTGGATCAGAGCAACACCATGAGGAAGTACAAGGGCATCTAATTGACTCTTCAATGCTTGGCTGTAAATTGAAGGGCTTTCACAATAACCTTGTGGAGCGCGCTTGAATCTGAAACTGCGACCTCCTAAGGAGAAACCGAAAATGTCTCTACTTTCTTCGGCTATGGGAATGCTGAAAAAGGCATTTTTCAAGTCGATCACTGTAAACCATGAAGCTGAGGCAGGAATCAACGTCAGTAATGCAGTGATATCTGGTACCACAGGAAACTGCGGAACTACTATTTTGTTAACCTCTCTGAGGTCAATCACAAATCTGTAAATTGGAGGTTTGGAAGGGTCAGTACGTTTCAAAATCGGCAGAACAGGACTATTGCAGACGTTTCCTCTAGTTTCCTCAATCACATCTTTCTGTATTAAGTCTTTCACAATCAGCAAGAGTGCTCGTTCACCTTCATTCAAAATCCGATACTGTGGGATTCGTGGAAATTTAACATTAGCTTTCAGACTTACCACATAAGGGGGAATTTCCAAGAGGCCTACATCGTTAGGACCAGTCGCCCAAAGAGTATCAGGGAGAGAACGCAGCTCTGGTGGGAGCTCGTCCATCGACATATACATTGGAGAGATGACTCGTTTGCCTAATGTGAGCTGTACTCCCGAAGGAGAACAGTACAGTGTCGCATGCAGGCGTTTCAACAGATCTAAACCAAGCAGATTTTCATTACAACCGGTTGTTAGGATAAGGGGTGCTTCTAGCTCGCATGGCCCAACAGATATTGACAAAGGACTAGAAACAGGATTGTGAACAGGGGCGCCTGAGAATCCTACCGAAGTGTTCGTTAAGCCAGACAAAGGTGCGCCAGGGAGTTTCGCATGCATAATTGAACTTTTTGCCGCACCAGTATCCAACAGAAACGGTTCGACCACGCCTGAGGTAACTACTGTGACATAAGGTCCACTCTGATCAACTGGAACTGATACTACTCCCTCTCTCCGCCTGCGGCTGTCCTATTGCTCGCTTCTTTGAATGTCTTCATTATGATCATAGTAATCTTCAACATGATACTGTGGAGATCTACCTGGTTGCGCAGGTTGTACATTTCGCTGATCAAAATAATTTGATTGGCGATCAGTCTGTGGTGTCGTCGTACCACGCCCTCTACCTCTAGGAGCTTGCATAAACCCAACATTACCTCTCTGAGCTGGGACACCACTAGTTTGTGGGTGCAGTACTGGACACTCATTCTTATAATGACCCTCCTTTTTACAATAAGCGCACTGATTCCATGCTAACTGTTGTCGGGGAAAACCATAATTAAATCTTTGGGCCGCCCCTTGCTGGAATTGTGGCTGTTGCTGATACTGTGGTCGCTGCTGTGAATCTGACTGATTCGAACGAGGCGGATACGCCTGTTGCAGAAGAACTTTGGTCTTTAAATCTTTTGTTTTCTTTTCTGATTTTTCCTTCTCTTCTTTCTCTCTATTCTCGTAATACTGAGCAGTTGCAAGTATCTGTGCTGTCGTCGATACTGCCCATGCACTTTCAGAATCCTTTAACTTGTTACTAAGCTCAGGTAGTAAATTAAACACGAACTTGTCGACAAACAATCTCTGGCCTCCCTCAGTACTCATATCTTGCCCACTGTGGTCTACGAAGGTCTCTTCAAATCTAGTGAAGAAGTCAGAGACGCTTTCGTCCTTCTTTTGCTTGCATGCCGATAATTTATCCCAATTGACTCGTAACGCTGGCATCAGCGTTTTCATCAGAGTAATTATTCTGCCAGGTAAGGCAGCAATCAGAGGTTCAGGTTTAGCACCGCCAACTTGTTGCGCATCTGCCGCTATAATAGCTGCCCAATCACCTCCTAAGGCGACTGGGTGGTTCTCTTGCCGAATTTTGGCCCATATAGGCTGTGGCACCACATTACCAAACAACATTTCAATGTCTGCCAAATTCATGATACACGCTTGAACTGTCTGCGTTAACTCTTTGTAATAACCAGCAGGATTTTTACGTGGGTCTGGTAACGCTTGTTTTACTGCTAATACTTCAGCCCGTTTCCAAGGGATGTGTATCCACACTCTCTGGAAATGTGCCGGAGCAGCTAAAATACCCAAGTTCCCATCAGCTTGAACTGCATCACGCCATATCGGTGGAACTTCCCTCATCGGATATTGTCCTCGTCGTTTCCTAGTAGTAATCGGTGAACCATCAGGGTCTCTTGTCGCTCGAAGAGGGGACTCATCCCTATAAGCTAAAATCAGTTCTATCGCTCCCCTTACTTCTGGACCTATCACCATTCCTGCGGCAAATTTCTGTTGAATATTTATCAGGTCAGAGGGGACGGAGTCTAAATCATCATCTTCCCATTCTTCACGCACAAGAGAACACATCACGTCAAAAACATAACGTTGAGTTGGTTCATTCCATTGCATAAATGTATCTAATACTCTTCGTGCATCATACTTCACAGCTTTCGACATCCACCTAAGAGCTGTCGAATCTAAATTGTCTCGTTCTTGGGGACCAGGAAGCTGGCTACGTCTCTGTATAGAGTCAGAAACGGGGGTCCCAATTAAAGACCTGTAGAGAGGAGTTAAGATATTAGTTACAGAGTCGGTTATTTTCCGACGAACGGAAAGCGGAGTCAGAATGTTCACAGGGTTCGGGAGCAGGGCAGCTGGAGCAGATGAAATAGTAAGGGTGGGAGTAGCAGGTAAAGCAGTTTGCGAAACGACAGGCAAAGGCGGAACGGGCAACCCAGGAAGAGGGGGTGCCGAAGGAACATTAACCACGGGAAGGCTAGGAGCTGCAATCAAAGGAAGTGGAGCAACTATTCCAGGCTGACCAGCAGCTGGCTGTACAACAGGTAACAACTGTGGTACTGTAATACCCTGTGCATACGGTGGAGGTGAATTCAACAGGTAAGACAACAGAGGATCCTTTTCATGATCCTCCATCGGCTTAGCAGGACATGATGGCAATACAGGGTAACATTTATCAATTGCCAAATTATATTTTCTATTCGCCATCTCCATTGCTTTCTCAGTCTCGTTGACATGCAACTGCCTAGCAGACTCCATTAAAGTCAACCCTTTCTCTTTCTGTTCTTTCTTCGTTTTCCTAATTTCTCTCTGTTTGGCTTCTTTGCGCCATACGCGAAAAGAATCAAACATTGCCGGCCGGGCTTTTTTCTTGAACAACTTCATTTCTAGATTGTCTAGTATTTCCGTTTCGAAGCTACCATGCGGTGGCCAACTAAGGACACCATCTTTTTTGGTATAACGGACCCATACTTCATTATACGTAATAGGACCCACACCATGTTTACAATAGAGCTCATATGTAGGAGTTCCAATCGGAGGAACCGAACACGAATCCTCCAACCGGGAATCCCCGTTGCAACGTAACCAGGACAAGAAACAATTACTACTGGTAGTCATGACAACAAAAACAAATTCCAACAAAAATGTGAAGAGAACTTAGGCCTACCAAAATGAACTAATACCAAAACAGAGATTATCTAAACAAGAGCAACCAATGATAATCTACGAATTAAACCAGAGCAACAAGGAACAACCAAATCGAGCGTAACTAAATACTTAACTGAAATGTGGAAGACGTCACCAAGGAGAACCCGTCTATGTCTCGCCGTACTAAGGTCTGCACCTCGGGTCCAAGACAGGGCGACAGTCAGGGCAGCGGTCCTCTGTAGCCGTCTGGGAACGGGAACCCTCGTGGAAGAGATCGTCGGGCCACTTTTACGACATGCAGGGATCGATGAAGCGGGGTACCTCCCTCCGGAATCTTCACACGAAACTTCTCGAACTTTTCAGGCTTTGGACCGGTACCGGATGACGTCGCCCCACGTTGGGCGCCAATTTGAGGTTCTGGACTTTTAAGAGTCCAGAGGTGTCAGGGAAACAACACCCGAAGTCCCCTGAGTTCCTCCTGTCTCGGTGCACAAACAAACAGAGACACGGGCTTCTCGATGGTGGCGTCAAAGACCAAGGTTTATTTACTGCAGGGACACAGAAATCATAGGAACCACACAGAGGCAGAATCTACGAGACTGTTCAAATTGCATTAAGTGGGTTACTCTTTAAATACACGCAAATTGTCTTTAGGCAACATTACACGAATATTTCTCATGCCCAACCCGGCATCCCAAACAAACAGTAAAATTTGACATCAAACAATAATTAGTTGTAGGTTTTCGGTATTCGATCAGGTCCTCTCGACAGTTTTCCATTCTTCGCCCGATCCTCCCCATCATAAAAATCGTAACCTCCCCATTGTAAAAGCCCAGAAGGAAAGGAGCAGAGCCAGGTGCAAAGGATTGAAATGTAGGATAAGAGGTGTTTATGGATCATAAACGGGCATGGCTACCGTCTTCGGCCTTTCAGTCAGGACAACGGACACGAGAACCAGTATAGCAGGACTGGCCTCAGGCAAGGGAGGCAGCTTGATTCTGCCTAGTCATGCAGCGTCAGCCTTTTTCGGGCTCGAGCTTACGTGTCCTTAGCAAGGTGACTCTGCCGGGGTCATCGTCCGTTCATTGACTATGTGAGGGCAAGAAACAAGATGGATGCCGTAACTAAAATGGATGCCATGACTTTTACGACAGAATGCCCTATTTTCCAGTGAATTCATGCTAGTTGCGCAGCGAAAACACTGTCATGTATACAATGGATCATTTGCGGTTCATTGGTACCGAAATCGTGTCAGTACTACGATACCGAATTCACGGGTTCGGATCGCTACAGAACCTCACGTTTGACACACGTGGTTGCTGCGGACGGGGTAGAAATTGCGAGTGCAAGTGCCAAACTCGATAGCTGCCCACCCACTTGTCCTCACCGTAAAAGACAACCCTATGGCTCTCCCTATCTTGACGCTATGGGGCGCTCCGACCCTCGACAGCATCCACTCTCGTTTGATGTGGCCAAGACTCCTCGGCGTGCGAAGGATGAGGGCCCACGGGAAGCGGCCTCGGGACAACAGAACATGGACCTCCTACCCCCGTGGACACGGCGACTATCCTAGCAGAGTTACATGAGGGATTCAAATCAATTGATAGGCGCTTGGATGCGATAATGACTCGTTTTGAGAGCATACATGAGAAATCTGAACAACATGAAACGCGTATAACAGATGTTGAACAACGCTTCTCAGACCGTGAATATGTCAGTGCATCCACTGCGAAACGTATGGGCAAACTCGAGAGACGGCTTAAATAAACAGCTGCAAAGTTGGAAGACATGGAAGCCAGGTCGCGTAGAAACAACATACGCATTGCGGGAGTTGCAGAACCTTCCAACACCGGCCGTATGAGCTCCCATGTGGAAATCCTGCATGTGGATTTATTTGACAGAGAAGCTTTCTCGTCCACACTTACAATCAAAAGAGCTCACAGAACCATCATGTCTGATAATCGGCAAACTTCTCAACTATAGAGATCGTGACACAGTCCGGCGGCTCGCTCGGGAGAAAGCTCCACTGCACTATTAAGGTATGACCCTTTCCTTCTATCCCGGTTTCACTCCCATATTGCAGGAGGCACACCGCAAGTTTACAGACGCTAAGCGCTTTCTTTAAAAGGCCCATATAAAGTATTCCATGTTCTACCTGGTACGACTGAGAATTCATCTAGATGGTAAAGCCTGCATATTCGGTACTCCTGTGGAAGCCATAAACTTTAACAGTCCCATGGCACACAGAGCCCTCCAGATGTCGGCAAACCCGATAGATCTCCGTTGCTAAGCCCGGCGATCTAATGATTCTGAATTCATCCAGCTCGTCGCTTTCCCTGGAACTGACTCATGAGTATATTTGTTCATATGACATTGCATTAGAGGTCGGAGTAGACCCGGGTACAATTTGACGCTCTGGCGCTGCCCTCATCCTGGGTGGACACGGTCTCTACTTCCTACAAGGCCTAATTACTAACCCCTTTCAGTCATGATTCACAGGCACTCTCCCTAGTGCGTTGCCTCCCCCCAAGGAAGATCCCACATGTTTATGTTTGGTACTGTTTGGCCAGATTTTCGATGGGAACCACCAGAAGCGGGTTGTTAGCTCCGCGATGTGGGTGGGGGGAAATGGGAAATGTTCTAATGTATGTTGATATTACGAGTTTGGATTTTCAGCAAGAGAGTGTACACATATTAACAATTCTGTCACAAGGTACTCCTACCATCACACTCTTCTCTTTTGTAATACAACCTTTTAAATGAGTATATCCACCTCCTAGGTCAGTAATGTGCCATTGAAATGCATAACTTGGAATGTACCTGGGTTATCTAATCCAAGCGAATGGCGTCAAGTTCTGTCTTATCTGTCTCGACACGGCATACAAATAGCAAACCTGCAGGAAGCACATCTTGCGCCAGGCACTACCCCCCTCTTCGCCACAAAGTGGGGCGCGAATCGTTTCTTTGCAAACTACAGTACATACTCCAGAGGCGAATGCGTATTAATACACAAAGCGGTCTCTTTCTCACCACGCGAAATAGTAGCAGATCTCAAGTGCAGCTACCTCCTGGTGTCCGGCACACTGTCTGCTATACCCCTCCTCTTGGTTAATATATACGCACCCAACGTAGACACCCCAGACTTTTTAAATGATATATACACGCATTTGCATCGAATGCAGGCTCACACGGTACTCATGGGAAGAGACTTCAGTCTCACTTTGGATCCTTCTACAGATACAACTGGCACTGGAACAATCACTAAACCCCTCTCCTCCTCTCCTCTGAAGCATTATCCACTCTTCTCCAATCTTTCCTATTAACGGATGCCTGGCGCTCCAGGTACCTGTTTTCCAGAGGGTACACCGTCTATTCCGCCCCAAGCAGATCCTGTTCTCGTATTGATCACTGGTACCTGACACCAAACTTAACATTAGCAGTCACTGACATTGAACATTTCCCCAGGACCTTACCGGACTACTCTCCAGTACTTCTTAACTTGCATTTCCTCGGAGCTGCACTGCCACGAGCGCCTCGGTGCTTTCCCTCAAATGCTCTGCTGGATGAGGTATTCCGCTCGGAAGTACGCGATGCGATAGTCGAATATTTTCAACTATTCCACACCCTGGGATGCTTTCAAATCATACATTAGAGCAGTATGCATTGCCAGGCACTCCTCAGTGCTGCGCTCGATGCGTATAGATTTAGCCAATCATCGAGCAAACATTGAAAGATATGGATGAACAAGCGGCGGCTAATGACTCACCATCATTATCACGTCGCCGGCTTCCCTACTGCAGGAGTTCCTGGAACTAGCTCAGCGAGAAGTAAACTTTCTCTGCAAGTTTCCTTGTGCTTATGGTGAGGGGGAGCGACCAGGCCACACACTGGCCGGACTATTGCACCCTCCGGATCAGGCTCCATTAATCCCACAAATTAATCCTAATAATGGCCCCATTATCACCGACAATGGCACTATAATTGACACTTTCCTTAACTATTATTCTCAGTTGTACACAGCGAGATGTGGAGCCATTACGGAAATGATTGCATCATACCTGGCTGATACAGCCATGGTGTGGCTAGACACTGGACAGCAGCGTTTTCTAGCCGCCCCAATAACTTACGAAGAAATAACTCAGGCCATCGACGACTTAAATGGCACTCGCGCTCTAGGCTATGATGGTTTTACTTGAGTTTTTTACGCGGCCTACAAATCGATACTTGCCCGAGGTCTACGCGGAATCCCTGGAGCTCGGAAGCCTCTCCCGACACTACAAGAAGCTGTTATTACCTCATTACTCAAACTGGGCAAACCTCCTGACATGCCAGTTGCCGGGCGTTGTGCGTCCCGCATTTGGGAACAGATTAAAAATGCCTGCAGTGAGTCCAGTTATCCTGCTCACTCTATCTACCTCTGCCTGTTGAAGGGGTCTTGCAGTCTCCCCTGTATCATTCCTGTATATATTGGAATATATTTTCTCACCCGGCATACATGAAGGAAAGTTGCTTGGTTGTCCTAATTAAGGAGATGCAAATACTACTGTGCTGACATCTCTATCAGCATGTGAAATTTCTGAGCTCCATTGGACACAGGTCCAGATAGTGTTCACTGAGACGGAATCCTGAAGAAGGCCATGCCGAAACGTGCGTAGCGCTCACCTACCGCCAGTTTCATAATTCTTTTGTATTAACTGTCTACCAGGATAGATGAAAATATTGTGTACAATGATAGATATGAATTGTTAGAGCTCAACAAATTAGAGCTTATAAGTCTAGATATATATCAGTGATGTATAGTTATTGAATTATTCATATCAGTCACAACGCCTGTTGCATATTTTCTCTCCTGATACCTGTACTGTACAAAACCCCCTTTTTTCGCAAACAAACATTACTAATGAAAAATGAATGTATTTTAAATAATTAAGAAAAAGTCTATATTATAAATATTATACACGTAAATGTAATAATATGAAATGTTTGGTATAATTGTCCTATTTGGTGTTTATCACGCACTTGTTTTTTTTTCCCAAATTGCGCCTTATGCTTGTTTACTTCAGTTCAAACCTCCTGACAGATGCACCTCTTTTAGGCCATTATCCCTCCTAACTTATGACAATAAGCTCTTAGCTAAAATCCTGGGTACCCGCCTCTCTCTGCTAAAGGATAAAATAATCTCCCCATTTCAATCTGGTTTCATCCCAGTCGGTCCACATCAATAAACCTTCAGACTATATTTGCCGTTCTCAATAAGCAGTTATGCTTGACGCTGAAAAAGCATTTGATGTATTAGAATGGCCCTTCCTATGCGCCTCATTAGAAAACCTTGGAATGCCAAAAGGCTTCTGTGCACTCCTCCTTTATACAAATCCACTGGCCCGCCTACAAATAAATGGCATGCTAACGGATCCAGTTGCACTAGCCTGTGGCACTAGACCGGGGTGCCTGTTATCCCCTCTTTTATTTAGCAAAGCTACGGACCCTCCTGTTCGATATTTCCAAGCACTGCATTTAAGAATGAGAGGTCTCCGTTTTCATCGTGCTCCCCGCCTCGCTTCCCTCTATGCAGATGACAGCATGCTATTTGTCTGAGACCCAGAATCCAACCTACCCCCATTTCTGTGTGAGGCGACCCGCTTCTAAACACTCTCTGGTCTCCCAATTAATTGGACTAAATCGGAAGTTTTCCCTTTAACAACGTTAAGTGGCTTAAAATTCATCATGCGATGTACTTTCCATACTTGCTTTTGTATCTTTCACATAGCACTGTGATTATGCAAGGACTCTTTTCTTGATACAGTTTGTTTAATTAAATGAATAACTAATAAAGAAATATATAAAAAAAAAAACAGGACTACAAGTCCAAGAATTCAAAGAAATAACCTTGCCAGCACATTCTTCATGGACCTGGGAAATGTAGCAGCTACGCCGACATTAATTAGACTGAGAAACCATCCCCCCCCCCCCTCCCAACCCCACTCCATCCCACCAAAGACACCACAAAGGAAGGGAGGAGAAGCAACCTTTGGCAAATGCTCTAGGTTTCACCTCTGTGATTAATATATTTTCTTTATTGTTGGAAGTTTCAGCTTGGTGAGCAGTTGTGCAATATAAGTTACTGAAACTCCATAAAAGTTTTATGACTTGTTTATTGAGAAAAGCAATATAATGTGCAATAACATCAATTTTGATTAACATGTAAGCATTTTATAGAGGCGTCCCCCATGTCTCGCGTCTAATCTTCTTTGTCACCTCTCCCTGTAATGAATTGTGGTCATTACTGTGCTCCAGGGTTCTGTTTTACCCATTTCACGATAAACCATTTAACAGTCTTTCGTGACAATTATTTTGATATTTTTGAAGCAGTCTTTTCTGTGCCAGACTGCCTGTTTTAAAAAGGGTCATCAAACATTCCAAACAAGGGAAATTAGGCTCAAGAGCAACAGGCACAGGAAGCAATATCAGAAGAGACTGCAAGGATGGTAAATACACGCATCCTGACACGGCTGCTCTGGTATTCCAGTTCCATGGTCTGCTGCCGTCCAGTAAATCTACTTGGAAACTTACCTATGGGTTCACCAGCTTCTTAACCTACTGTCACCAGTGTCAAGAGCATTTACAGAGTACTCCTAGCATGAATAAAAACAATGGGAAGGCTGGCAGTAGTACCATCTTATTATCTCTGGAGTAGAACCAATTTTGGGCTCCATTAAAGTCGGACACCCTAAAAATACAAACTTGTTGTGGCTGGTAAAAAATATTTTAGATGCCTGGAACCAGACTACAAATCATTAGGTCATATTTTGCAGTCTCATGATTTCACACCAGCCCTGGGCACCCCATTACATTTTCAAAACAGTTACATTATAAAACCCCAAGCTAACTGCCTTTCCAAAACATGACTCATCCATTCAGCTTTTAAACTTGAATATCGTATACAAATTCAAACACACACCCATGCCCAAGCTCCCTCTAATCCGTTCAAAGCCCACATGCCTGCTGGTGAGCACCAATGAAAGAAGGCGAAGGCTGTGGATTCTGGGTTCTTCAAATGTGTTATTGGAATCCCACCCAGTACCAGCAAAACCTCTCTGTACAATAACATGAAATAAACTGAGAAGACAGTTGTTCCGACGCCACCTCTTGAAGGCATCATGTGTCTATTCTAGAAATTTCCCTCTAAAGCTCTTGATATTGCAAGTAATCCTGTTAATAAGGCTTCGCATATGTCCCTTTGTTAATTCCTTGGTGATTCACATGCATTCCTGTGTGCTCCGCTGCTAATATTTACACAAATTGATATGTCTGATGCAGCCGTGTTACCTTATTCGAATCACCTATACCTGCATGTTTTCTGGGGCTCTCTCTACTAATGTGCAACACGTATACACTGTGATGTTAGGTTGCCCTGATTACTTTGTGATGTGGTGTTTGCAACAATGGCTCTTGTCACCTATAACCAGAAGCCTAGTGACAGTGTAGACCTCTGTCAGCCACTGGCTCGGGATGCCCTATGTACACCTGCTGATGTATAAATACATAACTCAGAGTTCGAGGTTGTCATTCTTCCTTTATTGTACTAATGCTGCGAGTGGGCAAGGAAGTAGGTGTTGTATAATGTGAGCTTCTGTGGCCTGCTCTAGCATCATTTCGGACAGATAGCACGTGTAACATGCAGTGGTTTGGGACTCAGTCTTACTTATAAAAATAATACTATATTTTGGGCCTAGCCAGGGTGAACCCAAGTGAATGCACGAGCCCTCCTCTGTGCAAGGGAGTTACTCTCTATAGGGTCACAAACACTCATATTCGCTGTTGAATCCTCACGTCTGATGAATCTCCGCTATCTAGTCCTGCTTTTCCTAGGCATCCTGTGTTCAGTGGACAGGATCCCCGATTCAGCAAAATGCATGGATCATGAAGTGCCTACCTTCATGATCCATGATATCCGTGGTAGCAAGTGCCACGCCAAGGCCGCCAAAGGAATCGTCAAGGGTAACATGCCCTACCCTTAGTTACCCCTACTTGACGTCTGTGTAAGTGCCGTCAAAGGTGCCTCAATTAAGGGACTTAGATTTGTTGAGAAAGTTTACAGACACTCAGGAGCGTCACCTGCAGAGTTCAGTATTTTGTTGGGCAAGAAAATAAACAAGGGATGTTAGTACAAACCCTGCCTTCGGCGGCAAAGCTGATGTGATCACTCTGCAAATGGACTCTTTGTTCTTTCTCTGCTTCATATTCATGCTTCAGGAGGGCTCACCGCTCTGGCTTGTGACATCTGCAGGGCGATGTGAATTCTGCAGACTCTGCTCACACGTTCCACCTGCTTTCCACCGCTGCCAAATTCATTGCCACCGCTGAGTTTGTTAATGCAGCTTTGAGCAGTGATAGATGCGACAAGATGACAGGAGCAGCTTGACAAGATTATGCAAGTTGGATAAGAGTGTTGGTGAGGTGAGGAGGCAGTCCGTTTCTGTTCCCTTATGGTCAGCAAGTAAAAAGGGCACAAGAGGAACAAACGCCTGCCTCTCTCAGGAAAAGGGAGCACTAGAGTTGGTGCCTGCTTAGGGCCCGGGGGGGGGGGGGGGGGGGGGGGGGACTGGTGAGTGCCGTTGCGATCAGGGTTTGAGTTTCGGCAGGAGGCACAGCATCCAGTGTTTCTGTGCAAATTATTAAATCTCTCCTTGCCTGTGAAGCGCCCAGATACCCTCTTCGGCGTTTGCGTTATGTGTAAAGTAGCAAATCTATTAAAAAAAGACGTTCTGAAACCAAAGAGGAAGAAAACAGTACTTGGGCTTCGGGATACTGATAGCAAACACACGAGGAACAACAGGAAATAGTACGCTACAGATAATAGAAACGGAGGAAAGGAAGAGATGAGCACAAAAACCAATGAAAAGGGGCAGAATGTTAGCTCCTTTTAAGATTCATATTAAATATATAATACATTTCACAAGCACAGTACAAGAGCTGTGCAGGCGAAACCTAAGTATGAGACACACATAACAGCCCAAAACCAATGCCCATCAGAAAACAGATAAAATAAGCAAAGATAAACAAAATAACAAAACAGTTTTTCCCCTTTCTAATTACTGAAATGTGCTTCAGGTTCTGAATGCCACCATCTTCTAACTCCTTATCCCCATAGACAAACCTAACAACTTTGAGAGGTTGGCTGACACCGAAAACATCCAGTAGATCTGCAGGTGATTTAACAACAACCAAATTGCCAACTGAAAACGGTACATCAGCCACTGCTTTGAACTCATCATATGTTGCCTCGCTTTTCAGCTGTCCAATTTGTTCCCTTCTCTCACTTGCACCTCCAGTACTTTCATTTCACCCGCAGCCATTTACCGCATAAATAGGAACCGTACCAAAGCAGCTAAGGGCCCGGAAAGTCCAAAGCAATTTGATCCCAGGGGCCAGTGGGGATCTCTGTGCACACCAGTGGAGGAATCTGTGCCTTCGTAGTCTTATCACTCTGACTGCACTCTAAACACGCCCTCCCTTTGTGCTCAATTTGTAGATCCATACTCTGCCACCAATAACTGTTATGTTATCAGTTGTGTAAAGTGCATGGCTGCCCCAGAAACGGGGTGTCCCAGCGTTCATCCTTACGATTGTGTCGGATTCCCGTAGATGTCCTACATGTGCTTATTCAATAAAAGTGGCCCTAAGCTCCAGGGGAGCACTAATCATGAACTAAAAACAAAAATGTTCTGCACCAACAATTTATACTTGATTTTGTGAACGACAGTCTTGCAGTTGCCACAATCCACTTACACAAATAAATCCTTTCTTGCTAAAAATCTCTTGCAAGGAATTGTAGCTTTACCTCAAATGGTACCCTTCCAAGAATTTACATTTTTTTTGAGGACTTGAAACACTACATTCAGCCCCCGGCCAAGCCTTATATGCAAAGACAATCATGGCTTCTTTTCGATCATGCCCCTGTTTCAGTTTCACTCCTAGGCCCTTGTCGCTGGGATCCACATTGACAAAATGGGTCAATCCTGTGGCAAAACTGTGAGCATTCACAAGACACTTCTTAACATCTGCAAATTCTTCTCGCATTCCCTACTCCACACGTAGTCTGCACGTTTCCTCAGCAGGGCTCATATGGCACAAGTAAATAGGGTACAAACCGAGAACATAATCTGCCTTACCAAGAAATGTTTGTTCCTCTTCTTTCTTCCTGGGTCCAGGTATTTCCTGTATGGCTTTAGTTGATTCATCTTTGAGGCAGACCCCATCAGCAGAGATTACGTGACCTGGACAGTCCTGACGGGCAAACTTGCAAAAACAGCCTGACCTGGAGTAGGGTAGGTCCTCTCCAGCTCTTGAGATGAGCTAGTTGTTTTGAGCCGTTAGGTGGACTGTTGCTGATAGAACTCCTCGAGGCATGGTGGCCGAGAGAGCTGCTACCAAAATATTCTGCATTCTGGCAGTGCAGAGAATTAATTCTGATTTGGGCAAAAAAAGGGAGGCATATATAATTAAAATTAGTGAATTGTTTTCATTGTACACTTAAACATGCGATGTGGTGAGGCAGGCAGGAGTATTTGTCCTGTTTTAATTTGTTGTCTTCTCTCTTCTCCTCCCTTTCACAGACACTCGATACTTGAACATCAGAATACCAGAATGGGCAGAAGAAGGGCTCCAGGAAAGAAAGGAGAAGTGCAATGTTCACCTGAACCCGTAGGAGCTGCACTCCCATCTTCTCCTATCCATAATGTGCCCTCTTCAAGATCCCAAAATGATGCTCAGAGGGACTGTGAGATGGAACCGCTATCGGGGAACCTGCCTCACATAATCCTTTTGTCTATGTTGGAGCAGTTGGAAGCCAAACTGGATAAATTGCAGAATACCCTAGAGGACGTGCCGTCAAGAGTCGCTGGACTTATGGAGCAGACCTGGATAGCAAAGGGTCTAGATTACCTTGAAAATGGGGCAGTGTCTTTGGAGATGGTCAGTCCAGAGACGGTTAGAGCTCGTTGTGTTAGCAAGTCCCCTCCGATTCCTCTTTCAGTCGGGTCAAGGGACCTGAACCAGTGCCTCCAACATGCATCTCGACCTTGGTGTGAACCACAGCAGATTCAGTGTCTTCAACCTACGTCTCCTCATGGGTATGAACCAAAGCAGAGCCAGTGCCTCCAACCTCTGTCTCCGGATGGCCCTGGACCACAGCAGGACTGTACTGGCTCCAGGTGCCCTCCTCCAGATGCTCAAGTCATCCCAGGTGAGCAAAGCCTTCATCTTCCACCAGCGTTTGATGATGGGCAGGAACCACAGCTGGACCAGTGCATACAACTAGTTTTCCCAGTTGAACACGAACAAGAGGAGCACGTGAAGAAAGAACCATTGTATGCAGATAGCTGGGGCCCACAACAGAACGTCTGCCTGCAGCCACTGTTTCACGAGGGACATGAGCCACAGCGAAACCACTGCAGACAATCAGTGCTCCCAGATGGGGAAGGAACAAATGAGCACCGAAAGCAAGAGCTGTTCTGCTTTGATGGTGAGGGCCAATGGCAAAACCTCTGCAGAAAACCAGCATTTCAAGAGGGCCAGAGTCTGCAGCTCAGCACAGGTCTGGAGCAGGTGCTCTCTGATGCTCATGATCCACATCAGAGCTGCAAGACCGAACCAATGCACCTTGAGGCACTCAGTCCAGATCGCGTCTATAAGCTAGAACCACCGAGTCCTGAGGACTCCGATCTGAACTACAAGCGAGAACCACTGCATCCTGAGAACCGAGATGAGAACTCTGACCTACAAAAAACATGTACTGATGCGCAGGGCCCATCTGGATCCTCATCATTCCTGGCACAGAATGTTCCTGATACTGATGAAGTTATCGCTACAGACCCATTGGAGAGAGGAGATACAGACGCAGATGGATTGCTGCTCAAAGCCTTCCCAGGTATTTGTTTCGTACTGAATGAACATCCATAATGGCTTGTAAATTGTACAGTTCTGAAGGAATGTAACATAAAATATCTCCAAAGTGGATGTCACCAGATTTTTTGTAAAACCTGCAGGGGGCCAAAACTGAGTTGTGTGGAGTGGTATCTTTGTGGGGGCCTTGACTGCACCAGGAGCGGTTATCGCCTTTATTTTCGCAACGGAGTTTGCACATTAAAAAAGACCTGAATTCTGGTCTGTGCATGAGACGCCCCATTCCGGGCTCAGGACCTCTGAGGAATTAGTGGCAGAATCTGTGATTTCAATCCAAGCACAGCGCTACTCATCATCCCCTGTCAGATGAAAGTGAGGTGTTATTCACCAAGAGTAACATCGCCCTTTTTTGTTGCTAGTGTAAATTAAAGTACTTTAAAGATTGGGCGGGGTGTATGTGATGTTTGAGTGCACAGAATATAGGACGATTTCTGAGTCAGTCAAGGTCTGCCGCTTAGAAGGGGAGGAAGGCCGTGTGAAGAAGACAAATGATCTGATAGTCCGGTCTGTAGTGATGGAATGGGTAGGGCAAGGTCCACGGCACCCCAGAGCCTTCGATAAGAAGTGGTCTTTTTCCTGTAGTGTGTAGGTACCTGTGACTAGGGCTGGGGAACTGCAGGTCAGAGAGGGTCGGTTGTATTATAACATATTGTATCCTGTATAACAACATACAAGGAAGAGAAGAAGAATTCCCCTTGGAAATCCTATAACAAGCACACTCATACACAAACTCGCTTCAGTGACCTATTCCCTGTGAATAGACTCAGCATAAAGTTGCAGTGAAACCCACCCTCCAGGCTTGTATACCACCAATTATGAGATCCAACATCCAGGGGTATTTCTTTTTTTTTTAAACGTTTTTTTTTTTTAGTAAAAAAGAATTTTCTACTGTATATCAAATGTAATTTTTTACTGCTTGTAATCGAAACATTTAAAATTTTAAAAAGTTCATATTTGACATGCAATATACAATTTAAAAACTATGAGTGCAGTATATAAAAACACTTTTTGAAATAACTATAAATGAACAATATCTTAACGGGGAATCCTTTTTGCACAGTTAAAAAAAGCTGTTGCATTAGCTGATCCAACAGTTCACATCACATTTGTGTCCTGGTGAATGTGAGAGTCCATTCATTCCAGTAGTTCCTTGTGGTTGGATTCAGCAGTGCTCAGCGTCGACGCGTTTCGGTGGGTACAACTACTAAAACCACCTTCCTCAGGACAGTAAGATAATAAGGAATTTTTCCTCCCTCCTCGAGATGCTAACCTTATGTAATCTATTTAGAGGGAAAACATACAAAGATATATATTTAGTTCCTATATTGTATGGACCAGTACTCCTCTCTAGACGTTCTAATTTTATGTTCTTTTCTATTATACCACACGCTCTTATAGCTCCTTCACGGTCCTATATTGATGCAGAATCTCATTTGGTGGGTATGTAACCCCTTAACTAACTGCCTAGGGCTACCCAAGCGTCTACCATCCGATCACACACACCATACATTCAAACGTTTTGAAAATTCCACTTAAAAAAATATAACACTCACCACACTTGGTGATACGCGTTCAATCTAGATAAAGCAGGATGTTATAAAGTCTATGGCTTTGTTTAATTCGCCAACATTCTTGATTCAGAATCGGAAAATACCTTTTGGTGATTCTAAGATAAAAAAGGGAGAAAAAACATACCGGGTGCTGTGGGGTTCTTACCTCCTCTGAACCAATCTAATCTCATGCAAGCGTAGATTCTGTGTCCTAAAGTTGGTAGGGATAGAGTGTGTCCTACTCGCACTGCCGTCAGCTTCTTTTAATGTTACTGCATATTTCCAATGCTGATGCCAGAGTCGCACCCCAGGCTTTAATTCTTATAGGGTTGTGAAAAGCTCAACCCTAAAATAAGCAAGATGCCTTAATCTCAATAGGAGTACTCAACTGCCTATTCAGTGCATCAAAATTAAAAGCTGGAGTCGGCATGTTCCCAGAGATATTGTGCCCTGCTACTAGTCACAGTTTTACATTCCAACAGCGTAATTTGCAGCTACGCTTACAAACACATTAAGACTAAATGTTTTAACTAATCTCCTCCATTGCTTAGCGGAGGGAAAGTGCAAGCATTTTCATGCAACTCACCGCCACTACAAGTTTTGACCAAAAGATACTAAGGTTGATCTTCTCAAACATTAAAAAATAGGAAGGAAGGTACAGGCGTTTATTCTTTAGCACGCGGCCCCTACCTGGAGGAGCCGATAACACCACCTCCTCTATAGGACGCTAATAGATGATCATCCTGAAACCAGTACCATCTGGTTTTGAAATGCGGGAAGGTACAAGCGTTTATATAATGCGTGCAGTCCCTGTCAAGATGAACCAGTTAGGCCCGCCTCCCCTGCAGGTTGCTAATGAGTCAAGAAAGCAAGTCACCTCTACTAGTTAAGAGAGGGAGAAGGAACACGAATTTTCCTATTCCTTTGCCAACACTCTGCCTCAAAGCCGACTCCCCTATGGGTTAAATTTACAAGAGGCTTGCAAAGGTCTTACCTTCTCAATCAGGCTTCTGCTACTAAATCGGATTCGGTCACAATAACCAATACCGCGGTACATAGGGTATAAATCCTCCCTGACTCGGAAGTTATACTTCCCCGGATCTCTGCTTTTTTTACGATTATGGAAAAAACACCCCGTTTTTACTGCGGCCATCTTTATGTGACTACTTTCAATGCGGAGATACGTTTGTGTCTTCCATACATAACTACATGTTGTTACTTATAAGGGAAGAGGGAGAGAGAGAGAACTTTGTCTGCTTAAAAAGCCTAATAGCCCTTGTAGGGCTACACTCCCTCATGTTGTAACCAAATTTAGTAATATATCTCATTACATACTTCTAGTGCCTACATTGTTGGCGGCCATCTTAGAGTTACTTATTCCCATACAGGAATTCGGCTATGTCCTATGTGCTTAGTTAAATATTATTACTTATTAGGGAGAAGATATATTATCAACCTAAAAAACTCACCATTCTACCTTTATATTTATATATATATATATATTTTGACAAGCTTCATTATGGGCAGCCGTCTTAAAATGGACCGACCGCCCCCAGTAGTCTGTGGTTCAAAAGAAAGCCACTTAGCCACTTTCATTACTTGATTGAACACAGCACTTTCTCATGTTATACCCTGGTAATATCTCTTGTGCTCTAAGATCTCATTGTAACTTTCTTTCACCTACATATTGCTGGAACTTATTATACTTTTCCTTGACTATACTGAGTATCTAGCCCACAATGATGCGTTCCTGGTCTTCTCTACTATTTAAGCCACGTCTGATGGTGTCAAATTTGATAATAAACCTCTGCTCTCTGTTTCCTTCTGTATTCTTTGTTACCACCCCTCCTCATGTCTCTGAATTTTCCAAAACTATCCACCTGCTGTCTGTTGCACTATGGTGATTTTCTATCCAGTGGTTTACTAAGGGAGTATTTTTTTTCTAGTATTATTAGCTGATCTGTCTTCGTATAATCTTTGCCTAAATTCTCTACCAGTCTCCCCTATATATCTTTTGAGTATTACAGTACTCAGGTAATTGATAAAGAGGTTTATTAAGCAATGTAGACAATAACCTCCAGCAGGAACCCTTCTCCACAACGTCCGCTTCTCTCTCCTGGATGCCTTCCTCCGCATTCCAGAAGTAGAAGCTTCTGTTGCTTAGCAGCCACCTGCTTACATGACATCTTACTATACTATACAATACAACATATCCCCTTTCTTTAGAAAATAAATACACAATAATTCACATATATAACTACATTCAACAAAAAGAATTTATACAGAAGAAAACACATTTTTAAACTAGTTGCAAATATAATCATGCAGTTTCTTGGGTAATGATCTGAAACTGGGTTCCCTGACCTTAGGTGGAGAGTATGGGTAAGTCTTCACACCCCTGCTTAGAACCTCTTTTGAATCACTTCGACCAACAGAATCTGAAGTGATTCTCATCCATTCACTCACTTCAGTATCATAACACAAGGACACACGATTGGTGTTCCACCACTTTCCATCTGACAACTGTATGAAATTACCATTAACAGAAACAATTTCTTTTGGATTGGAGAACTTGGAACATCCTTTGTGTTGAATCGCTCCCAATTTTACCCTTACAAATTTCCCCTTAGTGAATATTTTAGGATTTTTTATCAATTTATCATTGTGTCTGTGTACATAGGCACTCTGATAATTCTCAACTTTGGTTCTCATAACACTGTCATCAAAGGTTTTTTTAACAAACCTGCCCTGGAACAACAATGGAACAAGGAACTCTACCCTTTAGCAAGCAAAACGGAGTTTCTCCCGTAACTGAATGTGGGGTGGTTCTATAATTCCACAGCATTTTTTTAACCAAGTCCTTCCAATCCAGTTCATTATGCACAGCCATCTGTACACATTCACCCAGGACACGGTTAAAACATTCCATTAAACCGTTTCCCCTTGGATGATAGACCGGAGTTTTTAGATGTTTTATGCCCCATCTCTTGAGAAATTCACTAAACTCATTGGATGTAAATTGAGTGCCATTATCAGTTAATATCTCCGCCGGACAACCTTCTCTTCGGAAAATCTCTTCACAAAACTCAATCACATTATTAGATTTTACTTCACGCACAAAGGTCACCTCCGGCCATTTGGAAAAATAATCCATTAACACAATGGCAAATTTACAACCAACCCCTAGAATCTCGAAACGGCCGCAAATGTCCATAGCCAACCTTTCCCACGCCTGTTTAGGCCATATCACTTGGTGGATGGGGGTTTCTTGAACTTCATGTGTTTTATCACTACGAGAGTAAGCTACACATCCTCTAACAAATCTTTCAATCTGTTTGTCCATGCCAGGCCACCAGAAGTCTTCCCTGGCTTTCCTCTTCATGGCGGACATACCACCATGTCCTTCATGCATCATTTGCAACAGCTTAGATCTCATGGAAGAGGGGACTATCAGCTTATTGCTCCTTCTCAAAATGCCATTCACTACAGATAATTCACACCAGACTTCCTTAAAAATTAATAAGTCGTTATGTGCTTTCCATCCCTCCTTCATTGGAAGACACTCAACTATCCTTTTTAACTCAACATCCTCTTGAATCGCTTTTTTCCAATCAGATTCTTCTATGGCTTGACAAACGTCACCAATCTTGGCTACTACCCATTCCTCAACTTCTGTATCACATTCACTACCATCTACCTTTTCAACAGGAAGACGTGATAAACAATCTGCGTTCACATTTCTTACACCTGGTACATACTTGATGCTAAAATTGTATTCCTGTAGACGATAAATCCATTTCGCTATGCGTGGACTGGCTCTAGCTGCACCGGAAGTGGAAAAAATGTCAACTAAGGGTTTGTGGTCTGTATGGAGTTCAAATTTAATACCCCACACAAAATTTCAGAAATGTTGTACTCCCCACCAACACGCCAATGCCTCTTTTTCTATGGTGGAATAGGTGCTCTCAGCTCCTTTAAGTGTTCTTGATGCAAAGGCTATCACTCTCTCCTTGCCCTTGTGGATTTGCATAAGAACTGCACCCAAACCATACCCACTAGCATCAGTAACAATTATGCTTTTATCATTAGCATTGAAAGGTTTTAAGGAAATAGCATCGGCTATCGCCTTTTTTACTTCCTCAAAAGCGTGTTGACACTTGTCCGACCACTGGTATGCTGTTTTTTTTTTCTCATTAAATCCCGAAGTGGAAATACACAATTCGAGAAGTTAAAGATAAATCTAGCGTTATATTCAGCAAGTCCTAGAAAAGATCTTAATTGATCTTTATTTTGTGGTACAGGTGCATTTTCCAAATCAGCCACTAATTTAAGCCTGGGTTTAACCCCTTCTTGAGTTAAGGTGTGGCCTAAATAATCCACTTCAGTTTGACGGAACTTGCATTTCTTTAAACTAATGGTTAATCCCGCTTGTTCCAGTTTTTTTAATACAATATTTAAAACGTTATCATGTTCTGCTACATCTTTTCCCCATACCAGAATGTCATCCTGAAATACTAAAGTATCAATCATTTCCTTTAATATTCCCTGCATCACTCTTTGGAAAACAGCTGAGGCTGATGCGAGGCCAAAGGGCATACGAATAAATTGAAATGCTCCTTCCGGAGTGATGAAAGATGTTAAGTGTTTAGATTCTGGTTGCAGTAGGATTTGATGATATGCACTAGATAAATCTAGAGTGGAAAAATATTTCCCATTATGTACAGAGGCTAACATATCGTTGATATGGGGAAGCGGGTGGCGGTCGACCCAAATACCATCGTTTAAATCTCTTAAATCCACACACATGCGGATACATCCATTAGGTTTGTGTGCGATCACAATTGGACTAAGCCACTCAGAGGCTTTGATCGGCTCTATGATGCCTTCTTTGCATAATCTATCTAACTCAAGTTTGAGAGGCTCCCTCAACGCTAATGAAACATTACGTACTTTGTGCACTTTTGGTATAACCCCATCTTTAAGTATGATTCGATGTCTGAATTTTCCTCAAACATCCAAGTTCTTCTTTAAAAAGATTAGGATATTTTGACACCCATTCACTATCGTTAGGTGTATCAGTTAAAGGAACCTGCATTGGGTGATTAGGATTTAGTATAATATTCAGAGCTTTTTGTTCTCTCCAACCTAGCAAAGATTTACCTTTTTCAACAACATAAAGTTTAGCCATTGTTTCTCTACCTCGAAACTCAATTTTAGACAAAAAATAACCCATGACAGGTAATTTCTGACCACAATATCCTACTGGACTGTCGTCAGTTACTTGAAGTTTTTTTGAACCTAACTCTATCCAATTTTGTTTGCTAATTAAGGTAAACGGGGAACATGAATCTGCCCACATAGGTAGAATCTTATCATCAATACCAATGTTACATTTTGGGGGATTGTAATTTTCAACGCAACCAATATCATCAACTTCGTCAATCATGTATACTTCTATGTCACTTTCAACAGATTCATTAGCTACATCTTCATTAATGACATTAATGACTGGTTTTGAGTGAAACGTGTTGGAAGATTTACAAACTCTTGAAAAATGGCCAATTCTTTTGCACTTATAACATCTACTTTTTGCTGCAGGACAGTGGTTAGCATCGGATGAATGTCTATTACTACCACACCTGTAGCATATTTTGTTAACATTTAGTACGTTTTTCTTCTTTTCTACGTTTTTATCACTTTTGACAACGTCTGTATAAATACTTTTTTTTGTTTATATCACTTATTCTACACACTTTTGTAGCATTGGTGACAACCTTGGACTCAGAATCAGTCAATTCTTTAACATACAATGACGTATTCTCAATGCGTTTAGCAATTGCTATGGCCTTCTCTAGCATAGGGTCAATCAAATCTAACAATTTTTCTTGAACTTTCTTGTTATTGGTAGCGTTAATCATTTGATCTCTAATGATTTCATCCCTGAGATCTTTGAATCTACATGTGGTTGCTAACCTTCTTAAAGCCGCGACATATTGTTCAATTTTTTCATCATGTAATTGTTTACGGGAAAAGAATTTGTGTCTCTCAACCACAATGCTTAATTTTTTGCCATAGTTTTCTTCTAACATTGCTAAAGCTATCACGTAGGAGTCCTCTTCGTCATCAGAATCAGCGTTGTCATTTCTTAATATAGAATTAGGTTTGGGAAGTGTTTTCAGTACATTTCTGCCTTCTACTCCTAAATGGTGTTTTAAGATAGCTAATTTTCTCTTATGAACATAATTTTCACCCCCAATTGCTTCCAAGTAAGTAATAAAGGACTCTTTCCAGTCTTCCCAAGGCATGCAAGGAGATCCTGGTTCTTGAAGAAATGTTGGGGGTGGAGCGATGACTTGAGACGTCATTTTACCTGAATTGATAGGCGGTGTGCCTATCACCGGTGATTGCGAGGTGATGTTGGTTAATAGTAGCTTTCAAATACAGATGATAGCGCATGAAATGTTGATTGATTTTTGTTTTTATTTTTTTATTTTGTGTCAGCTGATCTTCACTCAACTTAAATGTAATCCAAACCAAAGCGCTTGACGTTCTGAATGCCACCGCTGTTTCCGTCGTTCGTTTATTTACTTAAATCTATTCCTGGTTGGCAAGTTAACTGATTTGATGGTTGGCAAGTGTAGCGCTGTGTTACAATGCAGCCAAATTCAAAATGGCGGCACGTTACTTGACCTCCAGCGTAGGGTCACGTTGGCTAGCGCATGACGATTAAGCTCGCGAGAGTGACATGGATTAACGCGCTCCTCCTGGATACGCTTACCGGAGTTGCGAGCCTTCAAAGATGTCGCCACTGCACGCGCTTCACTTCGTGACCGCACTGCAACTCGCGCACCTCAGAGTTGCGAGTCTTCACTGATGCCGCCACTGCTCGAGCCTTCCTTCATAACACGCACCGCAGACTCGCGCCACTCCAACCGCTGGATCAGTTACCAGACAATTATGTAAGTAAAATATTCTTACTTACACAGAAGAAAACCTGTCGATCACTGCTAGAGGTCTTCGCTTGCATAAGGAATCTTCTTTTTTTTTTTTTAATTCCAAACGCGCCGCAAATTTTCTCGACTTCACACAACTTTGAGAAATGTCGATGTCTACAGTCCTCTTTCTTCATTAGGGCATCCCATCCTCGTCGCCATATTTTGAGTATTACAGTACTCAGCTAATTGATAAAGAGGTTTATTAAGCAATGTAGACAATAACCTCCAGCAGGAGCTCTTCTCCACAACGTCCGCTTCTCTCTCCTGGTTGCCTTCCTCCGCATTCCAGAAGTAGAAGCTTCTGTTGCTTAGCAGCCACCTGCTTACATGACATCTTATACTATACAATACAACAATATTCCAAACCGCAGGGTCAGAGTAGAAGGTATACTATGTTCCTACTTCTGCAGTTGTTAAGGGTGGTGATTGTATGATTAACCCAATAAGGGATATTTCTTTCCCCACCATGCAGAGATCGCAGGCACTACAACTGCCACACTTGTGGTTACCTATATCTCTACAACCTTCTGTTGTCCTTTGAGTTTCTGTACGATCTTCTCTATAGGTAAATACCACAGTGTTTCTCTGATTCCTATTCTTCCTGAATCCGTAAAGGGGTTTGGGGAGCATTTATGTCTCACTATCATGAGGGAAATTCCAATTACGGTTAACAATATTTTTCAATTTATTGCTCATTGATGAGAATTGGCCGACTCATACCAGCCTGTCCTGTGATTGTTCCTTTTTCCTCCCATTGAGAAGGCTCTCCCTATCTTAACATCTAGCCCTCTTAAAGGAATGATTGACTCACTTTTTGGGGTAACCTCTCTCTTTTAACTTTTTCTTAAGTGCCTCTGAGTGGGTATGGAAGTCATGTAATGAGGTACAGTTTCTGCAGAGGCGCAGAAACAGCCCAAAAGGGATGTTATCTTTCTGAATTTTGGGGTGGTAACTGCTGTAATGCAGAAGGGTGTTTTTATCAGTGGTTTTGGAGAATAATTCAACTTCCAGATGGCCTTCACTATGCTTAATTGTAATATCAAGGAAGTGTAGGCTGCCTTTACTGATGTGAGCTGTAAACCTTAAATTATTGTCACCCAGGTTGAGCCATGCTAAAAACTCATTAAGTTGTTCCTTGGGGCCTCGCCAAATGAAAAAGATGTTGTCAATAAAACGACACCATTGATGGACATTTTCATAAAAAGGAGAGATTTGGTTATATATATGTCTCTTCCAACGCCCGCAACATAGAGATACATGCTAGACTGGGGGCGCGTGTGGTCCCCATGCTGGTACCTTTTAATTGTTAGGAAGATATTATTCATGCGCACTTTGACACGCACTTTAAAATAAATGCCTTGTTGGCTCCTTGTATGATTGGCTGTTTCATGATCCGTCTGATCTCCTCTATAGTATCTCCCTGGGGTTTGTTAGAGTACAGAGCCTCAATATCGAGGGTTACCATATACTCCATTTTATTAATAAACTCAAGGCCTTCTATTTTAGGGATCATGTCAGCGGTATCTTTTATTTCCGATTTTTGCTGTTGTACTAAGGGCTTAAGGAAGACATCAGCGTATTTGCTGAGGGGTTCGAACTGCGAGTCTATGGACGCCACTGTCGGTCTTAGCGGTGGATCTGTGAGGTTTTAATGTATTTTTGGAAGTCCATAAAATGCTGGAATTTTAGGATTCCTGTTGTGCAAGAATTGGTATTCCTCAATGTTGATCCACTCTTCAGTCTTTGCTAATTCCAACAAATTGCTCACATCTCTCTTTAGTTGTTCCAAACGTGCATTCGGGACCCTTTGATGATGTTGTGGATTAGATAGGAGTGCTAAGGCTCTCCTCTCGTACTCTTCTGTATCAAACACTACGACTCCACCCCCCTTATCTGCTGGCTTGATGGTAATGCTTTTATCATCAGATAGGGATTCTATGGCGTCTCTCTGGTTTTAAGACATGTTATGATCTTGATAACATCTTTCTTGTAGAAGGTTATTAACTTCCATTTTCACTACTGTTTCAGAGGTCTCCACGTTCTTGCCTACTTGTCCTAGATGTGGAGTAAAAGTGGATTTCTGTCTGAGGCCTGAATCCTGGTCCCTATGTCGTTCTGGTCCACCCTCAAGAAAGCGGTGCAATCTTACCTTTCTAAAAAAGGCTCTCAAGTCCTTCTCTATTTGAAATTTATTTACACTAGCAGTGGGAACAAAACTAAAACCCCTACTTAACACCTCTTCCTCTATTCTATTTAGGGCCCTCTTGGAAAGGTTGACTATGGGTGTTCTATCTACCGCCAGTACTTCTGGCTCCTTGTCCGTATGTATTCCTGCGGGTGTTGGTTCCTCCCTCCTTGGTTTCTCTCGCGGTTCCCCCTTCTCTCTGTTCTTGTAGTTCCTCTGATTTCTTTTTGGCCTTGTTTCTAAAAAACCTTCGTACTCTTTATCTCTCCCGTGCATTGGTCCCTCATCTCTTTTTCATCTCATCTTTGCTACTAGAGCCTGATGTCTCTGAAAAGGTTATATGTTTTGGGTGTCTTTGATACTGGAACCTACATCTAGGAGGTCTCTGCCACCGTTGCTCTTGTCTCTCATTATAATCTTTTTTTAAGTAGGGGTAAACAATCTCATAATCAAATCTACTCATGTCTTTTCTTAATTTTGTTGTCTTCTTGTTTGTTAGATATTCTCGATAACCGCTAATGTCTTGGTTAATCTCTTCTAATTTATTTTTTGCCTCCTCAAGGGTGTTCCCATCTTTAAGGCTTGCTTCTAGAGTCTGTATGTCTTGTCTTTCTATTAGAATTGTTTCCTGTGCAGTGTCTATGATAAGTAACATCCAGTCTCTACTGCAACGGTTAGCAATTAGAGTCTATGTTTTCAAAAATGTCCTGTTTTCTATAAATAACCTAAGCTCACTTTTTATTTGTAGTCCTATGGGTATCGTGCCTGATTTGCAGTATTTTATCAGGAAATCTGAGTGTAATTCTATTCTCACCAGCTTCTTTTTTAAATTCATTATGTACAAGGTCAAGGGAGTTTCAAGATGAAGTGTTGTCTGTAGGGTTATGTGCACAATACAAGGTGGTCTGAATGTCAAGGTAGGATAGTTGTATTTCAGTATACAGGATTAGGTGTGATTTGCTTATGGTTTTTAATCTAATATGATCCCCATTACAAGACCCCTGCTATGTTTGCTGTTATGTCTCCTGTTACGTTTTTGTCCCTTTTCCCTCTGGTTAAGTCGCCAATATCAGTGGCCGAAGTCATTCTGCTGGGGGGTGATGTGAAGTTAATGGTGATTGCTCTGAGATATGTGGAATTACTGGGGAAATTTGGCATCTGATTCCCCCGGTGATTCCTAAATACTATGACTGCTAAGAAAAGTATTGGCTCTGCGATCATGTTTGTGTGGACAATAGCTTTGCAATATCGCATGCATCGGTTGAAGGCCAATTCCTCTTTCTTGAGATGGCTGATGTTTCTTGGCCTCTCTTTTGACGTTCCAGTGACATTACGAGGTCCAGATCATGCGCGTTTCTGCCTCCCAGGGCACAAAATGAGGCAGTACAGTGTCTTATAAGCTGAAAGCATAGCCCTGCAGCATCTTCCACTCTGACACCTACCACCAAAGAAACCCTGATACACTCGCTGACCACTCTGTTATTCCTCACTCTCTCTCTCTCTCTCTCTCTCTCTCTCTCTCTCTCTCTCTCTCTCTCTCTCTCTCTCTCTCTCTCTCATCTCTCTCTCTCTCTCTCTCTCCTCACATCTCTCATACTCACTACAATACGTTCCACAAATTTACAGTCATCCACAATTTTCTCAGGCAAAGCACAATCAGCATTTCTGTTCCTCTGTCCTGCAATATTTTCAACCTCAAAATGATGTTCCAAAACGTTCATACTTAAACCTCTTTTGAATGGTAACAATGTGAGGTTATGTTCATTTTCTATTCTGAACTTGGTCCCACACAAAGATGACTTTTCAGTTGCCCTCGTGCAGTCCAACCTCCCACGCTCCATGCTCGAGTATTTACGTTCACGTGGTCGCAGTGTGTGTGATGCCATTGCACATTCCTCCTTTCCTTTGCCTTGAGTCACTGCAGCACCAGCCCTTCCAGTATCATCAGTGATACCGCACTCATTGCCTGGTAGATATGGACTCAGAAGTGGCGCATTGAGCAGTTTTCCCCTAATCTCTGCAAATGCACCTTCCTGTCCCCAACACCAGACAAATCGAATATTCTTTTTGAAAAGGATGTGAAGTGTTTCAGCAATCACCGCAACATTTTCAGTACACTTTGAATAAAATTCATACATGCCATTAAACACAAGTTGTTGGTCATGATCTTTGGGTACAGGTGCATCAGTGGCTCTCAATAGGCCTGGCCATAGGGAAATCCCTTTAGCTAAAACCACATGCCCAAGATATTAAACCAGTCATACAGCTATCTCTTCTTGATCACAAACCTCTTTTCAGGAAGACTTCCAAGATATTGTAAGTCTACACATATGCTCATCTCAATGTTTGCCATAAATCAAAACATCGTCTTGGAAAACCAAAATTGCAGTCTGCCATCCTCCTTTGGAATATGGCTGCAGCAGAGACCAGACCAAATGGCATGGTGTAAAATTGATATAGTCCATCAGAAGCTACAAATGCCATCAAATGTCTTGACTTCTTGCTGAACACCACTTCAGGATACCCTGACAGCATATTAAATTTTGAGAAGATTTTTGCTTCAGCAAAAGTTATCATTTAATCTTTTATGGGTGAAGGATAGACATCGACTCAAATGACTCTATTAAGGCTCCTCTAATCTACACACATCCTGAGTTTATTGAAGCATCTGGATAACCTATTGGGTGATTAACCGCAGTTTATGAATCCTGATTGATTGATCTTTTTTTTAATGTGCCACAACTATAAAAGACAGCCACAACGTAGAGGCTTCAGGTTAAATCACCCCTTCATTACACAGTTTCTTCAACAGATGACTCATCTCCGTTCTTATGCTGAACGGCACACATATACATTTTTGCTTTACTGTCACAATGCCTCCCTTGATCCTAATATTATGTTCACTCTTGCAAGTTCTTCCCAAAACATTTCCTTATTCTGCTATAATATCCTTTCCAGATCTACTTCAATATTAATTCCATCATCCACCCATAACACTTGTGGATCAGAACCTAGGCTTAAAACAATCCATAAACATCCTTGGTGAGGCCAGCCTAGTATGTCTGGATCTTCTACAGAAACAAATGTCTTCCCTACTACAGCTCATCATTTGAATTCCACGGTTTTCTGTAATTAGCCTTCAAAATCAGTTCTACCATTGTACCCACCCCACCAGTTTAATATCCGGAGGACACTGATCCCGCTCCGACTCTTCTTCTTCTGAGGTATCCTGTGGAATGATAGTAATCTTAAATCCTGAGTCAGTCAAGCGAGGACTAGCGGCCCTTCCAACAATGACATCTTCAGTAGGATCCCTGGCCAATGGTGCATCTTTCTTGTGGTGCACTCTTCACACTACATCTTTTAGCCTGTGGGCCAACCCCTTATCTGTCTCCTCCACCACCATAGTGACCTTCTTCTTTTTAGTCCTATCCCCCCCATACCCTGCTAAAATGTCCTAACATCGCACTTAGCACATTCTTTGCTTATAGGAAGACACTGTTCAGAGAAATCTACATGCAGTTTAAATTCACATCTGAAACCACAATTATTCATATTGAAAACTTTTCTCCTTGGTGATATTGTCTTGCTCCAACTTTACCAGATTTTACAGCATAGACCGCTTCCTCCATTCCTTTGTTTAATTCTTTGGCGTACTCCTTTGAGCGTGTGTGTTATAACCCATCCCTACTGCGTCTTTTAATGACCGAGTTTTACTTGTCTTCCTTTAATATAGCACCTAGTCGACGGTGGGTCTCTGATTACCTGTGGAGTGAAGGTTTCAAATTCACATATAGCAGCAACACTCCAAGCAATGCCACATCCATATCTAGAGTTTCTCTGGCAGTTTGCTCTCTGGATACAAACTGACGTCTCCTTACCACCACATTTGGAGGCATGCAAAAATGTCTTTCCAGCTTTTTGACAGCTTACTCGTCCAATTCCTCTTCATCTTGCACACCACCACTGATACATGTTCAAAGATGTCTTGGCCCACCCATGCCCAATGACTTCAAGCTGCCACCTTTTATTTGAACCTATTTGTAGCGACTAAAAACTCGCTGAACGCTGTAACCCGCTGCTTTCATCTTATAGGTGGCTTTCCTGGAACTGCAAAAACGTAGGTTGCATGATGCCGAGATGATGATATAAATGATCTTCCAGTAACTGCTAAAATATATTAGAATAAGTTTCAGGTAAAAGAAGAGAGATCGCGTTGTGTCTTTATTCAGGAAACCTCAATGAAGATGCACAAAACTGTCACATACTACTCGGGGTTTCATTGAATGAAAAACAAATGTATTGCTGAGAAGACATAAGTATGATGACATTCAAACGCCTCCCAACAGTAACTGAGTGCACATGAACAATCAGCGGGAGTTCAGAACATTTCTTAATTATATGTGTTTACCAGGAAACTAGGCAGATTAGAAGGCAGAGTATCTTTGCAATAGTGTCCCATCCACGTGAGGACACATGAGTGACGTGGCACGTCGCTGCTCTCAAGTCCTATTTGTGTGTTGGAGCGGGGTATGGCGCAGCGGCCAGAGCGGCCGATGCCAAAGGACAGGATCACGGTTCGATCCCCGGCGACGGCGGCAGCTCAGACCAGCATCACGTGACTCTGGGCAATAGCTCACCTAATTTCCCCAAGGGCCCCCAGCGCCATGAAACCTTAAGGGGTGATATGTTCGCGCTTTACAAATATGGATTATTTAAATATGGATTTCAGTGACACGTGTAACCTAAAACTCCACAACGGCCGCTTCAAACCGCTGGATAGAAGTGTTGCACACAGTGGCCTGTATGCGCTGTAGAGAGTAATCCACATCCGTTGCCTTGACGGTGAGCAAAGATTTGCATAAAATGCTGCAGCAGAATCCCTTCATTGTAGCCTGTGCCAGCTTTTCAATATCAGTCCACATACCCGATATCCAGCATAGACCTGTTGAGTCGCCATCCTCATCGTCAGGATAGGGACGTCAGAGTCCCTGGTAGGGAATCAGTGGTTCCTAGATGGTTAGACATTACTAATGTGGTGTGGTGTATTGCACTACCTACACTAGTGTGGCCTACTAAACTCTCTTGAGTTGTAGAAAGGGTGTGCTATCCCTTAACACACAACTCTACGTTCAGTAGAACTTACTGTAGCAAAACTTGATATTATATGTACCTAAGGTACCTTTAGTGGTTTTCAGTTGATCAATTCAATTGAGATTATCTGGTAAAACAATAGCAAGCTGGAATCCCACATGCTGCACACCAATGTGAGAAGGTGGCCTGATATATGCTGTCCACTAGTTCTAGTGGGCACCTTGTATCAGTCCAAACAACCCCTTATGGTGAATGGTTAAAGACAACCTTTTGTAAAAGCTATCCTAGTAGTAGCTATGGAGAGCAGCCTTCAGGCTAAGTCTTGAAGGAATGTAAAGCAGCTTGTTTTACCAGTCTATTATCTCTTGAATGACCAAATGAAAGGACAACCACACCAGGTATATATTTAAAATATATGTATTTAAGATAAAACACACCCCTCTAGTCTCTTTATGAGACTGGAGTTCGAAGTACTTAGTTTACAAGTTAGCAATTATCAGTAATAGCACAAATACACGTTTGGGCCCTAGGGGCGTACCAAACCATGTACCAAAAAAGTGGTATAAGAACCACAACTGGAATAGACACTAGGCCTATAGCCTCTAGAATCGCTGGGACCCCAAGGAACCACCCAAATTAGTGACACAGGGGACCCACGGGGACTGTATGCAGTGTGAAAACACAACCGCGGGTTCCCGTTATCTTCTATGGGAATGTCGCGGATGGAAATTTAAAGATTAGGGACACTTCTAATCGAGTCAGGACCAAACCCTTTTGGACTTAAGAAGTTCTAGGGCTAGCACCCACAAGAGCACCGGAGAACTCGAGTTACCTCACCCAGGGAAGCCGGGTGCATAGGTGTCTTTTGGTGTCGGGTCGCGTCGTCGATTTCAATGGGAGCCTGCAAAGAACTGCTGCTGCCGTTAAGAGGAGAAGTGTCCGCAGAGATCCAAGCCTGGATCTGGGATGGAAGGAACCTGAAAGCAGAGGGGACAGAGTCTGGGTCACTTGCCAGTGACCTAGGGCAGGATGGACCAATGCCCACAGATGTCGGGTGCTTCAGGTGAGTTGATGAGTGTCTTGACTCTTCAGCCACGAGGTCCAGGAGGCGTCGACGAAGTCCACAAGCCGGATTCAAGCTGTCCCATGAAGTCTGTCAAGTGCTGTGGTGTCAGCGACCAGAATGGACCCAACAAGCCTTGGCAACGGCAAATCACTGGAATTCAGAGAAAGGACTGCGGTGCAGACCAGCAAGGTCTGAGGGACTCACCCAGCGAGGGTAAGTCAGGGCACGTCTGGAGCAACCAGGGAAGCCCAAGCAGAAAAGGAGTCGCCTTCGTGGGGACCTGCTAGCCAACGGGCTAGTGATCGCGAAGGAGCCTCGAGCGGTCGCACTTGAAGCTGGCCCACGGGTCACTCGTGGAGTGGAGGCCAACAATCTTCGTTGCAGGAGGTGCTCAAGGCTGGGCTACTCTGAGCCCAAAGCACAACTTCGAGGGAGTCCCAGAAGATAGTGTTTCTGCAAAAGTTCACGGTGTCCAGGGGTCACGGTTCCACGTCACCCACGATAGCCACGGGCCTCAGCTTTGCTCGGGGAAGTCTGGAAATCCACCTCTGGGGATGCAGAGACTTCGGCGTCCAGCGGGAGCTTCAGAATTGCAGACCGGTCAGTTGCTTCTTTGGTGCCTGCCAAGCAGGGAAGTCACTCCTTGACCCCAAGGGAGATTTCTTCAGTCTTCTAGTTAAAGTAGAACACCGAAGGTCCAGGATATATGTTGCAGAGTTTTGTCCAGGGTAATCTAAAGTCCTAGGGACTGGATTCCTATACTTATAGTAAGTTTAGGGGATGGACTAACTCTAAGGCCCCACCTATGGGTGGGCTTGGAAAGAGGGGTGGTTACACCCATTTCCTTTGTCCAGTTTCGCGCCAGAGCAGGGGCAGGTAGCCCCTGCAACCGGTTTGAACTGGGCTATGCACAGGGATACCAAACGTGCCCCCAGTGCAGGACTTCAAAGCACCAGAAAGTGCTCCCGCCCAGCCCCAATACACATCAGCCTGTTTGGGGAGGTGGTCACACCTCCCTTCGACAGGAAACCTATTGTCCAGGCCTCCCCTGCCGGAGTTTCGGTCAGCAGCAGGAGGCCAGACTTGTGTCTGTGGCAGAGGCATCCATTTTCTGATGCCAGGGCTCAGGAAAGTCCTACCGGGTTTAGCCAGTGTGAACATGTCTATCCCTCTAGAAGGGTGGAATGCTACCCCCGCCGCCAGAACTGGCGGGGGGGGGGGGTAGTATTCCAAAGCGTTTGACACCAAACACGACATGTTTTGATGCAGCCATTCCAAAGTTAGCATTTACTGCGAGGGTATAATGCACTTAAGAGTATATGGTATGGCTGTATCACAGAACAGCCATAAGGAAGTATTTCCGAAAGCTGCAGAGGGGCTCCGCTCATGCTTGGGCACCCTCTCACATAAAACCAAGCACTCTGCCTTCAGGATTGTCAAGGCCTGCCATAGGAGTGACTTATAGGTTTATATGTGTCTGTATAGGGTAGTGATATAGGTAGCCTATACCACAGTAAGGGGTGCAAGCACACCCTTACCCAGGCTGCAGTAGCAGACCTGTGGTGCCATTTTGGAGTGCTTCCCAGGGGTGGCATAATACATGCTGCAGCCCCTGGTAGACCTCTAGGTACATAGTATGCCATATACTAGGGGCTTATAAGGCACTCCAGAATCCAATTAGATATGTACCCAATGTACATGGGAACCATTTTAGAGAGGAAGCAGCTAGGCTGTGGTCCTGATTAGCAGGGCCGCAGCCAGACTAAGGTCGAAAAACAGTGAAACACCAGCAAAAAGTGGGGGTACCCATGTGAAGCAGATGCCACTCTCCTACAATACACATGCCTTGAACACACAGTATTGTGTGACATTAATAACGATTGTTGCACGAACCTGAATCACCCACTGAGATCATTCTATAAAACATTTATGGTACTTAGGCGCTCCTCTCGACTAGCAGCAGGTTACTTGCACAATACATCTATTCAACAGGAGTGTATAAAGAACTTTACTTGGCTGTAGTGTCGCATCAACCCACCTCCATCTCAATCACAAACAAAGTATCATCGTGTAGGGGGTCCTTATTGTGTGTCATGATTCTCGGGTATAGAGAATGTCTGCATTACATCAGTCCAGATAATCAAATATTCTGCCAGTTTTTTACCTATCCTGGTGTGTCTAATATGAATCTCTTCCACCAAGGCCCACTCCATTGTATCTCTAGCCCATAATCCAACATTTGGGCCCCATGTACTCTGCCAGCTTATAGGTATACATCTCTCTGCTAACAGTAAAGCTAAAGTTGAAAACTTGTATTGCATTTTGTTCTTTTAGAACGTATGATAAATCCTGTCAAAGCGTTGGGAGATTCCACAGGAGCAGATGAATGGCACAATTCCCTCCTACCTCATATCTCAGTATCTTTCTGTACTATGCACCTGTAGTGGGGAATGTCTGCATTACATCAGTCCAGATAATCAAATATTCTGCCAGTTTTTTACCTATCCTGGTGTGTCTAATATGAATCTCTTCCACCAAGGCCCACTCCATTGTATCTCTAGCCCATAATCCAACATTTGGGCCCCATGTACTCTGCCAGCTTATAGGTATACATCTCTCTGCTAACAGTAAAGCTAAAGTTGAAAACTTGTATTGCATTTTGTTCTTTTAGAACGTATGATAAATCCTGTCAAAGCGTTGGGAGATTCCACAGGAGCAGATGAATGGCACAATTCCCTCCTACCTCATATCTCAGTATCTTTCTGTACTATGCACCTGTAGTGGGGAAGGTTTTAAAAGAGAGACTGCCTTTGGAGTCAGTGATTTTACGTTTTCTGCAACCCATCTCTAGTTCAGGCACTTACCAGAGGGACAGCCATTTGTGATTTCCTAATAGTACTTGTTGTCTGCACCTATAATGAGGGAACACGAAAAGATATAACATACAGTTGTCTATGGATCCTCCCAACAATTACATTTTCACATCACTTTTTTAAGAAAAGAATTGTCTATGATCAGTTGTCACAGAAATACAAACGACTCTGCTCCCAGAACAAAATCGCATGTCAACTCTGACGACTAGCTGCTGTCCTAGTGAATACTGGAAGTAAACTTAATATGCCTCTTTCACTGAATTATATTCTCTTCTCCTAAACATTACATATAAGTAATCATGATAACCAACTGAGGGCATTGAGCCATGAGAATAAAGTCATCAAAATAAATAATCGGACGCACCCCTCGAGCTCTCAGGGATTCTACCACCAGCCGAAGGAGCTTCGTAAAGCACCAAATGGGCGGAGAAGAGACCGAAGGGAAGGACTTTGTACTCTTAACAAATGCTTTGCCAAAGGAACTGCCGAAAGCATCTGTGGGGTGGAAAATGGGAGCGGAAAGGTATGCGTCCTTCAAATCCAAGGAAACCATCCAATCCCCTTCCTGAAGAATATCCTGCTATAGATGGATACCCTCAATCTTGAAATGGCAGTAAACAACCCAACCATTGAAGCCCTTGAGATTCAACACTAGACGAGAACCGCCACTCTTCTTTTCCAACAAGAAGCTGCAACTAAGAAACACGTGGGGGTAAAGGGGTGAGACCTCTATGGTACCCTTTGAAGAAGGTTATGAATTTCAGAGCAGATAAAATTTCACTCTTATTGGCAAAAAGACATCACTGGAGGAGGGAAGGTCTGCCTCAGGGAACTGTAGAGTACCAGTAAGTGTTTGCCAAATGTGCAGGAAAGCTTGAATCCTGCCCCCCAGCTTCACATCTGAAAACAGAATTGGTCTCACCTGCGGTACCAGAATCTTGGGAGGAACATTGAGAGCCTCCATAGTGTCCTCTCCGGAAACTATTCTGTTGGAGCGGCGGAAGGGATAGAAGGTGGGGTTGTTGGAGTCTTGGTTGCCACCTTTATTTTGCTGATTTCTGCGGGCCTTGTTGGTATCCACGGCTGAACGTGCACCCACTAAAACTTCTGGCCCTGTCCAAAACTGGATGGGAGACCTTGCTGAGCGACCCTTGTGCTTTATCCAAATTGCTAAAGGTTGCCCCAAATTTGGAAATTTCTTTTAAGAAAGGTTGGCCAAACTAGAGGCCCTGTGCCATATGACCCAATTCCGAAGATGCAAGTTCAGTGAATTTGTGATTCAGCTTAAGGTGAATGGACCTGCGCCTCTCATGGAAATGTCACAGTGAACGTTGCTAAGTTGACAGGTCGCATGTTGCGCCCAACCTATCAATTCAGCAGGGTCAATGGACATGGCTGACTCTTTGACATGGAAATCCAGTTCCAGGATCTATGATAAAGGACCCCAACATGTCCAGCAGGTTATCCTGGCATGAGCGCCAGCCTCATCAATCCCTTTTTATGGATCTTTAGAATATTTCTTCAGGTACGTGACAAGAGTAGGATCAACCTCCGGGGTCTCAGCGACCTCGCTAGGAAAATCTGGCCATTGACACTCGGACGTAGCCGAGCTGGCACAACCGTATCAGAGGCCTGTCGGATATGTGGCTGAACATAGTCTGCCACTTCTTGTGGAGAGAGCAATGCCGTCTATTTTGGATGTACAATTTCAGAAGGCTCAAATGTAAATAGCTTGGCCTGAGGAATGGCATCTACATGCTGCTCTTTGCGTTTGCGCTTACTAGGGCCAGGCTCCTCTTCATGGTCTGAGTTCTGGTCCGACACAGAGCTAGAATCATCATCCTGGAATGGATCGGGTACAGGGGCAGAGGAAGAGGCACTATAGTCATGAGCTGAGGTGAGAGAGTTGCACAACCTCTCAAAGTCTGCGGCATAGGGACCCCTAGGGGCTTTCCATTGGTCTTGGTACGCAAGGGAGGGGTCGGCAGTCAACCCTGCTGCTCAGCAGAACGACAGAGATGGTGTTATAAAGGCGCAATGGCCCTTACCAGGGCTTTGTTGACCGAATGCTGCACCCCAACATCCAAAGCGTCCTCCAGGTCTTGCTCCAGAGACCCAGCTGGAGCCCCACAATATTACCCGTCTTCATAATATTCAGCTTTAATGAAGGCGTCTGCACAGCAGAGGTAACGTTGTCCCAAGAGGGTAAAAAAAAACTTAGAGTAACAATCAAACCTCAATAAGGAGCAATCAAGGGGAGCAGTGATCCAGACCCCAAGTCAGGCACAGTAATTCAAGGTACTTAATGTTCAATAGAGAGTGGAGGGAGGGCCTGCACTGAGTACTCTAGGTAAATGAAAATGTATCCAACCTTGTGCATAAGCAAAGGCAGCAGGGCGTAAATTGGGAGCTGAGCACAAGGGCCGGGACACAGAAGAAGATATACCCGTCTTCACGCGTTCAGCTTAAGTCTCTGATCACGGGAGGCAATCAAAATGGCCGCCACACATGCGCGAGCAGCACAACGTGTGAAAATAAAGAGAGTCAATTGAAAATGATCTGGAAACAGTTCTGGTCAAAACTCATGCACTTCTAACTCTTTAAGCAATAGAACCAAAAGGTAATGGGGAATACCCCAGGCATGCAGACTGTTTAAATAATGGGGCAGGTACTTGAAAAAGCCAAATAATGCAAAAAATCCACTCTGAACAATAGTGCTGACAAGACACTGCTCACCGCTCACAAAGTCAGTTGAAATGCGCACCTCTAAACTAGACTGCGTGCAAAGGAAATTCTGATGGGTTGTGCTGTGGAGAAGAACTAGACCGCCAACCTAATGGTCACTGAATGGTTGCCATCTTGTATTTTCTGTTTATCTGATGTGTAATAGAGTTTCAGCCTTAACTTAAGGATCCATGGCTGTGATGCTTCAGATGTCTCCAGTGAGGATATAGTTTTACTTGGTGCTTGTTCAGGTATCAAACATTATTTTTGATCATTGTCACAACATGCCTGATACATCCTAAAAAACAATGCTCAGAAGAGAGCCAAGTAAATGTTGGTTGCCCTTTCTAACCTCATTGTAATATCAAACTAGAATTGTGACTCCTTCACACAGGTCCAGGCTAAATGGAGAAAGCATGCTCCAGCTATCCTGCATCTCGGGTACCCAGAACATCTGGCCGGATAAATTGTACTCAAAAGAATTGGTATCTGGTACATTCGATGCATGAAGTTAAAATGAATCAATTTAAATTTTGTCAGACTTTTTCTTCATCCACTGCTTAGCATTTGATGGTAAAATCATCCCTTCACCGTTCACCTTCTCAAACTGAAAAAAGTCCTCTGAGTGAAATTACCTTGGCTTGTTTTATAAGCACAATTATTGCTTGTTGCCGAGGTCGCCTAAATGTAAATTAGAAATTGAATCCTGCAGGTAAACCTTCCGAGGATTATCATGCTGTTGACTCATTCTGCTCATTTCTTGTCAGAGATTGGGATTCCTATTAAATGCATAGGAAGCTTCAACTAAAGTGTGATGTTCTAACACTAAGAACATGAATGCGTGAATGATCTACAATCCATGAAATTGACTACAGAATGATTACAAATTGAATGATTAATTAAATAAGCGTATACAAGTTGCACATTTCTCAAATTGGAGTGCAAATTGGGGACGTTGTGCTTTTCTAGGATGACGCAATTGTGTGGATAGGTAATAACGCCTTCGATCAGTGGGTAGTATCCGCCTGCACCCAGCTCTGCTCAACAAAAAGTAAGATACACAGTGCATCTTTTCTGAACACTTTAAGGAGTGCAACAATTTCTATCCTCATACTCCTGTATAGGTTTCCTGACTACAACCAGGAGGTTCATCGCTGGCGCTGCTCCTTCCTGGAAATCAAGTGGCGCCTCTGCCAACAGGGGTGCAGCACTCGCTACTGGTCCCACCGCTCCTCAAGATAATGTCTGGCAGCACCGCCATCTTCTTCACCAACCCCAGGAAGGTCTGGGACTGGGCTGTGCAACATCAGGGAGAATGAGCAGCTGACTGCGCCAAGCCCACATTGGGCCCCCCCGGCCGCGAAGCCAGTGGCAGGGTAAATCACACGAGACCCGTGTATCCTAATCTGGAGCAGATAATTGCAGGCCGAAGGTGGGCTCAGCAGGCTGCTGCTAACCTGGGGCCTAACCCCACAACCACAGAGACACTCCCCAGTCCGAAGACTCACACAATGGCTTGCAGACTCCCCCACTGGTAATGCCACAGGCAGCTGATAATCCTATTTGAACATTGTACCTTTGGAACCCCATTGCAGATTATCTAATGTGGTTGACTTTCCTTAATATTCCTATCCAGCATTATGCGCACCACAACCGAAGTGGAGGTCCCCCTCACTGGCACACCATAATCAAACTACCCATACACATTTCTTCCACTCAGAGCCTCCGCCATGGCACTCACCTCATGTGAAAAACCGACATTGGATGCCGAGACCACCAGCTGCCACCCACCAACACTGGCATGCTTCGTCCCTTGACCCTCAAAGGCCAATATGGCTACACACCAACGAGTAACCTCACCACCATGATACACTAGGGCACAACAAACATGCCTTGTTTTGGAGTACTACCTGTTGTATCAGGCCCTCAGCATTGGGATACTTTAATCCCTAAGTTGACACAGTTCCCCTTAAACACTTCCCTGGTGGATGGGCCCTTTGTGGTTCCTTCGATAATGGCAAGGAGTTGCGGTGTCACTGCCTCAGGGTGGCCACCCCACTTCTGGTACTCACACCATCCACACATCGTTATGGCCTCCCCAGCTGACATTCTTTTCCTCACCTTGAACATCCGAGGCATGCATACCACCAGAAAGCTCTACGCAGTATACTCATATATCCGGCATCAGAAGGTGCAAATCGTCTTATTATAGGAGACCCCTTCCAGGAAACAAACGTAATAATCAAAGGGAAAGGCCACTATGCACTACTTGAAGGCAGCTTAGATGGCCATCCGCTACTTGTTAGACCTGGCACCTTGGCGTGAGTTTCCCTTCCACTTTTTGATGGTGTGCCTCGATTGTTTTGCTGGTGTTGTCCGCTCAGGACACTGCGCCACGGCTAATCCGTGCCGCAGTGCAAGTGCTCCCTAGGTAAAGTGTACCTGTAATTGATGTTCATGATTGGTTTATTGGATTCACTGTCAGTCCCCAGTAAAGTGCACCAGGGGTGCCAGGGCTTGTGAATGCCAATGCTGCTGGTGGGCTTGCAGCGCTGGTTGCGCCACCCACAGAAAGCGGCCGTGTAAAATGTGTCTAGGGTCTGCCACCGCAGACCCTCTGCGCGATCTGGGACCGTCGCGCTGACTGCGCAAGTGCCCCCACTTGCCAGTCCCTAAACCTTCCCTTACCTACATATTAGCCACCCCTCTGGTAGGCCCACGGGCAGGGTGCATTGTAGGCATAAGGTAGGACATGCCCTGATGTGTGTGGCATGTCTTAGTAGTGAATTACAGCCATCTTCGTTTTTCACTATTGAAGGCTACCTGCTCTCCATAGGCCAGAATGGGCTGCTGGAGTCACTACACGCTGTGACCCCAGTGGACTCAGAGAGCATGGTAGAATGTCGAGTTTAGTATGCCTGAACTCAGAATAATAAAATACTTCTTGTAGTCAAGTTTATTTTAATATCCTGGGTTTGTAAATACTACTTTTAGAAAGTTAGTATTTACTGACCTGGCCATCTCAGTCCGCCTCTGCTGTGTGTGTGTGTGTTCTGCCTAGCAACAGTAAGGAGCAGGGTTGGGGAATCCCCAGAGACAGGTTGGCTGCCAGGTGGTGGGTAGAGAGATGACACCAGGATGGGTGGGAGGAGTACACCTTAACTCTTGAATAGACCTGTGCTCTGCCGGCGCCGCCCCCTGTGGAGCGGCTGATGTCTCTGCCCTGCTGCTGAAAGGAAAGAGCAGAGTCACCATAACAAAGTGCTCCAGAACTGGACTGAGCCAGGCCCAGGCCCCCTGGCGCTAAAGAACAAAAGAATCACGGTATAAAAGTAGGAGCCTGGCTCCTAAGAAATCAGAATCCTGTTTTACCACAAAGAACCTCTGCCCGACTAGAAGGAGAAGAAGACGCTGGAGGAGCTGGCCTGCTTCTTGCCTTGCTGAGAAAGGAGAGGAAGAGACTACTGAGAAGACTTTGCTGCTTTGTGCTTGAACATTCTCCAAGGGCTTGATCTGAGCTTGCCCCCTGAACTGAACCCCAGGGCCAGTGGGTTCTCTGTGCTTTTGCTCGTCCTCCGATTCGAGCCGTGTGTGCATCCCGCTGGAAAGAGACTGCGCCCCTCATCGCCCCTCCTAGGGCCGTGACACTCAGCTCGCCTGCCGCAGCCCCGTGAGAGCCCCGCTCCGTCCCGAGCCGCTCTCTGTTCCCGGGCTAGGCCGCCTGCGCCCCTGTCACCGCCTGCCACTGGAGCGCGCTGAACGCGCTATCACCCCTCCCGCCGGAAACCGTCCGACGACTGTGATCTACGCCGGGTCATCCAGCTGCACTGACCGTGCCCTGTGACCCCGCTTCGCTATCCCCGGACACCTCAGGCCGCGCCGCCCCCGCTGTGGAGACCCCCCCTGCACCGCCGTGCTGAGGGTCGCTGGCCGCGCCTGCCTACCTGCCCACACCCGCTGACCAAGGACCCAAGACCACTTCCCAAGCTGAGAGTCGCACCGACCTGTGCCGACTCTCCCCATCACTGAAGAAGTTCCAGTATCGGGCTAGGGGCCCGCTTCGCCTTATTTCCCCGTTCGCAGGTGACGATCTCTGTGAGTACTGGAACCACAAGTAACATTTGCGAGAGACTACAAAGTATCCATTTGAAGCTACGAACAAAGAACATTTGCCTGCTTTACAACCTGGTGGCATAGCGAAAACGTTATTGGTCTTGTGATAAGTCTGCTGAGATATATATTCCTATTTTTACATAAAGAAGCGTATTTTTCTACATATCCAAGTCTGGTGTCCGTTTCTGGGGGGATTGATGTATTTACTGTGTGTGTGATTGTAAGTGCTTAACCAACAACGCTTGAGGAATCGCCTTGGCTGCTCACGCCACGCACCTAGAGGGTGAGCAAGGGTCATTCACGAGGGGTTATCCTGCGCCCTGACGTAGAGGAGAGGGTTCCTGCTTGACACAAGGGCAACCTTGCGCCAACCAGAGACTCCCGAGTCTAACACTACTCCTCGGGAGCATCTACACACCCAACTCGCCCTAAGACCACGTTACCATGGCTGTTAGGTGGAGACCAAAATTGTTTGCTCGACATGGCGCTGGATAGGTCCCATGCCTCACTGCCCCTACATGTGCAGGCAGATTGCTTCGAAATCTGGGCGCACCACTGGTCACTTACAGATGCGTGTCGATCCAGACACCCTGAATCCGCAAGGCCCTGGGAGGAATCCGTACCTAGATGCATTTCTTGCAGTCCCTTCCTTTAGCCCCCATAAGTAGGCCAGTTCGCCTTCGCAAAGATACACATTCTGCCCCGCCTTCTATATTTTATTGCGAACCTCCCGGTCATATCACAATACTCCTTCTTCAAGGAATTAGACTCTCTCCTCCGCACACTGATGTGGGGAACTAGACGCAAACGAATCACCCTTGTCAAATTATAGCTGCAGATGGACCAGGGAGGCTTCAAGCCATACTTTCTGGCAGCTTAGTTCCAATGGTTGTCCCGCTGATTATCTGTGCACTCTCTAGACAAAGCCAGTACCGAGCTCAGGTCCCTGTCGATACCTAAGCTCTGGGACTTACACCTACCTCCATTCCCCTGGCCCCTGCAAGTGGCAAAGACATGCATGGCCAGGATACACCGCCTCTCTTGGGGGACCCCAATAAGCACCCCAAATTTACCTCTAGTCGGTCTTCCCCGAGACCCCGGTTCTACAGTGTTGGGGACATGAGGGTCTGGGTAGACCACTCGGTACTCACTGCGGGTGACTTCTTTGTCGAAGGCCATCTCCTCCCCTTGAACCAACTGGCTGAGGAGAATGATCTCCATCCTGGACAATTCGTCCTACACAGACAGTTCAGTCACACGTCACATCCTTTGGGACCTTTCAGAGGGCGAACCCGCAGCGCATCCAGTACTACAGACCATCCTAACAATGAGGCTCGGCCGACACCTTATTTGTTATATAAGGCCTTTTCTTTAGTAAGAACTACTTATATTCAATAAAAATCTTCCTCCGCTTCTAACACAAATTCTGAGTGTTACTGTGGGGACCACTTCAGACAATAATCCATTCTCAAACATTAGCTAGCAGTGTCCAGCTGAGCACATCAGGAATATTCACCAAGAATAAGGTCACAAACCGCTTTATGAATTGTCATTCTGAATGCCTCGGTGTTACGGCAGTCATATGCACACTGCCCCCAGGCCCCAGAGAAAAAACATCTGGATTGGATTAACATTTAACTATCAGACTTAATTATATTTGTCTGCAAACATCAGATTATAAATTCTGCAAATTAGCACATTGTGCTTTTAAATATATCCTTTTCCAATCTGGAAGCATGCCAAATTCAAACAAATGCGTCTCATTCACTAGGTTGGGCAGCACATCGGGGCGCTACGGACTTGGAATACCAGGCCTCGAGCTACTCGGTGGAAAACCATGGTATATAGGTTGCTCAGTTTCACTAAGCAGTTTATTTTTTATAGTACACATACCTCTATTTACAGAGAAACAACACAATAATTTAAGTTGGAGTCTGCGTGCTGATGCATTATCTATTTCGTCAATGGGATTATAAATCGTTCTCCAAATCGAAACTTTTTTTTGGCAGAGTTTTATATAGCGCGAACCTGACCCGAATCGGGTATCAGAGCGCTTTACATAGCACCAGTTCCGTTACATGAGGACACACATTCCTTTTTAGGTCGAGCCTGACCCAGCGCTTGCGCTGGTCTGGCGGAGACCTTATGTAAGGAGGGCTTCAAAAAATGCTACCGCCGGCTACAGCATGCAGTGCATGTGCGCGGGCGGGCGCGCGCTTGCACTGCAGGCTGTGGCCGGCGGTAGCATTTTTCCCCCCAGCTTTTTTCTTTGTATGTATTATAGCAAAAGTAAAGAAATAGATGCTTGTTTCTATTTCTTTACCTTTGGTATAATCGCGGCTCCGGCGCTTTACTATTAATGTTAAAAATAAAGCGCCGGTGCCGCGATTATAGCAAAAGTAAAGAAATAGAAACAAGCATCTATTTCTTTACAAAGAACAAGCATTGGCATAGCCAATACGTCTCGCTTTTGGGACCTTATAAGTATTTATTTATGCAGCACAATTTGTTTGGTACAACAACAACTGTTGCATGGCAAAACACTTACAAGGTCCCAAAGGCGAGACCTATTGGCTATGCCAATGCTTGTTTTGGTAGGCACGGGGAGATTAAGTGATTTGCCCAGAATCACAGGATGTTCAGCGTCATTATCGAGACTCGAACCCAGTTCCCCATGTTCGAGGTCGAGCGCCCTAGCCGTTAGGCCAACTCCTCTCCCCTTTGAAGTAAACATGTTGTACTATTCAGAACCCTACACGTGACGGGGAGAACGTGCACCACGTGTGAACTGTAGTACTACAAGCAGCAAACAATTGGTTACAGGTAGTAACGTTTTCCGTTCTTCCTGGATATCACTGTCCACCATTCACAAATTACAACAGAGCATTTGTTTCAAGAAATATTTCCCATGTATAATTTTCAGTGTCCTTTTCATTCTGCAGCACGGCAGTCGCAGACAGAAAGTATGAATGGGGAAGAGAAACTTAAAGCTTCTGGAGGAAGGAAGAATTTTGCTTATAAAATGAATGAAAGAAAACACCAAAGAATACACAGGAGTGAGAATTTTAACAATAAAACACTACTTGCAAGGCACAAAAGAATACGCACCGGCCTAAGAGCCTATGCCTGTGCTGAGTATAAGAAGACATTTACTGGAAAGACGCATCTTTTAATGCACGAACAAACACACGCAGAACGGTATCCCTACACCGAGCATGAACTCAAGTTTGCAGATAAGGCAACACATGAAATAACTCACAGTGGAGAGCGGCCCTTTCACTGCAATATCTGTGAGAAAAACTTTACTAAGAAGACAAGTCTTATACAACATCACAGAATACACACAGGAGAGAAACCTCATCACTGCAGTGTGTGTTCACAGAGCTTTACTCGAAGGGGGAACCTTTTACGCCATTACACCTTACACACAGGATGGAGGCCTTATCACTGCACTGTGTGTGGCAAGAGCTTTAACCGTAAGGAACGCCTTGTAGGACATCAGAGAACACACACAGAAAAAGGCTATGTTGCAGCACAGGATATGACAATAGTTTTAAATTAAAGGTGGCTTGTCAGCAACATCAAGTAACACATACAAGATAGAAGCCGTCTCAAGCACTGCAAACGGAGCATCATTTAAAAAAAGAAATCTGATATTTTTTATGTCATCTAAGAATTTACAGCTGAAATTAGACCTTCTATGATGTCTTGGAAACCATCAGGGCTGAGGTCCTCGCTTTCCTCTGAATGTCAGAAGAGCTTTAAGTTGACGGACAAACTTCAATATCTGCAGCGTCTCCAAACAGAAGGTTGGCCCTTCTGCTTCACTCCACTAAGCAAAGAACTTCAGGGGGAATTGCTTTACTGTGAATGAAATGTTTTAGATACACATGAAAGTTTGCAAGGGTGATGAAATGTTACCAAGTGTGGAGCAAAAATAACTCCTAGGACCCAACAAAAAATGATTGAAAACCTGGGCAAAAGAGCAAAATAAATGTGTAGATGAAATATTAAGCAATAACCACTTGAGGATGAAAAATAAAAACTCCCTTCAACACTAAAATAGAAGCATCTACTTCTTATCAGTATCTTCAGACTCGTTGTTTAAGCATTCACAAGAGACCATCCAGGCAGAGAGATCAGAACAAAACAGAATGCATGGCTGTGTAGATTCTAACAACATACAAAGGTGGCACAAACCAAATTATTCTGAAATTTCAACTTTCAAAAATATTTCACGATTCAGTTTTGAGATGGTTCATTTTGGTGAGGATTTAATACCTAAAATCTAAGGGGACGATTAGAATGGGGGGCGGACTTTCGTCTGCCCGCCACCCTAGCGGTGCTGGGACCGGCCGCCAGTGGTGTGGTGGTCCCGCACCTGCAATTAGGATGCCACCATGGCGGTGGCATCCTCTATTCCCAGCATTGTGGTGGGCGGTGCTCACAGCACCGCCCGCCACAATGCTGGGAATGCACTGTGTGCATTGTCATGCACAGGGTGACAGACACTGTGTGGTGCCTGTCACCTTGTCCATGACAATGTAGGGGGGTACCATAGGTACCCCCCATGTTCACCCCCTACCCCCCAATGCCCTGGGGTCCCGCAACGGGCCCCCAACAGCAAAATCCCGCACCCATGCTAATATGGATGGCGGTGTCTAGCAGACACCGCCACCATATCTAACCCCTTTTCCGACTGGTTGACCGGCGGAAAACCGGCGGATGGTCTTTCCATCCGCCGGGGTCCCCCCTACCATACTAATATGGCGGGGGGAAATGGGTGGCGGGCGGAGGGAAATGTAGGGCAGATCGCCACCGCCATGCAGGCGGTGGCGATCCGCCCTACATCGTAATCAACCCCTAAGTTCCTTACATTACAAAACAGAGCAGAGGGTCAGGTAAAGATAGTGTAGGAATTATTTCAACAAATGCAGTGATGTGTTTTGTTATGTCAGTTGTGGTCCTGTTCTAGTGTGAGGGGTGAGATTGACAATTAGACTAGATACACTGTCGCAGTGAGCTGTGTGCTAAGAATGTCTTATTTTATGCAATAAAACTTTGCTAATAAACAATCTGCCTGTCTGTTTCATGTGGCGATGAGACAGAAGATACTTCAAACTCATCAGTACGTTCAGAGTGTCTGTTTTCTATCTTGGTGATTAGTCTGTCCAGGAAGAGGGTGGGAAGGAACTTACCCTCCCCTGCAGCTCTTCCACCACTAGTCCCTCAGATGCGAGGCATTCCAATGTGTGGTTCGCACAATCACTGTGTTTATTAGAGTAGTGCAAGCGTTACAAGTACAATTTGCACTGTTGATGTTTCAGAAGACAACTTTTGAAGTTTAATAGTGTAATTGCTATGGGAACACCTTTGTTCCTTGGACCTTTTCCTTCACTGAGCATATTGGTTGGCTTAAAATAGTCTGATTACTCTGGACTCAGTGCCATCTGTGAGTGCACGAGGCTTGCCTCCAAACTATTATATCGAAGCAACAGCACTAGTGTATGGAGTCGTGAAGCATCCTGGTGAACGCTGTGTCCCCCCCCCCCCCCCACAAGATTCACCCGTGGTCATCAGTGACCATGTGTGATGAGTTCCCTTTAGGGCCCACTGAGTTCTCCCTTATTTTAGCCTAACTGCATGTTTTAGGTCGCTTTGCACGCTTCTTTTTGTGTCACGATATTATTTTAGAAATACGCTGTACATGTTTTTATTATTCTGTTCTACTACTGGGTATCGGTCTGAATATTTCATACAAGGTCGATCAACACCATGCCTGGTTTTTTCTGTGATCAGTTAGCAACACTGCTTGGTATTTAGACACAACACAGAGGAACAGCTGCTGTTCTCATGTGAGGCACCTCTTATCATATACACCAAGACCTGCCTTTTGAAAACAGAGAGGAGGATTCTTGCAGAGGGGAAGGTCCCGGGACGGACGCACTAGCTTTGCGCAACCTGAGATGCAGACCACCTAATTATAAATGTCAGGTATGGGGGCCGGTTTTAATCCCAGAGATCTCTGATATAGCACTGTGTTCACGTAGTGAGAATAGTCTTAGGCAGATATATCATTCGCCATGGGAGGGCTTTTTATTGTGTATAGTTTGCTCGTAATGCTAATTACATTGCTCAGCTGTCTCTGTTTCCTAATTGCAGCACAATTGCTTCATGATAGAGCACGATAGTTTCAATAAATATTGTAAACTTTCCTTGTGTCTTTTTTTTGTTTATTATGGACATGCATGAGTGAGAGAACGAAAGGTGAGTATCTGTTTCCATGGTTGCCCTGGGGCTAGAGAGTTGTATTCTGCGGTGCCAATTTACCTGTTACTCTGGTAAGGTTCGGAGGGCAGGTAAGGCACTGTGGGCTAGTCGGATTTGGGCCCGTACGTACTAAAGTGGTATGGTGACTCAGTCCCTACATTCTAACGTCCTGTGGTCCCAGGCATAGATCTGTCTCTAAACAGAATCCCTGCAACATGGCACCACCAACGCTTGTTCTGGTACCGATAACACGGGTCTCCTTAGTAGTGCTTGTGTATGTCCATAATAGCCCTTCCATGTACCACCGGGAATTTCCGTGGTGTTGGAGATTAATCTTACAAAGTTTTTAGGAAGCATCAAATTATGTTGGTTGTTTAAGCTTGGACGTTTAGAAGGATAATCGATTTTTGTGTTTGCAATCTGATTCCATTTCTGTTCTACTTATGGCTGCACCAGCACCTATTGTCATTGCAGGTAATTGCAGGTAATTGCAGACCTGCTGTCCATGCGCATGTGACATACCATGAACTTACTGATGCAGGTGGTGATTTTATTTTCGTGGTTGAAGCCCATGATGGCTATCACTTTGAAGTATTTTATTCTTCGGTCAATTTTCCGGCTGTGGATGCTCAAACACTTTTCATGACTATACAGTATTTGCACCACCAGCACAATACAGAGCATATGTGCTCTTAGAAATACCATTACCTCATTGGGAACATCACATTTGGTTCTGAGGCGACCTTCCACATATAGTTGCACCAGTACGCATATGTTCCCTAGATCTAAGTGGTTAAACACCATACCCCAGTGGCGGCTCCTCCGTTATGGCAGAAGAGCGTCGCCCACTGCTTTCAAGCCGTGTGAGAAGGGGAAACACAACATGATAATAACTTTCATCTATTATCATGTTGTGTTTCCTCTGCGTGTGGGTGGGTGGGGCTGCTCTGCTCACATAGCAGGGCAGGGGTGGAGTGGTTTACCCACTCAAGTGCACATGACTGGTTTGGGCAACCCGAGAGGGCTGACCAAACAGTTATTGCGCACTTTCCCCTCCTCCATGCAGGCTGCATTACAGCCTGCATGGAGAACAAGCCCAGGCTCCTATTCCCTGGTTGAGCGTCCAACCGGCACGCTCACAACCAACCACAACGCTGCTTTGCAGGTTTGTGATTGGTCTGTAGGGCCTGGCTGTGCTGTGCTTCTTCCTCCTCCTCCTCCTCCTCCTCCTCCTCCTTCAAAAATAAAACAAATCGTAGCTGTGTTTCCTCTTATGGATAAGCACAGAATTTTAACTATGTGCTTACACCACGGAATGATTCCTGCAATAGGTGACTGTAACACTTGGGGCACAGTCTTTGTTGCTGTATATACCATCAGTCATGGTACACCATTCTTGTCAGTCTTGGCAGATGGATTTAGAGATGAAACTAATGGGGAATTTTCCTGTGGTGTCCGCAATGATTCTGTCTAACATTGTAGGCAAAACAGCATCTCTGGCTATGCACCAGCAGCTTGCAGAGGTCGCAAAAGCCGACTGGCAATGTGACTTACCTATAAATATTGCTGATGGGTATGCATCCTTAGGACGCAATAATTTGGGAACCAGACTTCCTAAACCAGTTCTTGGAATACCTAGTAGAGACAAGTAAGCCAAGCAAACCCTTGAGTTTGTTAAAGAAAACACAGGATAAATCTAAACAACTACAAAAAGGTAAACCTTGGAGGTTCTCTACCCCCGGAGCCCTCTGAGAGATGCTACGATTTTCGTGATTGCACTAAAATCAAGGCTCTAGTCAGCTATCAGATTTCTGATACACGTTCTCCTTGTTCCGTGCTGGACTCATCTGAAAAGCAGTACAAGAGAGGAGGGTGATCTGAGTGCAGGTAGGAAGAGTACGTGAAGCCGAAAAGAGTCTCACAATGCTCGTCTGATGTGAAGATAAAGGAGGGGAAATCTCCATTTAAACCCAACTTTCAGAAAAGAAGGTTGCTGCTATAACAACTAAATATGCCGCAAACGCTGAGAACCCTTTTCTTGAACAGGGTTCACTGACCTAATATTGTCACTACTAATATCGACCTACATAATTATCGTCACACTAATATTGATAACAAAAATATCGACAACCTATACTTAATGAAAAAAATACACAAATCAATAAAAATGATCTATCAATAATATCAAACTCACAAATATTGCTGACAAAAATATCATCAACATTAAATAAACATAGCACATAACAAAAATATCGAAACAATATATATCGACTATAACTAAATATCTTGCATACACATAAAAATAACCTCTATAAAACGATAAATTCACACATTTACAGTAGAAATATAGAAATCTTTAAAAAATCACACAATAAATATGTTATCTTTAAATAAACCATATTTTTACAATTCTAAAATCACATCATATTTTATACAATTAAATTACCCACCAAAAATAAATAGCATATATAAACATCATAAAATAAAAATACAAATATTTCTTACATTAATTAAATTATATTGCACATAAAATAAATACTTATATTTTAATAAAAACACATTTAAAGCCACATATACCTTTAAACAAAATTAATTAGCGTTTTGTAAATAAGGACATAACTGACAAAACAATTGAACAGACGCTATAACAACCACTAAAATAAAACTACAAACAACAATAACCAGTAAACAATTTCTACCAATTAAATAAACGATATACAAAATGCCAAAAATTACGAATAAACTATAACAGAGAAGAACAAAACTCTTTAAATACATAATTCACTAACCAACTTTACAAAGTAACTATACTCTAATTAAATGCAACACCTAAGTAAATTAAAATTAAATGCAATATTAAATAATTAATTCTTTCTGTCTTTACCCTTTCTCTTCTCTACAGAATAGCCCAACTTCAGTCAAACCAACTTCATAGAAAAACAAGAAAAACCAACTAAATATTGTAAGTATACTTTAAATGCAAACTAACACACAAGTGCAAAATCTAAACCAACCCCACCCACACGCTTTCCCCTCTTAAAAAACATGCTATTTCTAAACAAAGTAGCTAAACATTTATTCTTATTTCAACAGGAAAAAGCAGCAAACTGAAAAAAAGAAAGAACAGAAACGTTATCAAGAAACCCAAAAATGTTACACACCCCAGATATGTTGAAATGTTAAAATGTAAAAAATGAGTTTAATATTTATTTAACTTTTTCTACATATATATGTAATTACAGTACAATTAAGAAAATGACAAAAGGTGCAAAATTGATCTCTTCGCAAAAAGGCAAACCTTTGTTATGCTATATGGGGTACACATACAGCCAAGAGATATCAACCACTAACCACATAATTTGGAAATGTTAAAATATTATTCAAATGCTTGCAATGGGACGCCAACAACTAGAGAAACAACTGTTATAAGTGTCCAGGAACATAACCACCCCCTCCTGTGACTGAAATTGAAGTCAGAAATGTATTAGAAAATATTAAAGAAGCAAGCACTGGCTCCCAAACACCCACAACTGAAATTCTCAAAGACATTTTGCCCAATGTCCCAGAGCACATAACTGATCAGTTACCTGCCATATCAACTTTAAAACGACTAATTTCCAGAACCAAAAAAGCCACGACTCATACATCACCTGCCCCAAAAACATTCAGTGAGGTAGAAATTCCACCTGAACTCGCTATAACTCACAAAGAGGAACAATTCCTTTTATATGACACTAAAAGTTAGAAAAAAATAGGCATTATCTTTACAACACCCACAAACCTATTTAAATAAAGACAATGCGAAACATGGATGATGGATGACACATTTAAAATATGTCCCAGACCATTTTACCAGCTTTATACCATCCATTGGGAATACCAAAACAGTAATATCCCTTTCATCTAGCCCTCTTGCCTAATAAACAAACAACTACCTATGTAGACTTCCTAACCTAAATAAAACAGCAAACTAACAATTATTACCCCCAAAAACATATCAATATCTTTGAACAATCAATGATACAAGCCATTCTTAAAAATGTTCCCCACACAGCCATACAAGAGTGATATTACCATTTTAATCAGAGCATATGGAGACACCAACAAAACACTACCCTAAGGGGCTGATTACGATGCTGTCGGAAAAGGTTCCGACCGTTGGTCGGAGCCTTTCCAACAGCATCGTAATGTGCCGGTCGGATTCCTTTCCGCCCACCTCATTACAATAGAGGCGGTTGGAAAGGAATCCGACTGGTCATTCCGACTGACTTCCAACAGGCTCTGATAGCCAGTCCGCCAGTCGGAATGCTGTCAGTAATCCCAAGGGATTACAATGTCTGATTTCAACAGCCTTTCTGTGCCGGCATTTACAACACAGAAAGGCTGTCAGAATTCAACTTTGGGGGCCCCCGGCAGGGTCCCCATTGGTGCACGGCCTCCACCCCTGTTGATTTCTGCACCCTTTGGCAGGCATCTCAGGGATGAACTGCACCTCCTATTTTACAAAGGAAGCAGTATTCCGGCTTGAATACATGCTCCCATTGTAAAGTATAGGAATGTGACCGAACAGTGTTTGGTCATATCCTAATTATTCGGTCGGGACCGCCGATCGGGTGTCAGTCGGTCCCATGACTGAGAAGATGTAGGGTGGAGGAAACTTCGGCGGACATCGTGATAGGGCCCTAAGTGTAGAATATGCGACAAATAGCCACTTTGCATATCAAATAAAAAAAATAATTGCTCTAGCCTATGTCCCCATAACTGAAGTAGCAAATCATTATTATTGGGGAGAAGATGTGGCCTAACGGCTTGGGCGGTCAACCTCAAATCTGGGGAACTGGGTTTGAGTCAACAACGCTCAATATCCTGTGATTCTGGGCAAATCACTTAATCTCCCTGTGCCTTTCAAAAAAATGTATGTGTCCTTGTGTAACGCAACTGGTGCTCATGTAAAGCGCTCTGATACCTTTGAGTCAAATTCGGTCTATATAAAACTCCGAAAAAATAAGAATTAATTATAACCTATTAATATCAAGCCAACGAAAATAAATTATCTCCCCTACTAGACTATTTTGAGGATACCTGGGTAGGAAGACTACATAGATCTGGACACATGTGCCATTCAAAATTCCACATTCCATGGTGGAATGTGTAGAATAGTACCCTAACCCAACAAGCCAAAACCAACAACGCAGTGGAAGGATGGCAAAATGCCTTCCAGTCCACAATGGGAAGAAGTAAACCTACCCTACTAAGACTACTAGAAGCTATACAAAAAGAACAGAGCTTCCAGAAACTTAGACTAGACCAATCCATAACACAACTATGCCCTAAACTAACTAAAGAAACTAAAACAATGTATGAGCATTTATAATACAAAGTTAGACTCTAGACAAATACAAAAGGTCTAGAATACCTTGAAGCCATTGCAAAATCCATACTCTAAATCTAACCTATGACCAATAATAATTTAGCAAACATAAAAAAACACACCAACCTAACTTCTATACATTTTTTAAATATAAAAAAAGTAATATTATTTCGATAATATTTGACATATTATAAAGATTTTTTACATTAACAAAATAATGCAAATTAATAATACAAAAATCAATGGAAAATAACCAACCAAACCTAATATAACCCTCCACAGATAGGAAATACATCAGTCCATCTAAAATTGAAACATCAAACTACAAAGAAATAAATAACCTTCCCCACCCACAGTTTTGTAGCTTCAGACCATTAGCCAAAAAAGAATAAGGTGACAGAAATCCTTCAAAATCGACCAATTTAAAAATCCCAAAAAATGGAAAAAGACAACTGTATAAAAGAAATCCTCCTACATATTTCTCTGTAGCGTAGAAGCATAAAAAGAAACGCTCCAGGAGACCCAAAAAATAAATATAATAATAATAATAATTGTTTATATGAAACTAATATGCATATCCTTAAAAAAACAAAAAAAAGTCGAATGCATCCTCCGACACAACTCCAAATCGGGAACAAAAGCACCTATTAAAAAGAAAAAAATTATTCACTCCCACACATACATATACATTGTAATACTTCACATTTCACTCAAACACACCACCAATTACAAAACACACACTCAAATACTCATAACTAATGACCTACAACACTTCATATCATCAAGAATACAACACACTAAAGCTATTCCACATGCTACTACAAGTACGCTACATTACACAACAATATAAAAAATAACATACTACATACCTAACTACCTCTCTCTACCCTTAAATTACCTTCGAAATAAGTACCAGCTCCCAACCGCGAGCTTCCTTCTCCAAAACTGAAAAAATAACAATACTGAAAGGATGCAAAATTCTTTATCCAAGAGAACTGAGAAATGGAGGAGGAGGCACTCGCATACCCCTACCTGCATAGGCTGTGTCTGCTCTGCACAATGCTGTCTCCACCTCCTGTAGTGAAGCTGGACCAGGGAGGCCCGAACTGGTTTGTACTGAACTCAGAAACCTTCTGCCTGAAAAAGCAATATAAATATTGAGGCCATGACCCCAGAATATTGGAACTCATTTGGACTTAGGAACCTTCCAAGAAGAAGAGCTGGAGAAGCTGTGAGCAGGAACTGCCACGTTGCGGTGTGCTATGCTGTAATGGCCTGCAGTGGCTGCTTCTGTCCTGGGCAGTGAAAGGACAGGACAGGACAGAACCTTCTGCAACTTATTTTCCAAAGATTCTCCTCGGGCTTTAATTACAGCTTGCCCACTGTTCAAGAAGTCTCGGGAACAGCAAAGACTTCACCAACCTCTGGGTACGCGCTTCTGGAACTGAGTGTTTCAGTTGCCACAGAGGAAAAAGCAACTTGACGCCGCTGCCGGCTCAGTGTCCTGTTGGCATTGCAGAGAGCACTCTCCCACATCTCACCGCAACCCTGGTCTCAGCGACGCTACCACCGAGCCACTGCTTGCACCATGACCAGATGGCATTGCACGCCTCACTTCATATCTACTCCTGGTATCCCCGACAATGACGCTTCACGTGGACATTGACGCTGCTGCCTTCACCATGGCCTGAGGGTACTTCTCGTAAGTTACTCAATGCACCGCCCCATCCCACACCACAGATTTGGCCTACTGATGCCAGCACCATCAACTGCAAATCATCTGCCAGTGACAGCGCTTCAGCAATGACGACACCGCTGCTTGCACTGTGACCTGCCGGCACCGCGACGAGCTTCACACCACAGCCCTGGTCTCAACGACATTGCTGCACACGTCAACGAGCCGCTGCCTGCACCACCGCAAGCCCACTGTTACACTTCGCTCCGACGCCAGCCTGCGCTCCTGACTTCAACTCCACGGAGTTCGATCCACAACGTGTTTGGCTTCAAGGGACCGACAATTCCTGCACATCCAAGCCTGACAAAGCCACATTTAAGATCTCATAGCAAAATCCTCAACACCCTGCATTTACAAGGTGCTGTTTGCGGGTCTGTGGACACTGTAGCTGACCAACGCTGCCGCGATCTGCCTGAACTGTTGGATTTGTTTGTTTACGATGCAGTGATAGCCCCGACTCTTGGGGAGAGGATGTGACCTAACATCTAGGGCGGTCGAGCTCAAATCTGGGAAACCGCTTTCGAGTCTCGGCAATGACACTGAACATCCTGTGATTCTGGGCAAATCACTTAATTTCCCCATGCCTAACAAAAAAAAATGAATGTGTCCTTGTGTAATGCAACTGTGTTCATGTAGAGCGCTCTGATACCTGATACGTTCTGATCAAGTTCACGCTATATAAAATTACGGGAATAAAGGACGTTTTTTAAGGTTATTCTTGCAGCAGTCGTATTTTGATTACTGTATGTTGGATTTTTAATGTTTTGGTCTTTATTTACACAGATAAATATTGGCTATTTTTCTAAAATCGGTGTGGTGTCCTTTTGTAATGTTTTCACTGTATTACTGTTTATTATGTGCACATTCTTTACACATTGCCTCTGAGATAAGCCAGACCGCTTGTGCGAAGCGGGTGAGCAAGGGTTATTTTAGAATTGTAATCCCTTTATCCTGACTAGAAGGAAGGGTTACTACTTGGACAAGGTGCATAACTCTGCCAACTTTCCAGAAAAAACGTATCCAGAAAAAAGTTGGATTTAATAAATCAGCATGGCTTACCCCTGAATTACGCCTTCTCAAACAACACTGCAAAAAGTTGGGGAGGCTATGGAGAAAAGATTTCTCCCACACCAAGAAGTTAGAATATAGAGTAACTTTATGGGTCTATAAAGGGGAAATTAAGAAAGCTCAAGCTCTATACTTGAAAAGATTGCCCTTGCTGTCAACTCTCCTAGGAAAACTTTCCGGATTGCAAAAAAGTTACTCAAAGTCCCTGACCCACCAACGATACCCGTCCGGACGCTGGTGTAATGACCTTGCACAATTCTTTTTTTCTAAAGTGCAAAACATTCTCAAGCTTCTCCCCTTGAAAGACAATGCTTTCATCACTAACAGTATAGTCTCCAGTCGAGCCAAGAACGCCCCCCTCATGGAGACTATTACCCCTTTGACCCTGGATTCTTTCCTGCCTAGCTTAGTCTCGGTGAAAAGTGGATCGCCTCTCGATCCTGCACCTCTTAACGTGTTGAAAATGGCAGCCTCCATAGTTGCACCCCCTATCCTCAGGGTGATTAATGCCTCCTTCACCTCGGGTTTGGTCCACCCGAGTGGAAGAAAGCCATGGTCAAAGCCCTTATTAAGAAACCCCATCTGGACCCTAATGACTTAGGCAATTACCGCCCTATCTTGCTCCTCCCTGGAGTGAGCAACATCGCAGAAAAACATATTAATCATATACTCTCTGCTTTCCTTGAGTCTCATGATTTACTCCATCCATCTCAAACAGGTTTCCGTCCCCGCCAAGGGACCAAAACCGCTTTGTTAGTAGTGGTGGAGGAATCAAAGATTCTTGACTCAGGAGGATCATCCGCGATCATTTTCCTTGACCTGAGCGCGGCTTTCGACACGGTGAACCATCAAATTCTGGCTCACCGTCTCACGGACAGAGGAGTGTCAGGCCAAGCTCTCTCCTGGCTCCAATCCTTCTTGGAAGGTAGGTGCTTTCAGGTGTTTGAAGATGATATCACCTCGGATCCCCTACCCTTGCAGTGTTGAGTCCCTCAGGGTTCTTCCCTGAGTCCGACTCTTTTTAATGTGTATATGGACACTGTATATGGACATTGTCGCCCCTTTTGGAATCCATATAGTGTCTTATGCCGACGACAGGCAGCTAGTCGTAGCACTGAATCAAGCTGGTCAGTCACCCACTGACCTCCACTCCTGTTTGGAGGAAGTGGCTAAATGGATGAGCCTTTCCCATCTCAAGCTCAATGGCGACAAAACCGAGCTGATGATGCTCAGTAACCACTTAAGTATTAGTCTCAAGGACCTCTGGCCAGGTTGCATGGGTCCGGCCCCGGTCTCAAAGCCTGAAATAAAAAGCTTAGGCATATGGCTCGACCAAGACCTCTCCTTTTAAACCCAAGCTAGGAAGACGGTCGCTTCATGCTACGGCCTGCTTAAAATGCTGCGCAGAGTCCTGCCCTTACTCCCTTTCCCAGCAAAAAAGCTACTGACACAGGCTCTGATTCTATCTAGGATAGACTACGGCAATGCCCTCGATCTGGGAGCCCCCACTGCAGTGGTTGCTAGGCTCCAGATCGTTCAGAACGCGGCGGCACGATTGCTTACTGGCACCAGCCATCGCTGTTCTGCGAAGCCCGCTCTGCGCTCCCTGCACTGGCTTCCAGTGCAGGAGAGAATACACTTCAAGGCCCTGTGTGTAGCCCACAAGTCCCTGGAAGGGAATGGACCTCCCATCATCAAAGATTTGATCCGCCCGTATAAAGCCTCCAGAAACCTTCGCTCTGACACGCTCAATCTGGCAGAAGTGCCCAGAATCAAGAGAGCTAGAAGTGGGGGCAGGCTTTTTTCATACAATGCCGCCAAGCTTTGGAACGCTCTCCCACTTCACCTCCGTAGAGAATCTTCTCACTCCATCTTTCGGAAGCATTTGAAAACCTGGCTATTCCTTTAATTTCTGGCTGCTCCCTCTGGTTTATCCGCTCAGCGCTGGGATGCTTCCGAGTAGCCATGCACTTTATAAAAACCCATTTAATTCATTTCAACTAGATACCCCTATTTCTAACAGGTACCACACATCTCAGCTTAATACACCCACACTGAAATCCTACTAACTCTGTAGTGTGTGCCTGACTGGCCCCCACCAGCCTGCTACTTCTGGACATGTTTCTGACCCCCTGAGGGGGGCGCCTTTTACTCTTGTGGGTCATAAACAAAGCCTGCTCTTAGTGGAGGTGCTTACAAGTGCAAGTGCCGGGTCTGGCCTCACATGGACCCTGGTGCCTTTTCTTATTTTCCGGCACCTGAAACTAATGGTCTTAAACACTGAGTTGTCATTAGCCATACAGAACCTCCTTTGACTCCTGTGCCTGCCAAACCAGGATACAGGGTGTGCAATACACTCTTGCAGCGCAGGTAAGATCATCGGTACATATTCTTGGGGACAGAAATTCTTTCTACACTAGTTTAAAAAAAAAAAAAGTATTCTCTGCCAGATATCATATTGTATATGTTACGTCATTACATGCCCGCATCGTCTTTATTTATTTTATTTATTTATTTGATAAGTTTTCTATAGCGTGGACTAGACCCTGGAAGGGTATCAGAGCACTTTACATAAGTTACAACATGTTGAAGTTTAATACAAATAGTTACAAAGAGAGAGTAAAGAGTAGGGAGGGCAGATTTGTTGTCAAACAATCTTAGAGGTCCAAGCGGATTCAGGAGTGTGAAAGTCAATGGTCCTAATGATCGAGTGTAGGTTCTGTTTGGCGAGCAAGTTAAGTGAGGGGTTTGGGTAGTAATTTGTTCATTAAAAGCAGTTTGAATTCATTTTTGAAGGAGGTGCTTGAAGTGTTCATTCTAATTTCTGGGTGCTAGGCCGGAGATAGTTCGATCGTAGGGGTTTTTTTCTGGAATTTTAGTGGTTTCAGTAGCCAGGTGCTGGAGCTTCTCGATGCTCTGCCACCACCTGATAGTTCCAGTTTATCTGCTAGATACTTTGGTGTGCCGAAGTGCAAGGCTTTGTGTCATACAGGTGATTTTTAGCTGTGATCTTGCCTCGAAAGGGAGCCAATTCAGTGCCTTTAGGTCAGGGGTGATGTGGTTGTTCCTTTTGGAGCCGGTGACCAATTTTGCGGCCGCGTTGAGTGAGGCTTTTAGTGGAGCTAGGCTGGATCTCGGCAGACCACATTAGGTTGTATTCCCATAGTCTAGTCTGGGTATCGCTAGGGCTTGCACTGCTGATTTGAGGTCGTCAATGGGAAGGAAGGGTTTTAGTTTTCTGATAATGTTCATATGAATGTTTGCTCCTCTGGTGGCTGCACTGATGTGTTTGTGCATTTTGAGATTTTTGTCAATTGTTATTCTTAAAGATTTTGTGGAGTCTATGATGTGTGGTTTGCAGTCGAAGGTTGTTAAATGTTTCATCCAGTCTTATATGTTAACGTGTCCTCGCGGAGGGGTAATTAGGAGGAATTCGGTTTTGAGAGCGTTGAGTTTGAGATGGCTTCTGGTTAGCCAGTTGTGTGTTTTTTGCAGAGTTGTATTGAGGGAGCGGATATCCTCAGGTGATGATACTTTTATGTATAGTTGGGTGTCATCAGCATATATGTGGTATTGGAGAGTTTTAGAATTTCAGTTAAGGGCTCCATGAATAGATCAAAGAAGGTAGGTGAGAGGAAGGAGCCCTGAGGTACTCCTAAGGTGACAGCCGTGGTGGTTGACATCGATTGGTTGAGCTTGATTCTTTGTGTACGGCTGTCTAAGAAGGAGGCGAACCATTTAGAACATTCTCAGATATCCCCATTCCGTGTTCAAGTAAGTCTAGGAGATTATCGTGTTTGACTGTATCAATGTAACCTTTTTTCCCTCCCTTCCCTCCCTGCCATTGGACTATTCCTCCCTCCCCTTACAAGTTGTATTGACCTGTTCCTAGAATGCTGTGAGGATTCTAAGGTGCACTCCCGGACCCAACTCTAGTTCTGGGTCAGAGATGTCGATGGACGCTACTGGATAAAGTTTCTTTACCTGACGTAAGCTTCTTCATTTCACTGGCGACAATTTCTAGTTGCGAGGAGGGCAACGTATCAGCATCCCCTCCATGTGTTGCCAAGCAGTGCTGTACAGGTTTCCTGAAGGATCGGCAAGGCATTTGTGGAGTTTGGAGTTTTCTTGTCTCTCGTCTTCCATTGAGAAGATCAGCAACTGGAAGTCAATTTAGGGCTCTTACGGCTTCGGGAAGCTGCCCTGGCTACGCACTGTGCCTTGTGCATTCGTGAAGGGAGCCAACATTGATCTCTATAACTCATCTGGGTTACTCTGGACGTGTCGACCCATTGGAGGAGTTTACTCTAGTGCCACCCTGCTTTGGAAACCCTAGTAGGCGTAGCGGTGATTGCACTGCCCCCTGGAAGGTGCTACCCCTGCCCGGGAAGTGGTGTGGTGTCATTTACAGTTTCCCTCATAGTTGCGGTCTGACGGAGATTCCGGTACCCTGGCAAGTGTTCACTTAAATATAAAATAATCCAGGAAGATTAGCGGTGAGTGCCTGCCCACTAGTAGGAGCCTGCTCTGCTTGTGAAGTGTGTTCTGTCGAGTGGAGTTACACTCGCGTTGTCAGAGATTCCGTTGGGTGCTTTCCTCATTTACCGGGTTCTTCCTTTGGGAGTTCGGTCTCCGCTGCATGAGATAATTTTGTTTTCTTGAGGCAGTATGCAGTTTAAGTTTCCCCTCACCTCTAAGATCTCTGCGTGCAAGGGGTTTCCTATCAATTGAGGTGAGAGTGCCTAAGTATTTGAGAGAGAGTATCCATTCCTTATGCAGCAGCATTTTCAGTAACCTTTGGTTTGGAAGTAAACCAGCAGTGAACAGACTATATTCTTCACGCATTCGACATTTTGCAACTTGCCTTCAGAACTGTTCCACACACTATATGTTGTGAAGAGAAGTCTTCTGTGGAGGTGTTAGCCCAGCAGTAACTTTCACAACAATTTGTATGAGTACAATGATTTTATGTAGTACATCACTTACCTGGTTATTTATGTATTATTTTATTTAGTGTTACTAACCACAATATTTTTTCCACAGGGTACTCTAATATTGTTCTTATTTTTGATCCCAGATTTGTGTTCAGTTATAATGGCAGCGGCTAGCATGAACCAACCTCCACCTGTCAGAGGCTGGAGTACCTATCATGGCATGGAGAAACTGGATCAAAGGGTTTGAAACATACTTGATAGCTATAGGTACTAGTGGGTTTTCAGCGATTAAGGAGACAACACATTTTATTACATAACCTAGGTGCTGAAGGTAGGAAAGTATTTCACAGTCTTTCTGAGTTAAAAGAAGAGGAAGGAGAATTTGGTGAGAGAGATGTTAATGCCTCTACCATTGAGAAGATAGAATTACAATTTGCTGATAAGATAAATGTTGTTTTAGAGTGACACACATTTTTTTAAAGAAGCTAGGGAAGGAATGAGAAAGTGGGGAATTACATAGCAGGACTAAGAGGTTTAGCTAACACTTGTGAGTTCAATGATCTGACGGATTCTCTCATTCGAGACCTGTTAGTACGATGTACAAAACATAAGAAAATACAGAAGTCATTAGTTGGTAATCCTGATTTAAAGAACGCTATTGATATAGAAAAAAGTGTAGAACACACCGCAGAATGCATTAAGGAAATGAATTTTGCTAATGACAAAGAAGTAAATGAAATTTGTGGAGAAATTAAAAATGTATGTGCCATTAAGGAACAAAAGAAAAGTGAAATGGTTAAAAAGCATAACAAAGGAAAATGTATTCTAGAAAACAGAATGAAGGGGCATATTTACAAGGGCCATATCTCTTCTTTTTTGGCTTTTAAAGCCAAAAAAGCGGAGATAAAAATATCGCCCTATTTACAAGAGGGTGATAACATGCATTAGCGCATGTTAGCACCCTTTTACCCAACGCCTCCCTTTGCATCTCTAATGAGATGCAAAGTGGGCGTCACTGGGCAGTACAACCTTGTAAATATCGCTGATGTACACATTGCGATATTTACAAGGCTGCCCATGCATTTTAGCAGACGTTAGTTTTTGGAGACCACGTATATGCAGAACATGGAGCGTTATATAGAGACCATGATGAAGGAGCTGTTTGGCCCCTCCTTATCTCTCATGTTCCTCATTGAGCGGGCTCACAGAACTTTGGGCCCCAGGCCACGACCAGGTGCACCGCCAAGACCTATCCTGGCGAGAGTCCTGAACTACAGAGATAGCGATGCGATCCTCCGAGCAGCACGGGAGAAAGGAGACGTGCAATATGACGGAAATAACATTGCTATGTACCCGGATTTTACATTGCAGGTTCAGGCGGCCCGTAAAGAATTCATGCCAGCCAAAAAGATTTTTCAGCAGCTAGGAACTAAGTACTCGCTTATCTACCCAGCCAAATTGACGGTACAAGGCCCTGGCAAGCCTGCCTTCTTCACGGACGCAAAGGCTGCTCTGTCATATGCAAAGCAGTTGGCTAAGGAGCAGAGACAAAATCCGAAGCCGGGGGATTCAAACGAGGCTGGAAACCCGAGCGACAATGACTGAAGGCACTAGCGTGCGGCACAGCTGGGTCAGATAAGTCCATACTTTTGGGTCCCTGTATTGTAATGCTTTAACTGATGGGGCACTCTTTGATTGTAGACTTTGCTGAGTTCATCTGATGTGATCCATGGCGTCGCTATGGCAGTATTAATATGACCAGTCGGTGTTAAGCTTGGCCAACCTGCCGTGAGACAGGGGAGTGATGCTGGCAGACCTACGTTCCCCACGGGATGATTCCCTTAAGGCTCCTTTTATGGGGCTACTAGTTAAAAGTTGAGGTAACGGGGGGGGGGGGGATTTCACAACCTAATTGGGGGGTTGGTGTGGGTGGGGAATGGGAGATTGGGAAGGTGGGGGTTTTGGGGAATCTGCCAAAATGCCATATGCACATTCAGAGGTGGTTGTTGGTCGTTCCAAAGAGCTTGTGCATATGCGGATGAGATCTGCGTGAAAGTCAAAATAGTATTGGAATTAAATGGAAATGTAAGGGTGTTGTGGGGACCTGCTGTCTGGGGACTGGAGTGGGAATGTTGGCTCATTGATGTACAACTGTCACACTTAACATGAATTACTTGGAATATCAGAGGTCTAAATGACCGTCGTAAGGCGAGACTGGTACATTCATATCTCGCTCGGCATGGTGCAGACATATGTCTGCTACAGGAAACGCATCTGACAGAAAGCACCGCGGGTTTGCTCGGGCATAAACGATGGGGAGAGGTGGTGTCCGGTGGATACTCCAATTATTCAAGGGGAGTGGCTATCCTGCTGCGCAGAGGACTACAATGGCGCACACACCGCGCAGTGGTAGACAAGGAAGGGAGATACATACTGCTGTAAGGTACACTATATAATACACCCACGATGATTATAAACATATATGGCCCAAATAACGACGATCCGGGATTCTTTCAGCGGATAGGACACTTGATGCAAACACTCAGTTACACATCGGTCATATGTGGGGGGGGACTTTAATGTAGCTCTCTCGGACGGAGCACCACCCAAAAGCGGCGATGACGCTGCATGACAATATAGCAGATATGCACCTGGTAGACTCTTGGAGGATGTTGCACCCTACGCTTAGAGAGGGCACCTGTGCGACTCCTCATCATGGCGCCTGGTCGAGGTTGGATTTCTGGTTGTTATCAAGAGATCTATACACCTGGGTAGCAGAGAACGAGCATCTACCACGTACATTCTCAGATCACGCACCTGTACAGTTGACATTTAGAGGACCAGGCCCATATATAGCTCCATTTAGCTGGAGATTCCCATCTGGGGCGTTGCAGGATCAGGTTTTCAGAGAAGAACTACGGAGGAAGATAGACGACTACTTTGCGCTCAACGAGGGCACCGTAGACTCGCCAGGAACTGAGTGGGAAGCATTCAAAGTTGTGATACGAGGCGACTGTATTGCACTCAAGACAGGGGTACTCAAATCATACGAACTACATTGGGGAGGTTGGAGCGGGAGATTGGGGAGATGGAGCGAATACACGCCTGCACCCCAGATCCTACTAATATGGCTAAGATCAGGTCCCGATTGTCGGATTATCAGGCAGAAGCAGAGAGAGAAACAGCATACCTATACAAGTCTGCAAAGGCGCGGCGATATGGCGAGGGAGACAGAGCAGGAAAAACATTGACGGGTTTACTTAGACAGCCTAGGGGGGCAGATTATATAGCAGAAATAACTACAGAAGATGGCGAGCTAGTTAGATCCCCGCCAGACATCTTAAATACAATGTCCCGATAGTATGAAACACTATATGCGTCCAAGACTAACCCTCCCCAGGCAGATATAGAAGACTACTTGGATACTATGGCTCTGGCATGGTTTAGCAATAGCGCCAGGCAGTACATGGAACTTCCCATAACGGTGGAGGATGTTCGGCAAGTAATAAGTAGTATGCCAGCGGGAAAGGCTCCAGGGGCGGACGGGTTAACGGCGGCCTTTTATAAAGAGTACTCTGATGTCCTGGCGCCGCGCCTGTTGCAGGTATATCTGGAGGCCATGGAAACGGGAACCCTTCCCCCTACCCTCAGAGAGGCGACTATTATAACATTGCTGAAACCAGACAAAGATCCAAATATGCCTGACTCATATCGCCCGCTCTCCCTCATAAATCTGGATGCGAAGATCTATGCAAAGTTATTGGCAAATAGATTACAGCCTTTGTTGCCACAGATAGCACTGCCAGACCAGTCTGGTTTTATACCGGGCCGATCGACTGCTCATAATCTGCGAACGCTATTTGGCATCCTGCACTATTTGGCCCCACATGTTCATGCAATTGCCACGTTGCTAGACGCAACGAAGGCATTTGATTCGCTGGAATGGCGATTTCTTTTTGTACTGCTGCACCGCATGGGGTTTAGCCCCTTGTTTATTAAGCAAATACAGCTGCTATATACGAACCCTATGGCACGGGTGCGAGTAAATGGGCAGGTGTCGGCACCCATTGCCATAACAAGGGGGACGAGACAGGGCTGCCCACTGTCGCCGCTGTTGTTCGCTATTGCCACAGAACCATTGGCGGCAAGACTCCGACAACACCACACACAACGAAGTATTGGGTTCACATTTAGGGGACTATTGATATCAATGTATGCTGACGACATGATAATCTATCTCACAAATCCCAGGGAAAACTTTGTGGAAGTTATGCGTGAGATTGTTCGCTATGGTGGGCTAACAGGTATCCAGGTGAACTGGACCAAGTCAGTGATATTTCCGCCCACTGATGACACCACCCAGTTTGATACAGAATACCCCATGCGGTGGGCAGGTGAAGAAGTCAAATACTTAGGAATATGGGTGAACAGATCGTTGCAAGATATATGGCTGGCAAACTACGGGAGGGTGATGACCTGGATAGAGTGCAGGGTACAAAAGTGGAAACATCTTCCGCTGTCATTAATGGGACGTATAGCCATTATTAAAATGGTGATCTTACCAAAGCTTCTATACCTGTTCGTGAACATCCCAATGCCGTTAATTACACATTTTTTTAGAAAACTGAAATCTCATGTATTGGACTTGGTATGGGCGGGGAAGCAACCGAGAGCATCCTGGAAGCTGCTGACACTTCCCTTTGCTCAGGGGGGTCTCGGAGCCCCAGATTTTGAACTATATGCCTACAGTGCTCAGGCGCAATATTTGATTTTTTGGCACCACCCAACTTCCTTCCAGCCCCATGTAGCGATAGAAATAGATAGAGTGGCTCCCACTCCGCTGAATACGGCGGTATACAAGCCTTACAAAAGGCCTCATTTAGAAATTGACACGGTGGAAGCACTAAGGTGGGCTTGGACAGGGATAGCTAAGAGGGCAAAACTTGAAGAATTATATGCGCCATCTATGCCGCTAGGAGGCAACTCGCTCCTGGCTCCACTAGTGGATAAAGCAGTTACACTACGAGCCTCGGCCCACGCACTGGTGAAGGGCGCAGATCTCTACCCAGATGATACATTTATAACAATACAACAGATGTGCAAGGATAGGGAGCCCACGGCGTCAGACACACTTTTATATTATCAACTTAGAGCTGCGTGCCGTGCTTGCTACGTGTCTTTCCCACAGGCGCCGCCCGCACTACCTGCGCTAGAGAATGTGCTGGTGTACTCGTCGTCTCGCAAACTGATTACGCGTATATATAGCATCACACAAAAGGAATCGCCGATCATGAAGTGTACGGCCAGGGCTGAATGGGAGAGAGAGAGTCAGGTATTGATATCACGGATAGGCAGTGGCATTACTGCTGTTCGCAGCTAGAACACCTATCACCCAATTATAGATTGCGGATAATACATTTTAACTTTTTACATAGATTATATTGTATGCCCACCCAGCTGCACCGCATGGGTATACACCCGGACACGAACTGTTGGAGGTGTGGGGCACCGGGAGCCACATTTTCACACCTGGCGTTGGACTGTGAACAGATGGGGACCTATTGGGAGGAAGTGTTCGAGCATGTTCAAAAAATCACGCAGCATAGGATACAGGCCTCCCCTCTGACAGCGCTTTTAGGTTTTGTATTTGAAGTCCCAAAGAACACACGTAAACTAGCGGCCATGCTACTGCTACTGGCGAAGAAGCAGGTAGCTATTCATTAGAAAAAACAACAGGCCCTTACAATGGAAGCATGGGTGAAGACTGTGGTTTATTGCAAAGATCAGCTGTTGCAATATAGGGAGTTAATGCCACTCAGATCCAGGCCGGCTGGAAACCGTTTGAGGTTTGGCTAGAAGCGGGAGGCTCAGACCTGAGACGGAGATAAGTGGGGAGGTACTGGCAATATCGCTATACAGTAGGTTCGAAGACAAATCTGTGATTTACAGTATATGGTACGGACGGGAAGGGGTGAACCTTAGTAAGACTAGGCGCTTCTTGGAACATATGGGAATATGTGAGCATATAGGACGACAACAGTCAAGTAGAATGTATGACCAACTAAGAAATATTATGAACGATTAAAGTAAGGCAAAGGGGGTGGGTGGGGGGTTTGTTAGTTGTTTGGATTACGTTAATTCAGCAAAAATATTTGTAAAAAATGGCACTAAGATGATGTACAGGTACAGTGGAAGCTGTAATGCGATTATGATGCATCGCTGCCGGCCGGTGGGTTGTAGGCACGTAAGCTGTGTATTGGAAGAAATGCTGAAACCAAAGACTAGCTGCCGGCCTCCGGGTTGTGTGCTACGAGCTGTGCCAACCTAACTTTTTATATCTAATAAAAATAAATTTTAAAAAACAACCATCCTTGCAACTTGTGCGCTGTATTTGCCACTCCCTTGACATCATTGCTAAGAAAGCAATAAGGAGCATTCCTAGCAATATAGAATTTATGATCAGAGAAACGTACAACTGGTTTTCCCACTCGCCAAAACGCCAGGCTGACTATAAGGAGTTGTATCTCACATTGGACGGAGGCATGCCCCTGAAATTAATTTCGCCATGCAAAACACGCTGGCTAGTGATGGCAGATTGTGTGGATCGTTTACTAGAACAATATGATGCCTTAAAATTACACTTTTGCACAGCATCCTTTGTGGAACACTGCTATGCAGCAAGGATGCTCCAAGAAATGTATCAAGATGAGAGAAATCTACTTTACCTCACTTTCTTAAAGCCAGTGCTCCAAGAAATAAAGGTCGTTAACAAAATCTTTCAGCTAGAATCTGGGGATGCACTCCACATCTTCCGTGATCTATATACTCTGTACTTGTCCACACTGAAAAGGATACTAAAACCGAGTGTTTTCACCTGTAGTAATCAAGAGCAGTTGCAGACCCTACACTTACAAAGTTCTGCCATTTACCTTTCAAAGGATGATGCTGATCTTGGGCTCACTTTCCGTAACAAGGTGGAAGAAAGTAAACTCCCCTCTGTCAAAGGAAGGCATCGTGGCAAGGTGCCTGGAGTTCATGAAAGTATTGGTGTGCGAATATAAAGCTCGTCTCCCCGAGTCTCTCAGCGTGCTTAGAAAGTTCCCCACAAAGTACTTACCGATCCCAAACCACCTGTAACAGATTTGCCAGAAGCCCTTTTCACTTGTCCATCGGAGGTCCTGGATTCACAATGGAGAACTCTCCTCATGCTCCTTTCTTAACACCTCAAACAAAATCGTTTATTACAACAATATGATGCCTTAAAATTAAACTTTTGCATAGCGACATATGTGGGACACTGCTTTGCCTCAAGATGAGCCATGCCTATTTCCCCCCTACTTTGAGTAGGTGCCATTGTCATGTATTAGCTCTAGGATAACCACAGTTATGCCAGTACAGATAGAGATGGTTGTCTCTTGCACTTTGAGGTATTCCCCTGCCCTCGCATCAACACACAGTTCATCATTGGGCAGCTTCTCCCAGCAGCCCAACAGTTGCAGTTTAAATAGTGCAACATGGTCATGTGAGTCCAAAACATTAAGAACGGTGGTAGTGGTTTCTGAATCCAAAGGATGGATTACCCAATAAAATAAGACAATACAGAGGCAGCGTGCAAGTATTGCCCTATAGAACTGCATGCCCATTATAATGATTTGAAGCAACATGCAGCAACCACGAAACAGCGCTCATGCTGTAATGCAGCGAGCACATCTGTGGCATCCTTTGTACAACCTATCCCTTCCATATCTAATCATCAGAAAAGAACAGAAATCAGATTTGCCATACAAACTGCTTGTTGTACATCCATTAATAATATAGATGGGTATGGTGAAATTTTGAAAGATGAATTCCCTGCCTTCCAAATGCACCACAACAAATGTACAGCACTAAGTCTCTGTTGGGCCCACATTTCAAGAGGAATTGCTGAAAGATATTGGAGCATCACCATTTTCTTTTGTAATTGATGAATCAACTGCCATTGAAGGGAAAAACTGCTGTGCATTTGCATAACATATTTCAGCCATATATAACTGCATGACCATTACAATGATTTGAAGCAACCTGCAGCAAACTTTGAGTGTAAGATTTACTCATTAAGAGCTTCAGTTAACCAGCTGGCTACTTTACAGGTGCATGGTGTCAGAGGACTGATGCGCACTTGCTAGATAATAGCAACATGCTGCCGAAATACAAAATACTCCAAGCTATTAATCCAGATGAGCCACGCCTATTTCCCCCCTACTTTGATGGAGCAGGTGCCATTGTGATGTGTTAGCACTAGGATTACCACAGTTATGCCAGTACAGATAGAGTGCCTGGAGGCACAGCATGTGCCTATTGACCTAGCTTGCTGTCTTCTACCTGGAAGAAACCTAAGTGTCTCCTGCTGAGGTCTTTGATGTGTCCAGCCCAAAAGCTGCCAAAGCTGAAATACAAAGAAGTGATTAATGAACAATTTGCAGTTTCCCTGTGCTGGCCATGTTTACAGGGACTTGCCTCACCCCTTAATACGAGCGTCTACTCTGGAGGCACACCATGTGCCTATTGACCTAGCTTACTGAGGCATAGGATGTGCCTATTGACTTTGATTGCTGTCTTGCAATGGAAGAAACCCAAGTGGCTCCTACTAAGGGCTTTAATGTGAGCAGGTGTCAAAGGACTTATGCGCACTTGCTAGCTGAAAGCAACGTCCAGCCAAAAACTGCCATACCTGAAATGCAACAACCACAAGATTTTCAAAATTGCTGCTCATCACGAGAAGTGAGTGACCATTTTTCAATGTAGCTTTTTAATGTGTAATTAATAATGACACTGAGTTTTACAGACTTTATTAAAAATCCAATTTAGAGGGAGCAGTAAATTGCACAGACCACTATTTATGCCTTGCTTATTCTTTGTTTTCGACTATTGTATTCTGAGCAGTGCCTGTTTCACATGACAAAGTCACAGGGAGAACTGGTCTTAAAAATGAGTAGCATTAAGGCAGGTGCCCAGTTAACACCCTCCCACCATCTGTATATTGAATAGAATGTATATTTGTCTTTAAAATTGTTTCTGATTTGCGCTTAATTGGACACTTGCTAGTTTGGGCTGCTTTTTGGGATGGAACTGGTCTGATTGGGCTTATTTTGGGCTTATATTTGAGCTGCTTTGGGCTAGGGACGGGTCTAAAAATCTGGCAACACTGCTCTCACTTCACCTGAGGAATTTGAAGGTACTGGTCGTGTTAGATATTTTTCGTCGTTTGTGGTTGTTGTACGTGATGTAACGTACTAGACGGCAGTCAACCCCGTAGTCCTGTTTCTGCTCGCACGCCGCCTGACGTCACTGGCCAATCCGGTGTCGAGGATGGCTGTGACGTCGGGGGGCGGGTAGGCAGGCTAGAAGAGCGCGAGGACGCGAGCTGGCGGTTTTCTCTCCCGCTGCTCCTCGTGGGCCGTAACTTTGGGTATATTCATAATAAATGTTCGGAAGCACAAAAATCCTGTTTCGCCTCCCTCATTGGTTCCACTACAAATGGCGACGAGGGTTAAAACGAACGTTACGGCCCGCGAGTGATTTGATTGCTGCCTGATGTCCCCATGTGCAGAATCTACACGCTGGTCTCGCCTCGCTGATTCCCAGGCTCAGAATTCCCTGCTGATGATTACTGCTGCCTGCCTCTGCCTCCTGCCTCGAGGCCCTGCTGGTGCGCTGCTGAGTGCTGCCTGCTGTCCTGTGGTGCTGTCTCGCCCCGACGACTCCGTGAGCTGCACTGGTGAGCTGCTGTGGAGGGGGCGCTTTCTCTGCTGATGATATAAACTTCCACTTTCCTGAGGCTGCGTTGATTGCTGCGGCGCCCGACTCCTGCCTCCCTGCGACCGTGCTGTCCTTCCGAGCTTGGTGGGGTTTGCCCAGGATCTGCGCCGCTGTCCCACGTGTGCCTGCTCTCCTGCTATGGCGCAACCCATCAACATATGTGTGCCGCCCCTCTTTCTGGACTCCCCTGTTAAGCCGTGTATGAAGTGGAAGGGGTGGCTGCGCGCATTTGAGAATTACATCGTCTCCATTGACGGCGAGGGATATAGCGCTGCACGCAAGAAGTCGCTTCTATTCGGACTGTTGGGGAAAGCAGGCCAGGAGGTTTTTGACAGCTTGCCCGTCTATACGGACCCTCCGGGGGCCCTTGCCCCTCTAGACGTGTACCAGGAGGCGGTCAAGCGGCTCGAGCTGCAATACTCTGAGGAGGGTAATATCATGGTGGGGCGCCATAAATTCGCTTTGCGGAAGCAGGAGGAAGGTGAGACTATCGAGGAGTATATTGCCTGTCTACGTGTGTTGGCACAAGACTGTGAATTCGGGGAGATGACTGATACTTACCTCAGGGACCAGGTGGTGTTCTACTGCCATTCCAAAAAGGTGCAGGAACGGTTGCTTTCTTGCAGGAATCCGTCGCTGAAGGATGTGGTGGCCATTGCGAAGGCCGTTGAACGTTCCATGGTGTCCACGAAGGAACTTGCGAGCACGAGCCAGGCTTCTAATGTGTTCTTTGTGCAGGACAAACATAGAGGTGCATCTAGAACCCCAGAAAGGGTGGCGAGCGAGAAAGGGGGGGGCAGGAAGCCACTCGCTTGTTTTAGGTGTGGGTCAAGGGATCACCTGGCGGATAGCAGGACATGCCCGGCGCTGTCCAAAAGTTGTTCTAAGTGCAGGAAAGTGGGCCACTTCGCGGCAGTATGCAAAGCCAGGAGACCTGGTGGGGGCATGAAAGTGAGCTCGGTGAGCGACTGCGATGCTGATACTGATGCGGACATTGTATTGTCCATTGATGCTGAAGATGGGAGAGTGAAGGGGCCTATTGGCTCCGTTCTGATTGGTGCAGTTGAGCTGCCATTTACGGCCGATTCTGGTTCCCCCATTACTCTGATTTCTGACACCACGTATGAGTTGAAGTGGCAAGGTGTGAAATTGCATGAGACGGATGTGAACCCGAAGGCGTTTGGGGAGAAAGACATAGAGATGATGGGATACTTCTGGGACTTCCTCACCTTCAGGGGGCGAACAGTGAGAACGAAGATCTATGTGGCTGAGAAAGGGAGGAGCCTGGTGGGGTGGAAGGATCTGGCCAAGCTGGGGGTGATGCTAGTCCCGGGGGCGGATGATCCCATAGTCCTGAGGGATGATTGGGTCGGCTACGTGCAGCCGGATGATTTACATGAGGGCTTAGCTGAGGTCATCGGCAAATTTGAGTCTGTGTTTGAAAACAAGGTAGGGCGTGTGAGAGGGTTCGTGCACGCTATACGACTGAAGGAGGATGCCGTGCCGATAAAACACAAGATCAGGTCTGTTCCCCTCTCTGTCAGGGGGGAGCTAAAGGCTGTTCTAGATAGGTTGAAGTCGGAGGGAGTGATAGAGGAAGCAGGTGCATCAGAGTGGGTGTCCGCAATCGTGGTGTCCAAGAAAAAGAGGACAGGGGACATTCGGCTATGTGTGGACCTGCGATCTTTGAACAGAAACATTCTGGTGAATTGCCACCCTCTACCCAACATCCAAGAGATCCTGTCTTCTACATCTGGGTCGCGATTTTTCACCTTGATAGATCTGAAGTCCGCATACCACCAGGTGTGCCTCACGGAGGAGTCCAAGGCACTTACCACCTTTGTTACCCCGTTCGGAGCCTACAGGTACGTCCGCCTTCCGTTCGGCCTCGCCTCAGCTTCCGGCGTCTTCCAAAGGTTGATGGATTTGCTCTTCGGCGACATGAAGGGGGTGGAAGCCTTCCAGGACGACATTCTAGTCCACACGGCGGGTGAAGAGGAGCACCTGGAGCTGCTGGGAGAAGTGCTGGGGGTGCTGCGCGACAAAGGGATGACAGTCTCCAAGGACAAGTGCAAGTTCATGGAGGGCAGGATCGACTACTTGGGACACGTGCTGACCGCGGAAGGCATTGCGCCTAAAGATGATTTGGTGAGGGCCATACGTGATGCCCCATGTCCCGGAGACAAAGACGCCCTACGATCGTTCCTGGGGCTCAGCGAATACTACTCCAAATTCATGCAGGGATATGCGACCATCGTGGAGCCCCTAAGGAAGCTACTGAGGAAGAACGAAAAATTCACATGGGCGCATGCCCAACAAGCTGCTTTTGATGCAGTCAAGCAGGCCATCGTGGCTGCTCCCGTGCTACAGCCATACAACAGGGCATTCCAGAATGTGATCACAGTCGACGCAAGCGCCAAGGGTATCGGTGCGGTGTTTTGCCAGTTCCAGGGGAAGACGGAGAACACGGTCGCTTTCATTTCCCGGTCACTGAGTGACGCTGAGAAGCATTACAGCACCATTGAGAGGGAGACGCTTGCATGCGTATGGGCCGTGGAGAAACTGAGGAACTATTTGTGGGGCATGGAGTTCGAACTGGTCACGGACCACAAACCTTTAATCTACATGATGGACGGCGAAGGCCGCGGCAACGGGAAGGCCAGCTCAAGGCTTTTGCGGCTGATGTCCAGGCTGCAGGAGTATCATTTCACCATTAGACACATCAAGGGCGGCCTCAATTGCAGGGCGGATTGCTTGTCGCGCTTGCCGGTCAGCGGCGAGGGGGACGGATCCATGGATGATACGGAGTGCATAGTGGCGCTGGTGGACGCTACGGCCATCTGCGAAGGATCCATTTCGGAGGAGGAATGGATGGCAGCCCAAGAGAAAGACACGACTATGCGTAGGGTGATGGATCACATAATGGCTCGCTGGCCCCCGATCCGGAACTTGAACGGTGCGCTCAGAAGTTTCCAGCAGGTTAGCCCCGAACTCTCCATCGAGGGCGGCTTCGTGAAAAGACATGAGCTGTTTGTGCCGCCGGAAGGGTTGAGAGATAAACTAATCCGGTTAGCTCACAAAGGTCACCCGGGCGCTACCGCCACAAGGAACTTACTCAAACAATACTACTGGTGGCCAGGGATGTGCGGCGATGTCAGCAGTTTTATCGACCGATGCGGACCATGCTTGAGGGCCGACAAGCACTGGAAGACGGCGAAAAGTGCGCTGCAGCTGGTGGACATTCCTGCTGGTCCATGGATCAAAGTCGCTATTGATTTCGCGGGCCCGTTTACCCTGCTGCCTGACGATTGCAGACATCTCATTGTCCTTACGGATTACTTCTCCAAATGGATCCACTACAAATTCGTCAGGGAGGTTACCACTGAACGAGTGATCACGGAGCTGAAGAGGGTCTTCGCTAGTGAAGGCCAGCCGAAGATTTTGATGTCCGACAACGGCACACAGCTGGTCTCCAGGCAGATGAAAGACTTCCTGTCCAGATTGGGGATCAAGCAGGAGAAAACCCCGCTCTACAGCCCTAAGAGCAATGGGCAGGTCGAGCGCATGAATAGGTTCCTGAAGGAGGGTGTGCTGTCCTTCCGAGCTTGGTGGGGTTTGCCCAGGATCTGCGCCGCTGTCCCACGTGTGCCTGCTCTCCTGCTATGGCGCAACCCATCAACATATGTGTGCCGCCCCTCTTTCTGGACTCCCCTGGTAAGCCGTGTATGAAGTGGAAGGGGTGGCTGCGCGCATTTGAGAATTACATCGTCTCCATTGACGGCGAGGGATATAGCGCTGCACGCAAGAAGTCGCTTCTATTCGGACTGTTGGGGAAAGCAGGCCAGGAGGTTTTTGACAGCTTGCCCGTCTATACGGACCCTCCGGGGGCCCTTGCCCCTCTAGACGTGTACCAGGAGGCGGTCAAGCGGCTCGAGCTGCAATACTCTGAGGAGGGTAATATCATGGTGGGGCGCCATAAATTCGCTTTGCGGAAGCAGGAGGAAGGTGAGACTATCGAGGAGTATATTGCCTGTCTACGTGTGTTGGCACAAGACTGTGAATTCGGGGAGATGACTGATACTTACCTCAGGGACCAGGTGGTGTTCTACTGCCATTCCAAAAAGGTGCAGGAACGGTTGCTTTCTTGCAGGAATCCGTCGCTGAAGGATGTGGTGGCCATTGCGAAGGCCGTTGAACGTTCCATGGTGTCCACGAAGGAACTTGCGAGCACGAGCCAGGCTTCTAATGTGTTCTTTGTGCAGGACAAACATAGAGGTGCATCTAGAACCCCAGAAAGGGTGGCGAGCGAGAAAGGGGGGGGCAGGAAGCCACTCGCTTGTTTTAGGTGTGGGTCAAGGGATCACCTGGCGGATAGCAGGACATGCCCGGCGCTGTCCAAAAGTTGTTCTAAGTGCAGGAAAGTGGGCCACTTCGCGGCAGTATGCAAAGCCAGGAGACCTGGTGGGGGCATGAAAGTGAGCTCGGTGAGCGACTGCGATGCTGATACTGATGCGGACATTGTATTGTCCATTGATGCTGAAGATGGGAGAGTGAAGGGGCCTATTGGCTCCGTTCTGATTGGTGCAGTTGAGCTGCCATTTACGGCCGATTCTGGTTCCCCCATTACTCTGATTTCTGACACCACGTATGAGTTGAAGTGGCAAGGTGTGAAATTGCATGAGACGGATGTGAACCCGAAGGCGTTTGGGGAGAAAGACATAGAGATGATGGGATACTTCTGGGACTTCCTCACCTTCAGGGGGCGAACAGTGAGAACGAAGATCTATGTGGCTGAGAAAGGGAGGAGCCTGGTGGGGTGGAAGGATCTGGCCAAGCTGGGGGTGATGCTAGTCCCGGGGGCGGATGATCCCATAGTCCTGAGGGATGATTGGGTCGGCTACGTGCAGCCGGATGATTTACATGAGGGCTTAGCTGAGGTCATCGGCAAATTTGAGTCTGTGTTTGAAAACAAGGTAGGGCGTGTGAGAGGGTTCGTGCACGCTATACGACTGAAGGAGGATGCCGTGCCGATAAAACACAAGATCAGGTCTGTTCCCCTCTCTGTCAGGGGGGAGCTAAAGGCTGTTCTAGATAGGTTGAAGTCGGAGGGAGTGATAGAGGAAGCAGGTGCATCAGAGTGGGTGTCCGCAATCGTGGTGTCCAAGAAAAAGAGGACAGGGGACATTCGGCTATGTGTGGACCTGCGATCTTTGAACAGAAACATTCTGGTGAATTGCCACCCTCTACCCAACATCCAAGAGATCCTGTCTTCTACATCTGGGTCGCGATTTTTCACCTTGATAGATCTGAAGTCCGCATACCACCAGGTGTGCCTCACGGAGGAGTCCAAGGCACTTACCACCTTTGTTACCCCGTTCGGAGCCTACAGGTACGTCCGCCTTCCGTTCGGCCTCGCCTCAGCTTCCGGCGTCTTCCAAAGGTTGATGGATTTGCTCTTCGGCGACATGAAGGGGGTGGAAGCCTTCCAGGACGACATTCTAGTCCACACGGCGGGTGAAGAGGAGCACCTGGAGCTGCTGGGAGAAGTGCTGGGGGTGCTGCGCGACAAAGGGATGACAGTCTCCAAGGACAAGTGCAAGTTCATGGAGGGCAGGATCGACTACTTGGGACACGTGCTGACCGCGGAAGGCATTGCGCCTAAAGATGATTTGGTGAGGGCCATACGTGATGCCCCATGTCCCGGAGACAAAGACGCCCTACGATCGTTCCTGGGGCTCAGCGAATACTACTCCAAATTCATGCAGGGATATGCGACCATCGTGGAGCCCCTAAGGAAGCTACTGAGGAAGAACGAAAAATTCACATGGGCGCATGCCCAACAAGCTGCTTTTGATGCAGTCAAGCAGGCCATCGTGGCTGCTCCCGTGCTACAGCCATACAACAGGGCATTCCAGAATGTGATCACAGTCGACGCAAGCGCCAAGGGTATCGGTGCGGTGTTTTGCCAGTTCCAGGGGAAGACGGAGAACACGGTCGCTTTCATTTCCCGGTCACTGAGTGACGCTGAGAAGCATTACAGCACCATTGAGAGGGAGACGCTTGCATGCGTATGGGCCGTGGAGAAACTGAGGAACTATTTGTGGGGCATGGAGTTCGAACTGGTCACGGACCACAAACCTTTAATCTACATGATGGACGGCGAAGGCCGCGGCAACGGGAAGGCCAGCTCAAGGCTTTTGCGGCTGATGTCCAGGCTGCAGGAGTATCATTTCACCATTAGACACATCAAGGGCGGCCTCAATTGCAGGGCGGATTGCTTGTCGCGCTTGCCGGTCAGCGGCGAGGGGGACGGATCCATGGATGATACGGAGTGCATAGTGGCGCTGGTGGACGCTACGGCCATCTGCGAAGGATCCATTTCGGAGGAGGAATGGATGGCAGCCCAAGAGAAAGACACGACTATGCGTAGGGTGATGGATCACATAATGGCTCGCTGGCCCCCGATCCGGAACTTGAACGGTGCGCTCAGAAGTTTCCAGCAGGTTAGCCCCGAACTCTCCATCGAGGGCGGCTTCGTGAAAAGACATGAGCTGTTTGTGCCGCCGGAAGGGTTGAGAGATAAACTAATCCGGTTAGCTCACAAAGGTCACCCGGGCGCTACCGCCACAAGGAACTTACTCAAACAATACTACTGGTGGCCAGGGATGTGCGGCGATGTCAGCAGTTTTATCGACCGATGCGGACCATGCTTGAGGGCCGACAAGCACTGGAAGACGGCGAAAAGTGCGCTGCAGCTGGTGGACATTCCTGCTGGTCCATGGATCAAAGTCGCTATTGATTTCGTGGGCCCGTTTACCCTGCTGCCTGACGATTGCAGACATCTCATTGTCCTTACGGATTACTTCTCCAAATGGATCCACTACAAATTCGTCAGGGAGGTTACCACTGAACGAGTGATCACGGAGCTGAAGAGGGTCTTCGCTAGTGAAGGCCAGCCGAAGATTTTGATGTCCGACAACGGCACACAGCTGGTCTCCAGGCAGATGAAAGACTTCCTGTCCAGATTGGGGATCAAGCAGGAGAAAACCCCGCTCTACAGCCCTAAGAGCAATGGGCAGGTCGAGCGCATGAATAGGTTCCTGAAGGAGGGTGTGCAGCAGGCAATTGCCTCCAATTTGGATGTAAAGGCATTTCTGGCGGACAAGGTACACACATTTCACAACACGCCCAATGCTGTCACGGGGCACACTCCGTTCTACCTGATGAGAGGGAGAAGGTGTATGAGCGAGCTTACTCCCAAACTTGATAGGTGGTATGACATGAGGGAGGAACCTGAAGATGTATCCGATGAGAGGCTGAGGGTCAAAGAAAGGATTGTGGCCAAACAGGAAAGCAACAAGCGGTACGCTGATGTGGTGAATAGAGCCAAAGTCAAAGAGGTAGCGCAGGGGGATTGGGTGTTGGTGAAGAAACCAACCAGAGTGTTGAAGGGAGAGTCTGTTTTCCAGACCCCTGCACGAGTGCAAGGAGTGACTAAGGGAGCTGTCTGTTTGGAAGGTGGGGGATGGCGGAGCAAGGACGACATTGTCAGGCTCAAGGCAGGTCAAGAGGAGATTATCATGAGAGGCAGCCAGGTGCATGAGAATGAGGTCGATGATAGTATGTACGAGTGGCAGGTGCAAGAAGACATTGATGGGACCACTGAGGACGGTACGAGTGCGTGCCATGGCCTAGCGGATGCTGAAAGCCATAGCGACAGCAGCCCCATGTCAGTGAGGAGTGACAGTCGCAATGTGATGTGTGCAAGCCAAGGTGGTACGGGCAACCGCAGCGCGGGGGCCAATCTGCAAATCACTCCCCGCAGACCTACAAGGCATATCAGGGCACCAAAAAGGTTCAAAGATTTTGTTATGAGATGATTGTTATGTAAAGTTCTCTATTTTGTTAAGAAAGGGAGATGTTGTACGTGATGTAACGTACTAGACGGCAGTCAACCCCGTAGTCCTGTTTCTGCTCGCACGCCGCCTGATGTCACTGGCCAATCCGGTGTCGAGGATGGCTGTGACGTCGGGGGGCGGGTAGGCAGGCTAGAAGAGCGCGAGGACGCGAGCTGGCGGTTTTCTCTCCCGCTGCTCCTCGTGGGCCGTAACTTTGGGTATATTCATAATAAATGTTCGGAAGCACAAAAATCCTGTTTCGCCTCCCTCATTGGTTCCACTACAGTGGTCGTCACAGTTTAGAATTGCAGCGTGTATTTACATAAACTAGAATTTTAGAAAAGAAACTATGAGCAGTTTGTAGTTTAAGTATTGGTTGACTCCGTTTGATTCTTGGAGTGTGGAAATCTTTTTAAGCCTTCTTAAGAAGACATTTTGGCTTTCCTGATAACCTCTGTTTTCCGTTGCAGCATTATTTAGTCCTGGTCTCCTGGCAACGCAAGCAGTGTCTGCGTTTAGAGCAGGACTCTTGAATATCAGAATAGGAAATTCCGATATGCGCATGACAAGCTCTTACTGTTATTGTCTGCTGTACGTGCTTGGAAAGTGTTGAGGAGATACACGGATAGACACATGTATTTAATGGAGACGCTCATTAAATGTTTAGCGTAACTCCGTAACTCCCTGAGAGAGTCATTTACATACTTGGAGGCAGTGCGCGAATGGTTCCGGCTGGGACATTCAAACGCGTGCGTTTTATGCAGCGAGTCAAAGTCTCAGAGAGTTGATGTTGTAGAAAATACTTTTGATAACACAGAGCTTTTCTAAGTGGTTACGTAGGGAATCACTAATGACAAAGAAAGGAAGAGTTAGGGTATATGAGGAGTAGTACCAACACCCTTAGTGAGATAGTGCATATTTATAAAACATGTGAAATAAAGCTGAGGAGAAAACTTACCATAGTACTACACAGCTGCAGGTTCCGGTGCTACATCCAGAAGCATACCTGAAGAGAAGAGAATGCATCAAAAAACAAGACAATAATACAAGGCAATATGATTTCCAACGTAATTAGAAGAGAGGCAATAGCTACTGAAACAAAGGATAAGCAATATAGAAAAGTAAGTTAAGGGATAGAATTAACATTAATGTGATATTGTGCAGTATTAAAGTTAATCATTTCCTTTGCAGTTCTACATCCTCAGTTGAAACACAAAAGCCTTGAGGAGAACCAGATGGAAGAGTAGCTGTCTCTTCCTTATCCCCAACCTCTTTCCCCGTTTGTTTCTTCAAACAGAAAGCATACAAAGGCATTTGGCTGAGAAAGCGATTAAGGGAGTTGGGAATTAGCGTCTTTCTGCTCCTGTGCAAGCCAATTGAAGTACTGGAAAGGATGATCATGTCAGAAACACTCAGCCTCCCAAAAAGAAAGGGTTCTCCATTGGTCTGATTAGCTTAAAAACCATCTCAAAGTCAGGGAATGGCTATTACAAGCATAAGAATTGGTCCAGGAGAATATCTAAGATGGCTGCCAGGAAGCGACCATTGGTGCAGCATTCTAGTGTTTCTGTGCACAAAGGCAGTTTAAAATGTCCAGGTGAAGCTCCCTGAGAAGCGCACACTTCATCTGAAGAATTCGAGAAGAACCCTGCGGCGCGATTAGTTAGCCAGAGGCATACCTCGCGCGGCCTCTCGACGTATCCTTGTCACGTTCTGAAACTCCAGTCTGAGAGAGTAGTGTCTGTTATTGAAGAAAAGTCAGTAAGCGTTATGATATTTCCTGCCATGTAATTGGTGCGCGTCTGAGGGAGTAGGGGTTTGAATTTCCGTTGCCTCAGAATTTCACTATAGTTTCACAATGTTAGTGCAAATTCATTAGGAGTTTATTCGACATTAGAGTAAGCAGTTTACTGAAATATATATACGCTGTTAATACTTAGGGGCAGATTTACAAGCCCCTTGTGTCACTTTTGCACCGTTGTTGCGTCACTTTTGTGACGCAGTGGCAGCGTAAAAGTTGCGGCCCATTTACAACGAGACGCATCTAGGGAGATGCGTCACGTTGTGAAGCCCTGCGCCACGTTAAACCTGCGTCAGGTTTAATGTATGCAGGGGGGGGGCGTTCCGTCACAGGAATCCCCATAAAAGTGACGCAGTGAAATCTACAAGACAGTAGAAGCGTGTGTTGCCATTTTTCGTGCACTTACTGCCTGGGGATAATTTCTCTGCCCGTGGACCTCCTACCGCTTGTCTTCCGCCACCCTTCGCTCTCCTGACAACTGAGCGGGGCTGCCGAGCGGAGACGAGCGAGGACTGCACTACAATCCCCAGAAGCCCCAGCGCCCTGCCGCGTCATGTGCTAGCGCCAGGAGGCGCTCAAAAGCAGCATTACCACGATCGAGTGGGTGGAAACTTTCCTGACTGCTGAACAGTAGAAGCGTGTGTTGCCATTTTTCGTGCACTTACTGCCTGGGAATAATTTCTCTGCCCGTGGACCTCCTACCGCTTGTCTTCCGCCTACCTTCGCTCTCCTGACAACTGAGCGGGGCCGCCGTGTTGAATACAGGCCCCAGCTAGGCCCGCAGGACACAAGGGTTCGCTCTCCTGCAAATGGAATCTACAAGGAAGTTGGCACGGAAACTGCAAAGTACAAAGACAAAGTTTATTAACCCTTAAGGGTGGTCCTACAATCCATACAACACCCTTCAGTATTGCATAGAGTAGCACAAAGAACTTGCGTACACGGTCCCCTTTTATACACAACAGAGGGGCTCATAAGTGGGTGGATACAACATGAGGCAAAGAATATTACCTTTTATGGTCACTTTCGATACAGAATCGATATATGGGCGGAGCTGACACACTCCTTGAGCCCGCGAAAACATGGTCAAGAAAGGACTAACTGATAACAGATGTGGTCAAGTCTGGGCATGCGCCAGACGGACAAAGGAGCTATTTATAGACTGTTACTAGGCAGATTGCAAGAGCAACTAACACGAAGATAGGACTCTTCCCGTGCTACGCACGTGGAGGCATGACAATAGAAAATGGAGTCCAGACTTTAGTCAACATAACGAAAGAGACTTGGTCCTAAAGGGGAATTCATGTCTTTAGTGAATGCTTAATTACATCGACGTTTCAATTTACAACAGACGACCCTTTCAGCATTTACTGAAGACATCCGGTTTGTTAGGAAAATCATCGTATATGTCAATTGTCATCATTTCCTCTACTTCTTTAGCTAAATGTTTCTGATAAGTGACATTGGCAATAGCTTTCTTATCAGGAATACAGAATGATACACATAAGGAACAGAGCAAAGGACCACATTGGACACAAATGCAACAAGAAAACAGAACTGCTACAATAACACAGAGACCAGTTAAGACCTTCCACCCCCAAGCAGTGATCAATGCCCAAAACCATCCAGAAAAGGTCCAAGTGCCGTTTTCTGTATGGATTTCAGCTGCAATTTTGTGCAACCTGTTAATAGCATTATAAACTGACGGCGTGTGGTCAGGGATGAACACACAACAACTACTTCCGATAATTTTACAAGCTCCACCTTGGTCAGCTAACATAACATCTAACACCATGCGATTCTGCAATGCAACAATTCTAGTAATCGGTAATTCTTCCGTAAGATTCCCAAGAGCAGCAGCGGTCTGGTTTGTCACAGCCTCTACCACTCTTGTTAACCTTCGAACTTTCCTACTATTTAGGGCAGCTCCAACAAAGAAAAACAATCCTAAATTAAAATCAATATACTGCTGCAGACTAGTGTCAGTCTGATCCACGTCATCAATTGATAGAGTACGTTTATACCTATTTACAGTCACATTATTTAACAACTTCAAATCCTTATGATAAGATGCAGGTGCTAAGAATACAGGGGGCAATAGGAATGCTACATAACATACTCCGGACCAACCGGCTGGCAAATGGTAATAACCTTTATTTCCACATACGAAATATGTATTATGGGATGCTAAGAATGTACTATTATTCAATCCGTCGATATTTAGAATAGTGATGCAATCACTAACACCAACAGGAATATAACCCACACTCTGGACACACAGGTCCGCTTGAGCTTGTGCCACTTGAATCACAAATCGGTCTTTCCCCACAGTGTCTCTGGTGTTCGTGAAAATATAAGGAATCGATTCATTGTCTGGTCGATACTCTTCCCATTCCCAAATTGTCCCATTCGCTTGCGGGTATCCATCTTTATCCTGATGACATTCCCTATTAAGTCTGAAGAGTAATCGTCCCACTGTAGGTTTCCGGGTGGCAAAAAGCAAAGTGTACCATGCTCTACAAGAGCCATTATGAGAGAAAGGAAGAGGTATGAATGGCGTTCCTCCTTTCTTCTGATGAGCTGGCATCATACCGCATATCCAACAGTTCGTAGCATTCGTGGCAACGTGGGTATGATGCAACATCTGGATGAAAGTGTTATTCAAATAAGACTGACGATGCTTCAATTCTTGATACGGAAGGGTATAAAAGTAGTGCTCCTCAGGCACTGGAGTGGTCAACACAAGTAACTTTCGAGCAGGAGTCACATCCTCCACAAACCATGTGGTTATCCCAACAATAGCTATTGTAAGCATAAAACCTGTTGCACAAAGGATTTTCTTTTTCTCCATGTCAGAATAAAGAATCAATATCTTCCTGAAACTAAAAGGTTTGTCAGAACTCCTCCCCTTGGGCAGCGGTTGATTTCTTCACCAGCGGGCCAAGACGGGTGTCACTACACTAATGCAGGGCTGATCCCCCCCCTTGCCTCATTGGCTCTCCGTTTCACTAGCCCAAGGGCCGTTCTGACAACATGTCCTGATACCGAAGAATTCACTTCCTTGGTCTCAGATGATATCGCTTTCCTCCAGGAGTCGCGTGATCCGGAAAGAGCTCCTCAGTGTCGTTCGGTTCCACAGCACGGCCTTTCTCTGTGGTCAGAATCTCTCGTTGATCGGTCAATACAGCAGGCTCCACCAATCCGGTCGGTACTTTGCGACAGTGCAGGGAATGGATCCAATTCTTTCTGTTGGAAACCCGCACAGCCGTCCTCGTTGCAAGTAGGACCTGCTCAGGACCAACCCATCTCGGCTCCAAGCTGTTCGTTCTTTCGAAAATCTTCACCATAACATAGTCTCCAGGCCGGAGACTATGTCCTTCGCCGGTGGACCGATCAGGGAGCGCCTCCCGGACCTGTTGATGAATAGAAACCAAATTATCCGTTAACTGTGCCAGATAATCATTCATCATTACACAAGGTACATCATACACAGCCTTAGGTCTTGGTAGACCCCAAATATTCATTGGGCGTCCGAAAATAATCTCATACGGGGTAAGACCGGTTCGAGAGTGCGGTATCGATCTAATTGACAATAATGCCAGTGGTAAAGCATCTGGCCAAGTCAAAGATGTCGAAGCTTGGATTTTAGCGATCTTGAGCTTCAGTGTACCATTATACTTCTCGACTAGTCCTGCAGACTGAGGGTGAAACACTGCGTGGAACTTCTGGGTGATGCCCAGACCCTTCAGAACATACTTTATAACATCCGCTATAAAGTGGGGTCCGTTATCACTCCACAGAAGTCTACAAACGCCATACCGAGGGAAGAACTCCTTCAACAGCATCTTGGCGGTAGTCATTGCAGTATTGTCTTTCGTAGGGTATGCCTCAACCCATTTGCTAAAGGCACAAACCACTACTAGAACATACTTCAAATTGTTACAGCGCTCAAGCTGGATGTAATCCATCTGCAAAACCTCAAAGGGTGCAGTAGGTGTCACAAATCCTCCTGCTGGAGTTCGAGTACCCTTTCCTGGGTTGTACCTCAGGCAAATCATACAAGTCTGCACCACCCTCTTTGCCGTGCTAGCAATCTCTGGATGCTCCCAGACTTGGGTAAGCAATTTTACAATTGCGGAAGCTCCAACATGTGCTAGCCCATGTGCCATCTGAACCATAGGTTGTACAAAAGCCGTGGGTAACTTCCATCTATCCATCTGCTTATTTCTCCAGCAACCCTCATCATCCAATTCTCCCTCACTGGACCACTGCTCCCGTTCTTTATCAGAAGCGGTCCTCTGTATTTCTCGCACTTCTTCCTTCGCATCGTGCCATCTTTCTACCTGCGACTTCACTACATACATGGCAGTAGCACCGGGCTGCATCGCAGTCTCCCGTGCCACCCGGTCTGCTAACGCATTCCCTTCTCCAACTTTATCAACTACTTTCTTATGGGCACTACATTTAATGATAGCAATTTTCCTCGGATATGTCAATGCAGTCAAAAGGTTGTGAACTAACTCTCCATGCATTATTTGTACTCCATGCGACGTTAAAAACCCTCTCTCCTTCCAGAGCAGGCCGAAATCGTGCGCTACTCTGAAGGCATACCGGCTATCTGTATAGACATTCACACACAATCCTGTACTGAGCTCACATGCTCGTGTTAATGCTATCAGTTCCGCTGCTTGAGCTGATTTCTGTGGTATGCGTGCTGTCTCCACTATTGTTTGCAGTGTGGTAATTGCATACGCTGCTGAAGTCGTACCATCTGGTAGCTTCAGGCATGATCCGTCCACCCACAGTTCTCCATCTACATATGGAAAGGGCGTATCCTGGAGATCAATACGACCCTTTGTTTGTTCCTCAGTCACAAGAATACAATCATGTGCTTTCCGTGCTTCAGACTGAGTCTCGGGGTATGGCAACAATGTGGCCGGATTTAACGTTACACACCTCTTTCACGTAATATGAGGAGCCAAAAGCGTCAGCTCATATCCCGTTAAAAGGGCACTGGTCAAATGCTGCGTCTTTGTCTGATTAAGCAGGGCATCAACAGCATGGGGGACTAATACCAACAGCTTATGAGATAACACAATTCCCTCGCTTTGGCGTATTGACACAGCTGTCGCCGCAACCGAGCGAAAACAACCAGGCAATGCTCGGGCAACAGGATCAAGTACAGCCGAAAAATATGCACAAGGGCGCTGCTTATCGCCGTGCATCTGCACTAAAACTGATAATGCACATCCATCTTTCTCATGCACATACAGCGAAAAAGGTTTGGTATAATCAGGGGTCCCTAACACTGGTGCTGAACAAAGGGCCTGTCGTAATTGCTGAAAAGCAGCGTCACACTCATTTGACCAAGGAAGCGGAATAGGTGTGTCTTTTGTCAAAAGGGCTAATAATGGTTTGGCTATGTGTGAGAACCCTAATATCCATTGCCTACAAAAAGAAACAAGACCCAAAAATGCACGCACGTCCTTCTGCGTGGAAGGTACTGGCGTGTCCAAAATTACTTGAATACGATCTGGTGTGAGTGCACGCCCCTCCTTAGACAAAAGGTGACCCAGATAAGTCACCTTTGGTCTACAGAACTGCAATTTCTTCCGAGATACTTTGTGATTGTGGGATGCCAAAAAGGAAAGCAAGGACAACGTACTCTTCTCACACAGCTCCGGAGTGTCAGCCGCCAACAAGATGTCATCGACATATTGAATGAGGGCGACACCCTCGGGCAAAACAAAGGAGTCCAATTGTCTTTTCAAAGTTTAACTGTAAATGCTAGGGCTTTCTGTGTAGCCCTGAGGAACTCTACAAAATCGATAAGACCTATTATTCAGAGTGAAACCAAAAAGGTATCGACTATCGGGATGAATAGGAATCGAAAAGAAAGCATTTTTCAAATCAATGACTGAAAACATCGTCGCCGTAGGCGGGACCAAAGTAAGCAACGTCGTGATATCAGAAACCACTGGATATTGAGGTATCACGATCTTGTTCACTTCTCTCAAATCAATGATAAACCGATAAACTTTGGCATCCGTATCCTTTTTCAAGATGGGTAGAATCGGACTGTTACAGACGTTGTAGGGAACTTCCTCCACTACTCCCACCTTAATCAAATCCTGCACAATCTGTGTAAGGGCCTCCTCCCCCTCCTGGGAAATACGATACTGCGGGAGGCGTGGTAACATTGCCCCCTCCTTGACACTAATATGGACAGGCGGAATCACCATCTGTCCTACATCAGTATCCGAAGTGGCCCACAAAGTACGAGGGAGGGTCACTAACACAGCATCCTCTACAACCACACACATCCGTTCAGACCGAGGGTGATTATCATTTAATATCACACGCACACCAGCGGGGGAGCAGCGGATCGTAGCTCTGAAGTGCTTTAGCATATCAAGACCCATAATGTTGTCCGGCGTGTTCGGGGCAAGCAAAAACGGACAGGGTGCAGAAAAAGAATCAACCTGAAATGTGAGGGGCCGCGAAAGAGGGCTTCGGGAGAGTGTACCATCAAACCCTACCGATGTAACCATTAAGCCAGATGGGGGAGCCCTCGGAACCAATTGTTTAGACAGCGCACTACGAGTCGCTCCTGTATCTACTAGGAACTGATCAGTAGAACCCAAAACCTCAGCTGATACATAAGGACCCTTCTGATCAACCGGCACCTCAACTGATTCTAACCCCCATCCAACGCATTCCTATGCATGCTGAGAATCATGGTACCCAGAGCGATCAATCCCTGACACTTGATACTGGTTGTGCCGATCAAAGACATTAGGTCTGTCTCGTTGCTGCCCGGCGGGATCAAAACGAGTGTGATCGCTAGAAGTCCCTCTAAAATTCGAGAAACCCCCTCTACCTCTCGGGCCACCCTGATTATGTCCCTGACGCGAAGCATGCAACGCCGGGCAATCTCTGGCCCAGTGTCCCGATTGCTTACAATACGCACATTGATTCCTATTCAAATCAGATCGGCCCGAGGGAGGACCATAAAATCCTTCCCTTCCTCTATTGACACCCCGACGGGGCGGACCATATACTTGCGCTAACATCACCTTTGTTTTTAAATCTTTCGATTTCTTCTCCTCCTGTCCCTTCGCTTCTTGCTCCTGACGCTCATAATACTGAGCTATAGTCAGGAGGGCTGTCGGGGTCGCAGTGGACCAAGAACTTTCACTCGCTTTTAGGCGGGCTGCGATCGCCGGTAGTAAATTCGCCACATATTTATCAGCAAAGAGGTGTCGACCTGTATCATCCGTAAGTGACTGACCACTAAAATCATGAAACGTCTCCTCAAAGCGCGTAAAGAAATCTGCAACTGATTCATCGACTTTCTGCTTACACGAGGCTAACATATTCCAGTCAATCTTTTTAGGGGGGATGATTGTCTTCAACTTAGTCAGAATAGCAGCGGGGAGATCTAAGATAATCTGAGGTGGTTTCTGCGCGGGTTTCCTCTCCCTATCCTCATCCTCAAGCTCAGACCACCGAGCCTTAAAAGCGGCAACATCGTCCACCTTCCGCACAGATCGCCACATATCTGGTGGTAAAATAAGCCCAAAGAACAAATCTATATCTGCTAAGGTCATAGTACAAGAATTCAAGGCCCCCTCGACTTCTTCGTAAAAGGCCGCTGGATTCTTGCGGGGATCAGGCAACGCATTCTTTAATGCCATGACATCAGCCCTATGCCAAGGAGTATAAACCCAATTGTACACAAAATATCCCTTAGCATCGGCAGAGGTAATATCCGAACTAGTCCCCGCTCCTTTAGGAGGAACATACAAAGGTGCCGCCTCTCGCATTGGTTTAACATGCACTAGGTCGCTCTTATCTTACTGGGGGGGAGACAGCTGCTGGTCGTCCGCCTGCAAGGTCAAGCTCTCTTCTTCCTTGTTCCGGCGCGCTTTTTCCCGCAGTCGAAGCATTTCATCCCGTAGCGCAAACAGACGTCGGACCGCATCAGGCACCTGGGAGGGAGAGAAAGTATCATTACGCAGTGCTCTAGAATCCGACACTATCTACTGCGGCTCAAAAACATCAGAATATTTTCGAAAGGCAGCAACCACTTCATCAGAGAAAATGGCAGCAAAATACACTTTCTCCCTATCCTGCCATCCTTCCAGATCCGGTAACAGCTCTGAAAACGACAGCTTATTTGAAACTGCACGATAAGAAAGTTTCCGAAGCTCACCCGAGCGCTCAAGAGATAACATGGATCGCGTGTCTTTCTTATCTTTACCCGATCCAGAATCCTGAACTGTCGGAGCAGACGCACCTACATAAGGTGGCGGGGAACGATCTAATAGGAAAAAATCATCATCAAGATTAGTAAGGACAGGATAAAGAGGCTGCCGAACAGCATATTGACCCGACACTTGTAACCTACGCTCCTTCTCTTGTCTCTCCGCCTGTTCTCTTTCCTTCCGACGCTTCGCTTCCTGTGCTCGCACATGATCATTCTTCCGTTGCTCTTTATCAAACAGCGCTTTCTCACGTTTCTCTCGCTCACGCACTTCTTTCACCCATAACCACACACATTCAAACATGTCTTGACGAGCACGCCGTTTACACATACACTGTTCCACATACTCAATCTTACGCATATCAAACGACCCATACAGAGGCCATCGTAACTCAGGATCCTTTCTGGTGTATTTCCTCCATACTGTGCTGTACATTATGGAAGAAAGACCATGCTTCACATACATATCCCTATTAGGAGTCCCCTCTGGGGGAGCTGGAGCAGATTCCTCGAGGTTTAACCGGTTTCCAAAGCAGCAGCACCACTTACGGAGTGCGCTAAAAGCAGGCATGCTCAAAAATAATGCAAAATATGCAGTATTATCAAAAAAATGGCACTTAAACGTTGTGCCGTTCAAAGTTACACAGCTCTGGAGAAATATCTCCACATTACCTGCCTATATGTGTTGCAACGCATATATTCTCACAATAATCAATACAAGATATGACCGGTCATCACAAATCAAACTCAAATAGCCAAACCAGGCTTCCAAAACTCGGAGCAAGTACCGTACAACGGTTCTTACCAATCAAGAGTCCAGATTCCAACTGCCAAGCTCCAAAATTCGCCCAAACGGCTGTCACGGCAGGACCGACAGAAGAGGTCTCAGTCGAGGACCGGCGCCACCCAGATGGTCAGCTCGGAAGGGAAGGAAGAAAACCTCGGGATGCCAGGACTAAAGCGCCTCTGGCAGTGATCACATCCCCGGCCAAATTCCTCGCCTTCGTCACGACCAATCCTTCGAGCATCCGAGTCGCCGATGAGCCCCACGTGACGGGCGCCAATTGATGAATACAGGCCCCAGCTAGGCCCGCAGGACACAAGGGTTCGCTCTCCTGCAAATGGAATCTACAAGGAAGTTGGCACGGAAACTGCAAAGTACAAAGACAAAGTTTATTAACCCTTAAGGGTGGTCCTACAATCCATACAACACCCTTCAGTATTGCATAGAGTAGCACAAAGAACTTGCGTACACGGTCCCCTTTTATACACAACAGAGGGGCTCATAAGTGGGTGGATACAACATGAGGCAAAGAATATTACCTTTTATGGTCACTTTCGATACAGAATCGATATATGGGCGGAGCTGACACACTCCTTGAGCCCGCGAAAACATGGTCAAGAAAGGACTAACTGATAACAGATGTGGTCAAGTCTGGGCATGCGCCAGACGGACAAAGGAGCTATTTATAGACTGTTACTAGGCAGATTGCAAGAGCAACTAACACGAAGATAGGACTCTTCCCGTGCTACGCACGTGGAGGCATGACAATAGAAAATGGAGTCCAGACTTTAGTCAACATAACGAAAGAGACTTGGTCCTAAAGGGGAATTCATGTCTTTAGTGAATGCTTAATTACATCGACGTTTCAATTTACAACAGCCGAGCGGAGACGAGCGAGGACTGCACTACACTCCCCAGAAGCCCCAGCGCCCTGCCGCGTCATGTGCTAGCGCCAGGAGGCGCTCAAAAGCAGCATCACCACCGTCTCGCGGGACGCCGGGCGAAGCCCGGGCAAAGGGCGGGCCCTCAGTGGCCGAGGTAGGCCGGGCAGGGCCCTGTTATTTTTATTTTTATTTTTAAGTAAGTCCTGACAGTGACCGAAGGCGAGTAAACTGTGAAGGAGATATATCTATTGACTGGCCGCATATTTACTTCTTTTTCTCCGTGGATTCATATCTTATTAACTGTTCATTTATTCATATAAATTTAAAAACTTTCACATATTCCGTTTAAAAAAAAAAAAAACCTGCTGCTTGGTTAGTCATTTTCCACACAAAATGACAGCAAAGAAATTACGCTCTGGAAGAGTCCTAGGGGGGAGGTCATGTATAAAAACCAGATCCAACCCCTTGAGGAATAAATATGAAAATAGCGTACAACTTAAGGGACAGATGCAGTTGTTGAAATTATGGGAAAAACCAGTGAACAAATATATGGAAGTTCCAATAATCACTGACGATGAGATGATAACAATGACGGAACCGCAGTTAGAAGTAGTGAACGATACTAATCCTGTGCTAACTACGGAAAAAAACTCGCCCACCCGGTCTCTGACTAAAGATGTAGACCTCCCAGTATGTTTATCCAAAGGAGACAACTTTGATCTTATGAAAGCAAATTCGAAAGTTCTTCAGCTTAACACTCTTAAGGACACAGAAAATCAGGAGGTGGATATAAAAGAAATCTCTATTCCGTCCAGTATCGATCTTGAATTGTGTGGTCGCTATATGGACGAGAGAATCTTGAAACAGCCTGAACCTAGTAAAACTCCAAATGGAGCAACGCCATCAGGATTACTGTTATATAGTAGCACTCCTTCTATAACATCCAATGATATTCCCTCAATGCAGAGTGATTTAAAATCTCCGCAATTCAATTTATCAGGTATCTGCTCTCTCACTGCATCTGGATACTCAAAAAATGATAAACCAATTTCTGATTCTCTGATAGCACTTGAACATTTATTGGCTTCCATATTATGTTTATTGGGTAAATTTGTTGGGAGTTCTGACTGCATTTTGGGCTCAGTTACTGAGATATTGAAAGTATTAATTGCTAAAAATGCTGAGAATGGGTCTATTTCCCCTATTGAACCTGTTGTCCAGAATGTTCCTGACAGCAATAATTCATTGAGAAAAAATGTACCAGTGGGGATGTCATTAAAAGTAGATATTCATGAGCCCGCTAAGACTCCTACTCCATTTTCTTTAAATTGGAGGAAAGATTTGGAACCGACTTTGAAGGAAGAAAGTTTGGTAGAGGTTAATCAAACCGCTGGAAACAAACTTTTTCCCATTTTTAATCAGGATAAAAAAGAACCTGAAGGAACCGTAGTGACTAAGGGGATAGTAAAAGAAAAAAGTAGAAAGAACAAAGGGAAAAATAGGAAACCTGTTCGCAAATATAAGAAGAAAAGACAGAGGCAAATTATTTTTCAAAAGCACGTAAATACAGAAGCACTTGATGTTATAGAAACTCCAGATAGTTTATTATTGGATACTTCCTCTAATGAGGCTGCTGGTTGTTTCACTAACCCTATAGCAGAAGGTCCCCTTGATGACAGCACTATGAATGGGGGAGTCCTATGTTCTGAGGTTGATGAGATAGAGCCTCCGGCACCAATGGATGAAGTTACAAGAAATATGCCTACTGTAACAAGGGTACTTAATCCATCGGCACCTATTTTTCTGCCCCAGCTGATGTGACCACAAATTTAACTATTGCACCTCTAAAAAATTTTAATCCATGTGTGGATACCTTGTCACTGGATTTTCTTCCCTTATTTGATTCAGACCTAAATTTGAACAGATCATGGTTGCTCAATTGCTTTAAGGATATTGAAAGCTTAAAACTTATTTTGTCAAGTGATATTGATTTGGTTTCAGTAATAAGGTTTGAAAATGGGCAACGAGCAAGGGTAAAATTCTGTTAAAAAATAATTGCTAATCTTGTCCTCCAACAAGCGGAAACATACCAACGTAGAGGGATTGACGTGTTACCCTTTTTTAATAATGGAAAGCGTATTTTCTCCAGAGAAGGAGTTTCAAAGTTGGGTTTTCGGCAGGAAGACCCGTCCATCCACATTAAAGATCTAAAGATCTGGGTCTCTAGAGGTAAACGCATGGTTTCTCAGGTACTCCCACCCCCTGAGAATTTGGATATTCCTCTAACAGAAGATAATCAACATTGGAATTGGCTACCAGGAGTCTTATCTAATAACACATCGAATAATCCAAGACTGTTTCAACATCTTTAACAGACAATTAAAAGTCATATCTTGGAATGCAGCAGGATTATATAATTGCCCAGAGAAGCTTGATTATCTATTCTCCTTGAACGCAGATGTGCTATGTATTCAGGAAACATGGTGTAAAAATATCCTATATGGGGGGAAAGATTATTTTGTCTTCGAGGCCGCCGCTATACCCTCAAAAAAAGGTCATGCGAAAGGTGGAATTGCCTGTTTTTTATCTAATTCATTACAATGGCAATTTTCCCATTATAAGGACACTAGTAATCTCTTTCAATCAATAACTATCAATAATCTAGCGTCTGTAGGTAGACGGATTTCTCTTGTAATTTTAAATGCATACATACCACCTGAAGATATGTTTAACATTGTCTTGAAGCGAATGTTTTCCTATGTAAAACAATTATTAGAGCTTGATCAGCCCCCATATATCTTACTCATGGGTGACTTAAATAGCAAAGTGTCCACTTCAAGTATAGATATGTTTAGAAACAAATTTAAGGAAGAAGCATATAATATACCCCAAGCAATCTTTCCTAGTAAAATAAAAACTAATAAAAGAGGAAAGATATTACTTGAAGAACTTAGTTATTTAGAGGGGCTAATCGTAAATGGTAGGATGCCTTCTGACATTCCCGCTAAATTTACACATAAGTCATTTAGGGGTGAATCCATCCTGGATTATGTAATTACGGACTATGATACATTCTCTTATATTCGAGACATAATGATCTCTCAATCCTCCTTGAGCGACCATAATGTGATTAATATAACTGTCTCATTACAACCTCCAGATACTGACTCTTGGTCTTTAATCAATAAAGGTGTTTCTATTCATTGTAAGTCTGGAAGGTGCTTCTGGGACCCTTCCACTATGAAAGATGTACAAAATATTCTTGCCCAAACTTTATTTGAATTAGATGAATGGCAGGGTAGGGAATTCTCACACTTTGAAATTTTTAAGAAGAAGCTTACCATGACAGCTAAGAAATCAAGAAATCCTAAGAAGTTACACTTCCCTCCTAGTATATTACTACCTTTAAATAAGGAAATAAATAAACTTGTGAGGCAACAGTACCTTAGTAGATCTAAGGAAAATGAGCACAAGTTAGCCTTACTAAGAAGAAGGAGGGCCAGACTTAGAACAAAATTAAAAAGAGAAAAAGAAGATTTTCTCTGGATTAGGTTAAGAGAGGCATCGGCCTTTAATAAATCTAGAGAATTCTGGTCCATAATAGGGAAGGGATGTGGTGCAAGAACTTCCCCCATCCCCATCTCTATCGCTGAAGATGTCTGGATACTATTATATCTAGTTTGTACGCATCTAACAGTGTAGAGGCTGATAACTGGGACCTAGCCCCGAATAGTGAGCCTAATATAGAGCTTCCGACCGAGAAAACCATAGCTTCGGTGATAAAGAGTATGCGCGCTTCCGGAGCTATGGGTCCAGACGAGTTGCCCATGTTAATAATAAAGCAAGATGTCACTTCCTGGAGTAGGATTCTTCTTCCAGTGTTTCATGCATGCTTCCTATCGAGATCAGTCCCTAACTCTTGGAGGGGAAGTATATTAATTCCCATATTTAAAAAGGGAGAGCGGGATAATCCTGCGAATTATCGTCTAATAGCTCTATTGGACTCTATAGGAAAAATCTTTGCTAAATGTCTTTTGATTTTAATTACTGAATGGATAGAATTAAATGATATTTTACCCTTGGAACAAACTGGATTTCGCAAAGAGCATGGTACACTTGATAATTTAACAGCATTACAGGTGATCGTTGATAAATACGTACGTGTTCGAGGTGGTGGAATATATGCGGCATATATCGATTTCTCCACAGCGTTCGACAAGGTAGATCGTCCAACGCTGTGGAGAAAGCTTGCTACATTAGGCATGCCAATACAGTTACTTGAACTTGTAAAATCTCTTCACTCGAACACGTGGTGTAAGGTACTACAAGGCGGAGAAAGGGGTCTTTCTCAATCTATCCCTTCTCCGAACGGGTTGAAACAAGGGTGCATACTGGCCCCTATATTGTTTTCACTATATACGGTAGACCTACCTACTTCCATTCCAGTGTGTGGTGGGATAGCCCCGATAATTGGAGGATCATCAATATCTGTTTTAATGTATGCAGATGATATCCTCATATTAGATTTAACCCCGAAGGGCTTGTCTAACCGCCTACATGCATTAAATCAATTTGCAGAAGCACATTACATGAAGATTAACGCTTCGAAAAGTAAAATTATGTGCATTTTTGGAAAGAAAAAATGTAGGTCTGAAAACTATAGATGGGCCATAGGAGGACAGAAACTAGAGGTGGTTAAAACCTACATCTTCTTAGGTAAAATAATTTCAGCAAACCTAAGTGAGAAACCCCACATTGAGCATAATTCGCGTAAAGCATCAGCTCATGGTATAGGGTTATGTTCCTTGTACAATGCTACAGGGAAGAGACATTTCACACTATTTTTGGATGTATTTAGAGCAAAGATCCCTGCAACTCTACTGTACGGATTAGAATTAGTGGAGTTAAAACACTGGGGATTCTTGCATAAAATGGAAGGAAAGGTACTAAGAAGAATTTCTTCTTTTAACACAGCTTGCACTGTATCTTCATGCAGGCTGGAATTCGGACTCCGAAGTTGTTGGGTACAGGGGTTGATTGCCCTCGTAAGGTGGGTAGCTTGCTTAGCTAGAGGTAAATCGGATTCCTTACGGGAAGCCATTAAAAATGAGCTCCTGGGCAATTTTAACCAGTTTTCCCTGTTAGTAAAAAACTTTAGAAAAGCAGTAACTTTGTTAGAGTTGGATGTAAGCACTTTGTTTTTACTTACTCCCTCTGAACTAAAGTCTAAATTAAAAAGTGCATCTTGGGAACTCAGTTATAAATTGGATATGATTGCCCAACAAGGAAAAAAAGAAAGGCAATTACTCCTAAACACATACACACCAAAGCTGGCACAACAATACCTTACCTGGAATATCCCCCATAGAGTCCGTAGGTTATGGTACCTTGTAAGACAAGATTTGCTCCCACTAAATCTCCTTTTTGCAAAATGGTATGGTGTATCTCCAATATGTAATCTTTGTTATAATACTGTACAGGATCGTAATCATGTCTTGTTTATTTGTCCCGCACTACGCTCATTGCGCTATAAATGGTTAAAACCTATTTGTCTACAATTAGGAATTTTAAATGTAAAAACTTTTTTCCATGCACTTTATTGTCCGCCAAATGAAATGTTCTGTTTCAGAATTTTTAACTTTTTTAAAGGGTTTTTAGATATTTATTAATGATACATAGAGAAATGTTAGACGACTGTTCGACCAGTGAATATGAAGTATTACCTTTTTTCTGTCTTTTTTGTGATTTTATTGTAATTAATGTTGTATAATTGTGTGTTTATTTTTTGTGTGGCCCTCATTTGAGAGCCAAAAACATAATAAACTTAAACTACAAGATTTCACTGAGTCACTTTTACGTCCATGCTGCGTCAAAACCCTGCGCCTGCTTGAAGCAGGCGTAAGGAGTGACGCAGCATGTTAGGCATAGGGCGCCCCTGAGCATTGCTGGAGTTGCGCCGTATTGTAAGTGCAGCGCATCCATAGTGGCGTAAGGGTTTTGCATGTTGGTGCAGGGAAAGTGACGCATCTCTACAGATGCGTCACTTTCTTGTAAATCTGCCCCTTAGAGTTCTAGTTAGTACAGGTGAAGAAAGGTTAAGGCGAGTACAGCAGCACAAATTAGACTCCCATATACCCAGAAAAATACTTACGAGATCCAAAGTAGGTGTTACTTGGAGGTCTAGCTTCTGTAAACAAAAAGTTACAGCGTGCAGTAAAAAATACAAAGAAAAGAAGAGAGGCATAGGTCACAAAAGACTTGGTTCCGAATCCATTAAAAACGACCTTGCAAGAAAACAAATAGCGAGAGGCGTGAAGATATCTGAGGAGAAACCCGTGGAAAAGCGTGACTGTCTCTTCTCTGTCCCATCCCCTTTCCCCCCTGTGGGTTCCGCAGTCATACATGTGCGTGCATCTATGTGGTTGACTGGGAAAGTGTAGTGGGGCATTGGGAACTAACACTATTCTGCTCCCGTGCATTTTTGTGGATAGCACCCTGACAGATCGATTCTAGTTTTTTGGAATTTGGTCTAGCAGTGACGAGGTCCAGTATTGCACCCTGGTTGTGACTTGGGCTGTCATATATTTGGACCAGGTTAAGGTCAGCGAGGAAGGCTTTAAGGCTATTGTCTGAGGGGTCATTGTGATTGTTCCAGTGGAGGTTGAAGTCTTCAAGGAAGATGTGGGCGCAGTGTTGTCCTGCGTTGGAGGAGATGGTCTCCATGATTTGTTCGATGAATGAGTGGTTGTTGCCCGGAGGGTGGTAGGTAAGGTGCAGTTTACATAGAGGATTGTTGTTGCTCACAACATTCATGTTTAGGTATTCGCAGGAGGGGTGGTCGGTGGTTTTAAATTGGGTTACCTTGAGGTTAGTGCGATGTATACAAGCTATGCCACCCCCTGATCTTTTTGGTCTGTCTGCCCTTATGATGTCATTGCCTGGAGGGATTAGGAATGTCAAGTATGGGTGTAGAATCTGTCTTTAGCCATGTTTCGGTTAGGAGGATTAGGTCAAGATCATTCGTAATAATGAGGTCTGCTATGTCGGCTGCGTGTTTTGCTGCTGACCTGCAGTTTAGGAGCATGCACTTCAAGTGAGGTTTGTTGTACGTAGAGGTTGGCTCTGTCAGGGGTACTGTTTTGAGGTTGGCCTTATTTATCTCTCTCGAGTTTGGTCTTTGATCTCTGTATGGGTTTGATGCAATTGTTGAGATGGGGTTCTGATTATGAGGAAAGTCCTGATGTTTTGTCTGGTATGTGAGGAGAAGAGCTTGGATGTCCTTTTCAGAGAAGGGAATCTTGGTCCTGGCTGGTCTAGATGAGGGGTTGTGGTAGGGTGTGCAACACAGTTTTGTGGCCAGGGGTCATTCCCTTCTTCTTTGCCTCCGTGCGCCCTGCCTAGAACAGATGTCTGTCATTGTGAAGAATGACTACCTGCAAGCAGCCATCAGGAAACAATGGGTTATATGTACAAGAATTGCCGCTAACTAACGCGAACGTTAGTTAGCGGCAATTTATTTACTGCCTTGTACCGCTGAAAACTATTGCCATGCGTCGCTACATGGCGATAGTATCTCATTCCGGCAGAAATTGTCGACGTTAAGACCTGCGTCACGGTGATACAAATCTTGCCACAAACGTGAAAAAAGGGGTGGCCGGCCAGAAACTGCACGCTAATCAGCACAACGCCACTTTTTTCACGTTTTGCGGGAAAATTAACTACAAAACGCCCGCGAAGTTCACAAAACACTCACTGCGCAGGTGACAGACAAACAACACCAGTTTTGTCATTGTCATTGGGGACCAAAAATGCAATATGGCAGTCCATCGCAGCCAAGGTGAATGCGGCAGCAGAGGTCAAGAGGACAGTGACTGACTGCAAGAAGCACTGGCATGATGCTAACCAAGCAGAAACTGTCCACCAATCGGCAGGCAGTACTGCAGACCGGAGGTGGGAGTCCAGCACCACAGGCGGAGCTGGATGTCTTGGAGGAACAGGTGTCCGTGGTCATCTGCGATGAGTCGGTGGTTGGTGTCTGGGGAAAGGATAGTGCTGAACATGACCATCTACATCAGCAACAGGGTAAGTAACAAGCAGTGACTGGGAGAATGGGTAGGTGGACACCAATGTTGCTCATGTCCAAACAAATATTCCCCACTACACACCCACACTGACTGCTCCTCTGTTTCCAGACACAATGGTCCCTGGCGGTATAGCCACATATCACCTTAGGTCATTGAATATGTGTACAAAAAACAAATAATTGTGGTGTCACAGATTTGTAAAGCTGCACATAAAAAAATACGATATAGAGCAAAAATAATATACATCAGACTACAGACTACAAACTAAGGGCAACATGAACAAGCAAAGGGGCATATTTCCTGAAGAGGTGGCAGAGTGTCACATTGTCCTCCTTGCCTCAACACCACGCTCATACAAATTGGCTACACAGCGCTGCATCTCATTGACAACAATATGATGCAGCCCTGTGAACCAGACTTCTCTGTGACTATAGTTAGCAGCCCACCACCAATGACGGCACACATGTACCATGGGGTGTCTGAGTTGATTTGAAGATTGCACATGTGCATTACTGGACTTACACTTTCTTCCACACAACACAGTCACCCCTGCACAATGGTACATGTGCCACATCTGAGGCATTATTTACTCACATCGGTGTCTGTTCATGACGACATGTGTGTACTTAGACCCATGCCAGTGTGTCATGCATTGGTGTTGGAATTGGTGGTATGTGTCACTACATGTGAGCCTCTAACATCACACATTGCTGTGCTGTGATGTTTGTGGCAGTTATATGGTCTTACTACACAAATGTATTTGACCAACAGGCAGTCACTACTTGTCTATGATATCTGCAAAGCATCATGCAATGCACAGCTATGACTGCAAATTCACATTTGAGTATATGGATAGCTGGAGACACAGAGGGGGACATTGATGACAGTCTGTGCTACGACACTCATGGCTTCATTTTCACAAGATATGTCTACGCATTTCATGCAGTGCTATGTATAACATGGTCTATGGTCAGTGTGCAGTGACCATCTCAATTGTAAATATTACCTAAAATACTAGGCAGGACGTTACATGGTGGGAGTATATTCTTGTGCACGCAACATCACAGGCAAAGTCCTGCATGTCAGCAATGCGCTCAGATTATCTGGTGTGTTAAATTATGTTTGAATGGACAGATACCATTGTAAGTTTGTTTTGGTGTTGTGTGTACACATATTATTAGTACCCTATGGAATACAATATCATACAGACACAGCTCCAATAATGCATACTTAAATGTTTGTAACAGAGAGCATAATGGAAGTGAAATGTCTGATGTCATGTACAAGCATGTTGGAGACCCAGCTTCACATGTGAACATGTCATTGGTACTTTGTAATGTCAAGGCTGCACTTTGCATGTCACAGTCATTTCAAAAGCAGACGTAACAATGCATGTTTGCACGAACAGTCCACATGGCCTGAGGAGCGTGCTGTGCCTTGGTATGAGACCCTGGTGTCTACACACAGATACTGCAGAGTGACAGGGATGACAATGCCTGCGTTGTGCCTGATATGGTGGTCCCATTTCCTTGACCTTCTTGCATGAACACCGAACATTACATGATGGCAAGTCTTGCCATGTTATTGTTTTAACATCAGTGACATGCAAACTATGCATGTTGTAACTATTTTTGCTCATAATTGAAGGCTGGTACTGGTAATGTACAAATGTTAGTGTGCTTTGCAGGACACACACAAAGAGTACACTAATGTTACAGGGTAGACGTCCTATCTCTTTGATTGTCCTATCAACTTATTTAAGCAAAGCCCGGCACAGTCAAGGATGAGGCACATCTGCTCTAGAAGACGTGTGATGCCCGGGACATGTGATGAGGTCAATTAGAGTGCCCACTGCCGCCCCCTGCATCAGTATTTTGAATTGCAAGGTTTGCATTCCATGCTGTATCCTGTATTTCATTATCTGTGCTCACAAAGGCTAATGCTGGCTGAGTCAGTGAGTCGGAGAGAGGGTTGTATATAGACGCCTGCCATAGTATTGTGTTGTTGGTAATGGTTGTGAGTGAAGGCGAGGAGGACCAGGGGTTGTATCAGCAGATTATCCTGGTAACAAACGCTTGTACCTAACAGTTTTACATGAGCAAAATGCAACATGTGATCTGCTTGCAAATGTTGTCATTCTAGAGGCAAACATGTGTTGCATCCTATCATCAAGACACGTTATTGAGCATTTTGCTGTATGTTGTGTTTACATGGATTATTGATGTTCTGTCCACTGCTATATGTGCTAGCTGAGTGGTCCATTTTTCCGTTACTTTTCACTTGACAGATATATGAACTTGTGATGTAATAAAACAACCATACAGGACTTTTGTGTATTGATATTTTATTAGACAAATTGACAATCATTTTTTATTGAAAGAAATATACTTCTGAAGTGATATTTGTTTCCTGTGATTAACTAAAAAAATGACATATTATTTGATCTCTTACTGTTCCAGCAGCAGAAGCTGTGGTGTGTCCGGCATCTGCCTCTTCGTCTGGGCCATCATATGGTTTGTGCTGCTCCTCCTGGTCTTCATCCATTGGCGTGTGTCCGGCATCTGCCTCTTCGTCCGGGCCATCAGATGGTTTGTGCTGCTCCTCCTGGTCTTCATCCATTGGCGTGTGTCCGGCATCTGCCTCTTCGTCCGGGCCATCATATGGTTTGTGCTGCTCCTCCTGGTCTTCATCCATTGGCGTGTGTCCGGCATCTGCCTCTTCGTCCGGGCCATCAGATGGTTTGTGCTGCTCCTCCTGGTCTTCATCCATTGGCGTGTGTCCGGCATCTGCCTCTTCGTCTGGGCCATCATATGGTTTGTGCTGCTCCTCCTGGTCTTCATCCATTGGCGTGTTTGTGCGTACACACCTGTTCTCAGGACACCCCCACGCCGCACGGCCCCCAGCTGTGTGAGCCCCCTCGTGTGCCCTGCTGCTGCTCGCATACTTGTTTTGCCCTCTGCCTGCCTCGCACTGTCCCCCAGCTGTGTTCTAGTTCCTTTCTGTTATCTCTGCATTTTGTAATTGTTTTTGTGCATAACGGTTGTGATTTTAGGTGATTGTTGTGTCTGCCCCGCTCTCCGGTTTCCGCCGTCGTCCTCGCGGCCACGCCCCTTTTTCGTGTCCTCCCCGCTCCCGCCTCCCAGCTGCTCCTCCCTCCCACTTGTCCATAAATGGCGACCGCGCGGCGCAGTTGAGTGTGACCTGTTCTCAGGACACCCCCGCGCCGCACGGCCCCCAGCTGTGTGAGCCCCCTCGTGTGCCCTGCTGCTGCTCGCAGACTCGTTTTGCCCTCTGCCTGCCTCGCACTGTCCCCCAGCTGTGTTCTAGTTCCTTTCTGTTATCTCTGCATCTTGTAATTGTTTTTGTGCATAACTGTTGTGATTTTAGGTGATTGTTGTGTTTGCCCCGCTCTCCGGTTTCCGCCGTCGTCCTCGCGGCCACGCCCCTTTTTCGTGTCCTCCCCGCTCCCACCTCCCAGCTGCTTCTCCCTCCCACTTGTCCATAAATGGCAACCGCGCGGCGCAGGTGAGTGTGACCTGTTCTCAGGACACCCCCGCGCTGCACGGCCCCCAGCTGTGTGAGCCCCCTCGTGTGCCCTGCTGCTGCTCGCAGACTCGTTTTGCCCTCTGCCTGCCTCGCACTGTCCCCCAGCTGTGTTCTAGTTCCTTTCTGTTATCTCTGCATTTTGCAATTGTTTTTGTGCATAACTGTTGTGATTTTAGGTGATTGTTGTGTCTGCCCCGCTCTCCGGTTTCCGCCGTCGTCCTCGCGGCCACGCCCCTTTTTCGTGTCCTCCCCGCTCCCGCCTCCCAGCTGCTCCTCCCTCCCACTTGTCCATAAATGGCGACCGCGTGGCGCAGGTGAGTGTGACCTGTTCTCAGGACACCCCCGTGCCGCACGGCCTCCAGCTGTGTGAGCCCCCTCGTGTGCCCTGCTGCTGCTCGCAGACACGTTTTGCCCTCTGCCTGCCTCGCACTGTCCCCCAGCTGTGTTCTAGTTCCTTTCTGTTATCTCTGCATTTTGTAATTGTTTTTGTGCATAACTGATGTGATTTTAGGTGATTGTTGTGTTTGCCCCGCTCTCCAGTTTCCGCCGTCGTCCTCGCGGCCACGCCCCTTTTTTGTGTCCTCCCCGCTCCCGCCTCCCAGCTGCTCCTCCCTCCCACTTGTCCATAAATGGCAACCGCGCGGCGCAGGTGAGTGTGACCTGTTCTCAGGACACCCCCGCGCCGCATGGCCCCCAGCTGTGTGAGCCCCCTCGTGTGCCCTGCTGCTGCTCGCAGACTCGTTTTGCCCTCTGCCTGCCTCGCACTGTCCCCCAGCTGTGTTCTAGTTCCTTTCTGTTATCTCTGCATTTTGCAATTGTTTTTGTGTATAACTGTTATGATTTTAGGTGATTGTTGTGTCTGCCCCGCTCTCCGGTTTCCGCCGTCGTCCTCGCGGCCACGCCGCTTTTTCGTGTCCTCCCCGCTCCCGCCTCCCAGCTGCTCCTCCCTCCCACTTGTCCATAAATGGTGACCGCGCAGACGCGCAGCGGTCACGCGCAGCGGGAGCGCCGATTGTGCACCGAAGGCGCGCCAAAGGCAAGCCCGTCTGCGCCCGTCCGCGCCTGGACCGCGCCCAGTGCCGGAACCCCTGGCCTCCGCCGATGCAAGACTACCCGACGGACCTACGACGCCGCCACTCTCTACGCACTCAATGCCAGCCAGAACCCTGCCTGCTACCGAGCCACCCTGAGACGCACCCACGGACCCTTCGCCTGCCAAGCCTGCCGATTCACCTGCTACAGGACCTGCACCACCAAGTCGAGCACCAGCAGCAACCACCTGAAGTGCATCCTGCTCCACACACGCTCCGTCCACAGGCACGCCGTGGAACTCTGGGACCTACTCGACAGCACCTGACGTCGCCTTCCTCACCGAAACCTGGATGAACGCCTCCTCAGTGCCCGACATCGCCACAGCCATCCCGGACGGATACAAGATCACCCGGAAGGACCGCATCAACCAGACGGGAGGAGGCATCGCCATCATACACAAGAACACCATCCGCATCTCGACTAACTCTGACGAAACCTTCACCGCCGCCGAACACCTGCACTTCCAGATACACACTGACCCCAAGACCACCCTCCGAGGCACCCTCATCTACAGACCCCCGGGACCACGCACACAATTCACGAAGACATCGCAGACTTCAGCAGCCCATACGCCCTCCCCTCCGCTGACTACATCCTCCTAGGGGACCTCAACTTCCACCTGGAGAACAACAACGATAGGAACACCACCGCCCTGCTGGACAACCTCGCCAACCTCGGACTCAAGCAACTGGTGAACACCCCCACCCACTACGCCAGCCACACGCTCGACTCCGTCTTCTCATCCAGCAAGCACATCTCCTTCAGCCACGCCACCGGACTCCACTGGACCGACCACAGCTGCGTCCACTTCAGCTTCAGAAGAACTACGACCCACCACCACCCGCAACAGGCCCCCCGCCGGAGATGGAGCAAGATCACCGCCGAGCAGCTCACCGCCTCCCTCAGCCAGAACACTCCCGCCAGCACAACGGACCCCAACGAAGCAGCCAGCAACCTCACCAAGTGGCTGACCGCCTGCGCCGATGACCTCGCACCATTAAAGAACCCTCCCAGCAGACCCGGCAGCAAGAAAACCCCCTGGTTCACCAACGAACTCAAGGAATCCAAGAAAAACTGCCGCACCCTCAAGAAAGCCTGGCGGCATGACCAGACCACAGACAACAGGACCGCCCTCAAGCACGCCACCCGAAAACATCATCAGCTGATCCGCACCACCAAGAAGTCAGCACTCAAAGAACGACTTGACAACAACGCCCACGACAGCAAGGAACTCTTCAGCATCGTCAAAGAGTTTTCCAACCCCAGCGCCGGATACAACGACATCACTCCCTCGCAAGACCTCTGCAACTCACTCGCCTCGTTCTTCCACCGCAAGATCGCCGACATACACAACAGCGTCGACGCACAGACAACGCACCCTACCACCGAACCAACGCCCGCCACCACCACCCTCTGCAACTGGACCCCGATCAGCACCGAAGACACCACCTGCACGATGAACTCCATCCACTCCGGATCTCCAACCGACCCCTGCCCACACCACGTCTTCAACAAAGCCGACTCCATCATCGCACCCCATCTCCGGGACATCATCAACTCCTCCTTCCACACCGCCACCTTCCCGGAGAGCTGGAAACACGCCGAGCTGACCGCCCTCCTGAAGAAACCAACGGCAGCCCCAACGACCTCAAGAACTACTGTCCCATCTCGCTCCTTCCTTTTCCGGCCAAAGTCATCGAGAAGACCGTCAACAGACAGCTTGCCGCCTTCCTCGAGACAAACGGCTCCCTCGACCCTTCGCAGTCCGGGTTTCGGGCCAACCACAGCACCGAGACCGCCCTAATCGCAGCCACCAACGACATCAGAACCCTGATCGACAACGGGGAAACAGCGGCCTTCATCCTCCTGGACCTCTCTGCGGCGTTCGACACTGTCTGCCACCGCACCCTAGTGAAGCGCCTCAGCAACATTGGAATCCGAGAGAAAGCACTGGAATGGATCATCTCGTTCCTCCCCGGAAAAACCCAGAGAGTCCGCCTCCCCCCCTTCAGATCCGAGGACACCGAAGTCATCTGCGGCGTACCCCAAGGATCTTCACTCAGTCCAACCCTCTTCAACGTCTACATGAGCCCCCTCGCAGCCATCGCACGCCAACACAACCTCAACATCATCTCCTACGCCGACGACACCCAGCTGATCCTCTCCCTCACCAACGACCCCACCACCGCCAGAGCCAACCTACACGAAGGGATGAAAGACGTCGCCGACTGGATGAGGACCAGCCGCCTCAAACTGAACTCGGACAAGACGGAGGTCCTCATCCTGGGATCATCACCCTCCACCTGGGACGACTCCTGGTGGCCCCCGGCCCTGGGCACTGCTCCCAAACCAACAGACCACGCACGCAACCTGGGCTTCATCCTGGACTCCTCCCTCTCGATGACCAGACAAGTCAACGCCGTCACATCTTCGTGCTTCAACAACCTGCGCATGCTCCGCAAGATCTTCAGATGGATCCCCACCGAAACCAGGAAGACCGTCACCCAAGCACTCGTCACCAGCCGACCGGACTACGGGAACACCCTCTACGCCGGAACCACAGCCAAACTTCAAAAAAGACTCCAACACATCCAGAACGCCTCCGCACGACTCATCCTGGACATCCCCCGACACAGCCACATCACCGGACACCTGAGAGACCTGCACTGGCTCCCCATCAGCAAGAGAATCACGTTCAGACTCCTCACCCACGCACACAAGGCTCTCCACGACCTGGGCCCCAAGTACCTCAACGACCGCATGACCTTCTGCACGCCCACCCGCCAGCTACGATCGACCAGCCACGCCCTCGCCACCGTTCCACGCATCCGCAGAGCCACCGCCGGAGGAAGATCCTTCTCCTACCTGGCAGACAAGACTTGGAACTCCCTCCCCACCCACCTTCGGCGAACCCAAGACCATCTCTCCTTCAGGAAGCAGCTCAAGACCTGGCTGTTCGAGCTGTAATATTTCCCCTTCCCCCAGCGCCTTGAGACCCTCCCGGGTGAGTAGCGCGCTTTGCAAATGCCGTGATTGATTGATTGATTGATTGTGCAGAATGCAAACAAGTTCAGACTGTACAGGAGTCGCCCCTCATACATCTAGGCACCGGAACCTGGATTTGAGGACTCCAAATGTCCGTTCAACTATGGCCCTTGTGCCTGCCAGTGCAACGTTGTAGTCTCTCTGGGTCTGTGTGTGTGTCACTCTGAGGGGCATCATCAGCCATGGCGTGAGTGCATATCCTTGATCACCTGAACCAGATAATGGAGTGATGTGGCCATTGGTATTTGTACCTGATGTCCTTGCAGTGTGCCTTTTTTGATGTGTGTGCATTGTGCAAGTTTGCACTTTCTGGTTTGTCATGTTGAGTTTCCAACAGTTTACCAGCATCTGTGAAATGAACTTGCCTATACTTGACAGCCTATACATCACCATGTTGTCATTGTCCGGGTCCTGTGTATTGCCTCCATGTTGTCACTGTCAGAATGTATGGGTGAATTAAAAGGTGCACAATAGTTTCTTTACAGATCTGTTGCACAAACAGAACGTCTCCTGTGCACATATTGTGGAGGGTGCACCATTGGCGCATGTTCCTGATTAGGCATCCGCCTTGACGTTTTGATGAATATTATGTTGGGACATCACCAGGGGATCTCATTGGTTGGCATTGTGCTGAGAATAATCCTTGTCTGCTAAACGATGGACTCATTGTGGGCTTTTTACATGCACCTTGCCACAAAGGTGGGTCAGTGTCTAGGTGACAGTGGCACTGCTACCTGGTGCACGTGAGTTACTGGGACATTTGAACACAACATACATTTGCATTGAGGTCCTTGTGCATGAGTCGACTTAGACTCTGCATGTATGCATCTTGTGATACGACACATCAATTTACCCTTGTGTGTGTCTGTTATCAAACAACACACATTATGATTTCTTTTTTTGTGTATCAGATTGCAACACCTCACCAAGAGATACATGTGGATGCAAAACATGTTTTGAGAATGTGATTTGTATGGTTTATATGCTCGTCTTATGCATGCTCCATTCTGCAACAACACAGACGGATGTTCTAATAAACGTTTGATTTTATTTGTGGGCAGTTGGTGCTCCCTTCATGCAGCACTACTTGCAGAGCCATGATGCAGGTACACCCGCTGCATGGTGCTTGGCTGACTGTGTTTTGCATGTCAGCTAATCGTGGACCATCACAGGGGACAGCAGGGTGATCTGTCCTCTTGTTGTACATGTGTTGATTTCAATATGTATGTGGTACAGCAGAAGCATATGTTCTGTGTCTTGTTCTGCATTTATTAATGAGAAATTTTTCCTATGAGTTCTGCTAAATATATGTTACAAGTATGCCATAGTGGTTTGTGTGAGATTTTCGTGGCTCTTCCCTTATTGGGCTGTCTTCCAAATTTCTGGATTAATTTGCATTGTGTCGTTGTGTATATAGTTTGAGCATGTTCCAAGGCATGTCGTATTACATTGGCTATCTGTGCATTGTCTCATATTTGAGCTATGTGCTAGTGTACTTGAGGTGTGTTCAGTTTGTACTTACCAACGAGCAGTCCATTTCCATAAGTGCCATTCTCAAACCGCTGGTTGATGACCGATTGGCGAAATATGTACGAGTCATGCTCACTGCCAGGGAACTTTGCAGCAACATTGATGAACAGGCCCAGGTAGTCCACAATTGCCAGAATGTTGGTGGATTGTGTGTGCTTCCTGTATATACATGCAGTGTCTGCAGGAGGCACAAGTAGAACATGTGTGCAGTCGATTGCCCCCAATACAGCGGAAACCCAGCAATGTCATAGAAGCCTGGTTTGTTGTCAAGTTGTTCCTGTGCAGTGTTGGGGAAGTGAAGGTGCTGTGGCGTCAGGCTGATAATGGCATCCAAGACAGTTGGGAGGACCCTTGAGAAGGATGCCTGGGAGACTCCACCCACTCTTCCAGGTACCAGAGGCCAGCATGTGCAGCACTGCAAGTAGCTTTGTCTGCGAAGGAATGTTCATGCAGCGCTGATATGGTGCCTGCAGCCTTGGTGCTATCTGTGTGAGGTCCTTTTCAGCCTGTAGTGGGCTATCACATCCTCTTGATGGAGTTCTATCAGGGTGAGGTGTTGATGGTACACCCGCTCTCCTCTATGGCGCTGCCTCTGTGGTGTTCCTGGTGGCGGGGCAGTGGTGGTGGTTGTTGTGGCCTTCTTGGAGCTTCAAGCTGCAAGAGTAGTACCTCCATGGCATCATTAGGTGAGCAAATGATGGTCTGGTATTGTCCCCCTTATGTACAGGTGTGTTTGCACGTTTTTAGACCAGCTTTTTTCTGGTCTTAAAATCCAGCCGCTAACTGGCTTTAGCATGAGTTTTTTTGAAGTATCGACGGACCGATAAATCATTGTAAATATTGCGAAGTAGGCTTTGCGGGATTTTTTACATGGGAACGCCTACCTTGCATCCCATTTTCGTTAAGCCCCGCTAACAAATGTGGCGACTTGAAAAATGCACGTTTACGCAAGTAAACTTCTGCTAACTGTGGTTAGCGGGAACTTGTAAACACGGCGATAAAAAAAAGCCGCCGTAGCGTCAAGACGGTGGCGTTAAATCCTTGAACATATGCCCCAATGATTGGTAAAGTAATCACGTCATAGTCTTGTTCATTTCTAAATGTGCAATGCACTGCTCACTTATAGAACGACATCGTCATTTCTCACTCCCCCCCCCCCCTTTACAGTTCACAGTCATTTCTATCCCCAATGTGCCGTGCGTCCAGGAGCTTGGAGGCCCCATGCAAGAGTGAGGAATAAGGAGGGAATTAGTGACATCCGGCATCCTTTCCTGGCAGTACATGGCACTGTGGAACCGTGTTCCAATACTGCCCTGCGTATTGGCTTGCAATACCAAAGAAGGCGGTGTGTAGTAATTACAAGGAGACTGACTCAGCACTGTCCAGTTCGTCAATGGGTTTCCTTGCACGGTGTTTGGTGATCCTAGAGTTAAAACACACTTTCAAGCAATAAAACAGTAAATTTGACATAATTCTGTCTCTAGTCACCATCAGGAAAGTGTATTTGTTGTGCTTTATCCCAATAAAATGGAAAAGGTTGAGAGAGTGGCGGATTTAAGAAAGGAAAGTCTATTGTGATTCATTGTAGTTCTCTGTTCACATTAGTTTGTATTGCTTGATTTTGATTCTTCTTGAATCTTTACATTGTGAGTAATAAAAGGCTCACGCCTTTTAATTGCATCTTCAAGTGTTAGTAGTTAAACAGTGGCTGATGAGGGTGGATTGAATTGTGGTTATTGAAGGCAGATGAAGACACAACCAACTCGCACAGAGTCTACGAAAGATACGGAGAAGAAGAGGTTAGAGCATGGGACTCACCGCTGTCTGCACACCCGACAATGCGGGGACCTAACTGAATCACCGCAGCTGTTCATCCAGAGGTGACGAGGACGCGGAGGAAGATGAGCTGAACACCGATGAGAAAAGGCTCAGGAGCAGCGATGATCGCACTCATATCACAAGAAGAGGGGAGGAGAGGACGCGTGGAAAAGCACACAGAGGGAGCCCGCTGTGGCAACAGTGGAACAGCCAGAGATGACATGGACTCAAGGTGCACGTTGTGAGCTCCTGATCTAGGCAGCATTTGGACACAATCTCCAAGAGCACTCGGCACTCGAAAACAACACTAACCTAACCCCTCCCACAATAGCCACTGAAAGAGGACTAGTGAGAATGGAGAAGGGTCAAATAAACCTCAGAAGTAAAAACAGGAGTGGCACCTCCAGGATACTGAAACCATTGTAAATAACCATAGTGTTAGACCTGGCACCATTGGCGTGAGTTTCCCTCCTCTATTTTTGATATGTTTTGCTGGTATGGATGCTTTGGGCACTGTGCCACTGCTATTCAGTGCCACAGTGCAAGTGCTCCCTATGTTAAATTGATGTATTGATTAGTGACTCCATGATTGGGTTATTTGATTTACTTGTCAGACCCTAGTCCTTTGCACCATGTGTGCCCAGGGCTTGTAAATCAAATGCTGCTGGTGGGCTTGCAGCATTGGTTGTGCCACCCACAGAAGCAGCATGTAAAGTGTGTCTCGGGTCTGCCATTGCAGAGCATATGTGCAGTCTGGTACTGCCATGCTGACTGACCAAGTGCACCCACTTGCCAGTCCCTAAACCTTCCCTTATCTTCATATCAGACACCCCTATGGTAGGCCCAAGGGCAGGGTGCATTGTAAGTATAAGGTAGGACATGCCCTGGTGTGTGTGGCATGTCCTAATAGTGAATTACAGCCATTTTTCATATTTTATTATTGCAAGGTTACCTGTTCTCCATAGGCCAGAATGGGCAGTTTGATTATTACATCTTATAATCCTAACTGACTCAGGGACCATGGTAGAAATTCGAATTTAGTATGCCTGAACTCAGAATGATAAAATACATCTTTTAGTAAATTTGGTTTTAACATTCTGTGTTTGAAAATACCACTTTTAGAAAGCCTGCCTCCACTAGGTTGTGTATTCCTTGTCTGCGGTTGGGGGATTCCAGGAGACAGGGTGAGTCAGCACAGGACTGAATAGAAAGATTTGCATACAGATGGGTGAGAGGAGTTGCACCTGGGACCTGAATAGGGTTCTGCCTTCCCTCCACAATGCTGGCTCCACCTCCTGTGGTGTGTCTGATGTCTCTGCCCTGCACTCTGAAAGGAAAGAAGGAGTCAGGTAAACAAAGTGCTCCAGGACTGACCAAAACTAGTTTGGACTAGGCAAAGGCCTCTCTGCCTCCAGAGAACAAAGAGAAAAGTAGTATAAATATGGGGACCCAGTCCCAAAGACTTTAGATCACTTCTGTAACAACAAGAAGAATCCTCTGCCAAGGAGAAGAACCAAAGGAAGCTGTAGGAGTGGACTGCCCCCTACCAGTGTGCTGTGTTGCTGGGTTGACCTACAGTGGTGTCTTCAGTGCCAAGGAGAGGAGAAGGAACTTTGTGTGTACTTCATCATCTTTCAGAATATTTCTCCAAGGGCTTGAACTTGTGCTTGCCTCCTGCTGAAGTATCAGGGACAACAGACTTCACCACCAGCTCCCCTCTGAATTTCCTTGCTGGGAATTCTATCTTGCAGAAGCCTGTGTGTCACTGGGAGCTGGAAGCGTGTAGCCGCCACAGCTGTAGTCCTCCCATCGCCGCCGCATCTCCCAGAAACGTGCCTTTGTCGCAGCTGTCTGCTGTTGCATCACCGGAGAACCACGTCGCAATCGTGAGGGTCGCCGTTGCATCATCGAAGATGCATCTCGCAGGGCTTACAGTGGCTCCAAAGTACAGAGTTGCCGCAAGGCTGCCAGGGCATCGCATCGTCTCAACGTCGTCGCATCAAGTGCGCCGTCTTATCACATCACATCGGATTGTCGCATCGCATCGAGGCGCCATCTTGCCGCATCTCATTAGAGATGCAAAGCTGGGCTTTTTTGTAAGGGGCGCTAAATCAGCAAAACACGCGATAGCGTGTCTTTGCTCATAAGACGATGAAATTATAGTCGCTTTTCGGCCGAAAACGGCCGCAAAAGCGGTGATAAATTTTCATCGCCGCCTTGTAGATATGCCCCTTAATTTTCTACACTGGATCACTAGCTATATGACGCACTGCAATGTCGAAATTGCTAAACATCAAAGAATCAAGAAACATCCCTTACGGAACAAAGTTGATTATAAAACCCTCGAAAAATCTAAAGGCCACAAAACCTTCTGCAAAATGGCACGGTACTCATCCAAGCAGTCAACAAGGATCTTGAGTTATTTGATGATTAACCACGCTAAAAGATCAGGTCCATAATATCCCTATCTCAGCTCAACAACAAGACAACAGCTTACACACCTCCATCCATACTCCTCTGAGTGTAATTGAAAAGAGAGACAGCAGAACAGACCAGGAGAGTCGACACTCTAGTTCCTCTAGTACTAGACAATACACAAAGACACACGTTACAGCAAACAACCCAAGAGTAGACATACGCGATACAAATCAGCAATAATCCCATAGAAGCAATCCAAGTAAAATCTAAAAAGGCGCCCAATCGGCACACATCAAATGCTAATACCTCCAAAACCTTACAAATCACTGATCTATCACACAGCACCCAACAATCAGTGCCCTGGAATGACAAATCACACGACCGAAATTAATACAGGACCTGCCCCTCAGATCAAAAAAATAATGACTGAAAGAACGAAAGATATAAATAAACAGCCGGAAGATGAACCTTCCACCTTAACGATCCACATGTCAACATCCGGGTGCAAAAACACCAACTCCCACCATCAAGAAAGGAATGAGAAATGCTCATGGCCCAGACAGATAGGATAGCTACAGACATGCGAAACGCTAGTAGGAACATGAAGAATACGCTACTGCTCTCAGAAAGTTATCTCTCCAAAATTATCCAGAGTCAAAAATCGGCACAAAATCTCCACAATAAGCTCAACACAAACCCACTGCCTCTTTCTAATAGGATTTACTGTCCACGTATCTTCCTTAGATATTTGTCGGACATAGAAACCCAAAACCTACTACTTTCTTATGATACGACTTCCAACCTCCCCGATAAGATAAGCAACCAGAATATTCAGGTGGTCCCAATTAATGTCAACAGAATATCACATACAAATCAAAGAAAAGCAAACTCTAATAACCTGAAAGAAATAACGCTAAGCCCAGAGGGACCCGACTCCAATTCGGACCGAGAAAACCCTTCAAATAAGATATTTTGCCTACTTATCAACTGCTGCTCAGCAATGAAACATGCCACTGACATTGCCGACCTAGTCATGAATCAAGATACTGACGTGGCTATTTTGACTGAAACATGGCTATCCGAATCATCCTACCCATGCCTAGACCTGCTGGTGCCACCTAACTATAACATTGTTAGACTAGATAGGCTAAACAAAACGGGAGGAGGGGTGGCCTGTTTCCACCAATCAAACATCACCATTTCTAAAGTTCTCTCAGATCCTATCGACTCATGTGAATACCTGGAGCTCACAGCTCGATTCACAGACAACCAAGTGTACAAACTACACGCAATGTATCACCCCCCCCCCCCCCAGGCAAAAACCTAACATTCATAGACCATCTTATGGAAATTATTACAACTAACTCAGAACCTCACTCCAAGGATATTTTCCTAGGAGACTTCAATCTTCACTGGAACGACATCCAAGATAATCAGATCAACATTCTGAAAGAATTCCTAGCCGACAACTCCCTAGTACAAGCATGTGCCCTACCAACACACTCCAAAGGAGCTACGTTAGACTGGATCTTATCCAAAGAAAATGTGATCCAAGCAATCTCAATCGTTCCTTGTGACTGGTATGATCACCACTTCATCACTTTCCAAATACCAGCCAAAAAAAAAAAAAAAAACAATCTCGCAACCAATCAAACCCAAACATTGAGTGAGAGACATTAGAGACCTGAACTCAGAGACTCTAACAATTTCAACCCCCTTCTAAACTAACAGACGTCAGCGAGCTTACAGACCACTACAATCGTACGATATCTAAAATAATTGATGACATTGCCCCCCTAAAACTTAAAAGAATACAGATCAAAGATACAAACCCATGGTTCAACGGATCACTTAATGAAGAAAGACATAAACTAAGAATGACCAGAAAAACCTACAATAAAAGCGTACTTAAATCAAAAATACTTTTTTAGAAATGAACTTCAAAATGCAAAAAACAGACCGAGGAAACTCTTTGATCTACTAAAAGAACAAATTAGCCAAATCCTCCCTATTAACATCTAAATCAGATCTAAACTGTGAAGATTTTTCAACATTCTTTACTGATAAAGCCAGCTACTTGGAGAGAGAACTCAAGAATAACGCTGAAAAAACCTCAAACCTAAGGAGTGAACAAGGGAGGAACCCTGCCCTGCTGACAGAAGTAATGCCCAAAAATAATGCCCATTGGTCAACCTTCAAATTATGTGATCAGCATGACATTACCAAAATATTACTATCACTGAAACCAAACAATCATTACAATGACCCTCTGCCATCAAAATGCTCGCCCTCCTGCAACCACATGGTCATCCCCTACTGGACTAAGATAATCATTAAATCGTTTGCCCAAGGATCAATGCCGGACTGCCTAAAAACAGGCCAGGTTATCCCTCTCCTAAAGAAACCTATGTAGAACTCATCAGACCCAAACAACTTTCATCCAGTAACAACCATTCCCCTACTAGCCAGAGTACTAGAAAAATGTGCGCACCATCAATTAAGCCAGCACATTACTGAATTTGAACTACTAAATTACTGCCAATCAGGGTTCACACCAAATCACAGTACGGAAACAGCAATCCTCCACATAGTGGATGACGCTCTGCTGGCCCTCGACCATAATGAAACCGGTCTCCTGATCCTTCTGGACCTATTGTCTGCATTTGACACAGTAAACCATCCCAAATTATTAGAACGTCTGGAAAATAGGATGGGCTTATCAGGAACTGTACTGAAATGGTTCTACTCCTTCCTAGAGAACAGATCGCAAAGATTCCTGGTGTACCATAAGCTATCCCCACCATCTCAGATTCAAATTGGGGTTCCACAAGGATCAACTCTATCCCCTTCACTATTTAACCTATACGTCAAACCATTAACTGAACTACTGCATAAGGCTAACATTTCCTTTCACATGTATGCAAACGACACCCAGCTGTATGTGAAGATAGCATCTCCAGAAGAGATCAAAACTATGAACCATGCACTCAAGAAAACCATTGAATGGCTAGCTGACAAGCATCTTAAGCTCAACTCACAGAAAACCAAATTCCTTTTGATCTCCCCTCCTAAAAGTTCAGCCGAGATTAAAGAATGGACCAAGATGATCACAGCACTAAACGGTACCCCGACGATAGTTGATTCAACCAAATCCCTTGGTATCACACAGAATAAAGATCTAAACATGCGAGCACACAGCAACACAATGGCAAAAAACGCTCGTTTTCATCTGAATTACCTCAGAAAACTGAAGCCACTCATCGATCCTGGGGATCTGAAAATGGCAGTCCAAGCACTGCTCATATCAAGAATTGAATATGGATGCGCAACTCAATCAGAACTCCCTAAGATCTCAACAGCTCCCCTAAAAGCCTGTCTCAATGCAGCAACCAGACTTATAACTGGAACACAAAAATACGACCACATCACTACACATCTGAAATCCCTCAACTGGCTACTATACGAGACAAGAATAGAACTAAAAATTGCATGTTTTGCACACAAGGCAATACACCACAAAGCTCCACACTACCTAGCCCATAAAACTACGCTGTACTGAGGCACTAGACCCTCGAGGGGATCGGAGGATTTCCTCTGAAACCAGCATTATTCCGTAAGAAGAGATCATACGATAGAGCATTCACGGGAGCTGCACCAAGGATTTGGAATTCGCTCCCGCCGAATATCAGAAGAATCACATATACGCCACGATTCAAAAAGGAGACTAATGGCCATATGTAGGAAGCCAAATACCGGTCGGTAACAGCCGATTTTCGGTAAATATCCCGTTACCCACCGGTATTTAGGCATTTGCTATGTAGGGGGCATATTTCAGGATTCGGTAATTTACCGAATCGGTAAAATTACCGAATCGGTAATTTTACCGATTCGGTAAATACCGAATCCTGAAATTATATGTAGGTAACACTCAAATGAGTGATGTCTAGGAAAAAGAATTCGGTATTTACCACCAAATATAGGTTGGTGATAAATACCGAATACATTGCAAAAAGCAATATTTTGCTGAAATAAGAGTGCCATGTGGCAGACATACATGCCCTTAGGGCATGTATGTCCGCCACATGTGCACACATGCAGGAATCAGGGGTGCAACAGGGTGTCAATGTGACACCCTGCCACCCTTGAATGTTCTCCCCCTTTTACCGAATCGGTATTTACCGATTCGGTAATGGTAACTGGCTTTCCATTGATTCCTATGGGCCTCCTGGCCCATAGGAATCAATGGGAAGGTATGCATCATTACCGAATCGGTAAATACCGATTCTAAATTACCGACCCTTTCCGAATCGGTAAATATTACCGATTGATTACCTACATCACATTTACCGATTCATAAATACCGAATCGGTAAAATTCGGTATTTATGAGTATTTATGAGTCGGTAAATGTGACCCTACCTACATATGGCCCTAAGTCCTTTCTGACGGGTAAATTTCTCCCATAACGAACAATGCATTTAACATAACAATACTATAACCAGCTTGGATATAGAAGAACTCAGGAATGGTCTTAGCTTAAATTTAAGTACGACACGACAATCTTGATAGTAATCTAATGATTTGTCTTATTCCTCATTATATTTGTTTTGTGTATGGGTAAATGTATGCTGATGTTAGTGGAATGCATAGACATGTTCTTGACGTGAAAGAATTAGATATCTGCTGATATCGAAGGTGGCTGAAATGTAAAGCGCTCTGACACTCAAACTCTGAGTCTGGTTCGCGCTATAGAAAACAATGAATAAATAAATAAATAAATAGATGTGAAGACACCTTTTTCAGAAAATCCTGCAACACCTTGTATTGCAAAGGAATTGGTCACGATTCTGTATGCTTTTTATTTCATATATAAAGAGTAAACATCATGAAATGCAATACGAGCTTTGCAAACTAGGGCCCGATTCACAGAACTAACTTAAGACAAAATCCTAAACTTACTACTTTTGGTATTCACAGAAGGCATTTAGTAGTAGTAAAGTTAGGATTTTGTCTTAAGTCAGTCTTAAGTCAGTCTTAAGTCTGTCTTAAGTCTGTCTTAAGTCTGTCCTAAGTCTGTCCTACTACTTTTGGTATTCACAGAAAGCATTTAGTAGTAGTAAAGATCGGATGTTGTCTTAAGTTTGACTTAAGACAGACTTAAGACAGTCTTAAGACAAACTTAAGACAGACTTAAGACAGACTTAGGACAGACTTAGGACAGACTTAAGACAAAATCCTAACTTTACTACTACTAAATGCCTTCTGTGAATACCAAAAGTAGTAAGTTTAGGATTTTGTCTTAAGTTAGTTCTGTGAATCGGGCCCATAGAGTATACAGAGGCAACGCACGCTAAAATCAGATGTGAAAGCACAAGTTCAACAGTATAAGGTGCAACGCGAATATGGATGAAATAAGATGTTAATTAGTTCAGTGTTATATTGAAGACTGTTGTGGCGAAGCAATTTATTGAGATGCATCACACAGGAAATGACATGTCAGACAAACACAAGAAAACTATGAAAAAGTCACGCATAAGAAAAATGAAACTTGGCAGCTATGATTTGCTCGCGAGAAAGTGTTACTCATAGTCGCTGAAATGTCACTCATAATTATACTGAAATTATGAAAATGCCACACATTGCCATCTGAGACCTTGGCCACTATGGTTACCGATGACCTGCAAAGAAGAGGACAAAGAAGAACCATGCAGTACATTACCCCCACTCACATGCTCACCCACTCCAATGACACACAGCACACTGGGACAAGTAGGGCCAATCGTACAAGAAGAAAAGTGAACAGAGAAGGCCTACTCTTGTGGGTTACAAATAACAGAACTGGAAGAAGCGCATCATCAGACATGGGTCAACTTAAAATCCAAGCAGTCTTCAGAAAAAAAACTGTCAACAATCACAGACACCAATTGCCCTGTTGGTTTTAATGTGGTGCAGTGAGGGGCAAAGATGCTCAAATGGTGGTTAAATAGCAATTGTAATGTCAGTAGATGAAGGGTCTCAGGCTAATCCAGGCTGTCATATCCCTGCAGAAGGTGGCATTGTAAGCCCTAGCTGGTTTACAGCTGAGTCTATACATCTATGCACAGTATTGTGCTACCCTGGAGAACTTATGCACAGCCTCAAAAGACCGCGTGGGTCAATCTGATGAACACACATGGCACTAGTGCGTGTGTATTAGTGTGGAAATATTTAACAACTCTGGGGTTGGATCCTGGCCGGGTTGCAGGGCTGCTCTTCTCAGTGAAGGAGGAGGTCTCCCTCCTGGAAGCTAGTAGCCAGTGGCTCATTAATGGCTGTATGTTCCTTCTCGGCTTTCAGCTTTGGCTCATCATGCGCGATGTGCATACCACACACATATACATTTGCAAAACTCACTAAACGTAAAGAGGAGACTGACTTCTCAGTGATGGGCCCAACCTACCCCAGCGCATTCACAATGTCCCTGCTTATTCAGGACAAACCAAAGAACCCGCCTTTTCCGGCAGCCAAGTCTTGTCACGGGGACCTCCAAAGCTTTGGAGCCCAGCGACACCAGGCCCAGCAGACAAGCAGTGAATGCCCAAACAAAAGACCCTCAATGCCAGAACCAAATGAAGCCCCTCACTTCTGCCAACAGGCTGCAGATGCCTTGCACAGCAAAACTAGGCACTGTCATATTGATGACTTATGTGACTCATTACCTATAGCACATGAGTGAAATGCTATATCTGGCTATATGTAACCCCATCAGCCTGCATCCAAATGTAGAGCAACTTTAACCCGCCTCTGAAAGTGCTTAGAGGAAATGTAGTAACGCTTTACGTGTTATATAAACACATAAACACAAGTAACTTTGGCTATCGCCCTTGACAGCCAGGCATTATATCCTTCTATTCTGTAGAACATGTAAGTACTTAGCACTTTACACTTTTGTGTGATTGTTTATCCTGGGAACTGCCTGTTTTACATTCTTCTGGATTTGTATTTAAGTTATGTGTGTCTTTTCATATGGTCTATTGTAGTGTTTTCTTTTTCTAAACATGTGTTTCCTTTCTTAAACACTCACATTAGAAGTTAAAGTGATATTCAGTCAGTCAGTCAGTCAGTCAAATAGCCTTTATTTCCACAATGTCATAAAAGGGTACATAGACAATAAAACAACACTTTTCAAAATTCATAGTTTGCACCAAAAAAGAAAAATTACATCTCATTGCATAATATTACTTAGAACCATCTGAATCGAAATTCATTAGTTCCATGAAATTCAATTTGCTACAATTTAGCATTGGATATCAACTAATTTGCACCGCTTAAGCCACATGGCTGAAAGATATTTGCAAATTGCAAATACTGTAAAGCCCGCTGTGTCTGACTTTAGAATTCTATAAGCATGTTGGTATTGCTTAAATCCCAAGTTTCTACACAGTGGTAGCAGCCAAAATTTCCAGGAATTCACATATGCAGGACAGAAAAAAAAGACATGGAGTTCATCCTCCACGCCACAGGTACAGCCCGGGCATGACATGTCCGAGGATGCTGACCACTTACTAGTGAAGACTTTAAGCGGAAGAGTGCCAAGTCTCCACTGGATGTAGAGTTTCCTGACAAAGATTGGATATACAATATCCATAAAGTTTTCAAAGCCATAGCAATTTTTAAAATCAAGGAAAGAAGTGGTTAGTGAACCCAGTGTTACGGCACAGAAAGTGGAACTAAATCTGTGCTCCTTATAAATCCTAGTAAGGTTTTTTCGTGAGATCTCACTACACGCTTTTTCTGGGTCTTCCCACATGGCTTCAAGGCCAATTTTCGTCAGTTCCTGCTTGATGAATGCTAGCCAGTGGATCTTCCTTACCCCATTATAGGCAAGTAACTGTCTTAATTCCTCCCTGTAATTGAATAGTTCAGGCGTTTCCCAGAGTCTGTGCCAAAACCTTAAGGGTTTGATCCCTAATTCATCTTCGATTGGATTTAGTCCCATGTCCAACCTTAGGGGTAGGGTAGGTGTACTTTGCGGAAGGGACAGCAGTTGTCGCATAAATTTGGTTTCATTTTTGGCAATTGCTGTTACCTTCGTGTGACCCCACAACTCCCCACCATAGAGGACTGCTGCTCTTACTTGTACTTTGTATATCTCAAGGGCGGGGCTCACTGGCTTCAATGATGAAGTATTTGACACCTTGAGTATACCACCCGTCAACTGTGCAAGTTTTAGTTGGGATTTAGCAGTTTGGGGTCCCCATGACATATTTTCTCGTACTAGAACCCCAAGATAGGTGAAGGTAGTTACCCTTTCCAGGTTCCCTTTGCCCAAGGTCGGAGTCGAACGTGTAGATGCCGCGGGATTAAATATCATGTATTTAGTTTTGTCGTCATTAATCTCTAGTCCTCGCAGACTACAGAAATCCCGAAAGCCGTCCAGTATCCGTTGAATCCCCATGGGGGACTTGGAGAGCAAGAGGGTATCGTCAGCAAACATGATTGCAGGTACCCTCCTGCCCGCCAATAGCGGAGCATCATTATTTGGCACCTCGTTCAGAGACGGGATTAGGTCATTAACATATAGGCAGAAGAGGGTTGGTGCCAATACACAGCCCTGTCTCTCCCCTCTTCTGACTGGGAACAGTGCACCATTCCTCCCACACCTAACCTGGGCAAAGTTCTCAGCATGGAGCCTCATTAGGATGTTCAAAATTTGCGGTGGGACACCCAAATCCCGGAGCACGGCCCACAGTTTCCTCCGTGGTACAAGGTCAAAAGCGGACCGAAGGTCCACAAAGACCATATATAAGCTGCCTCCCTACATCTTGACAGTTTTCCAGTATAAAAGGAGCAGCCGGAAGATCTGGTCCATGGTTGAAGTATTCTTTCTGAACCCCGCCTGGAAGGGACTCAGGACATCATGGTCCTCCATCCACTCCAGGAGGTGGTTCAGAACAAGTCGGGCAAAGATTTTTTGTGGTTCGTCAATAAGGCTGATAGGCCTGTAGTTGACTGGAAGCAGAGGAGAACCCTTCTTAAAAATCGGGACTATCTCTGCTCCCAGCCAGGTACAGGGAATCTCCATACCGCCCAGTATGGCGTTAAACAAAACAAGGAAATAGGGACCCCATATCCCAGGTTGCTGCCTAAAAAGATCGCCGGGGAGTTTGTCGAGCCCCGGGGCCTTTCCTGCTGCAAGTTTGTCGATTGCAGTGGTCACCTCACTTAAAGTAAATTCTCGGGCCTCGTACTCGCTGGAGATGGCTGCCAGAGGCAGGACAGTGTCCATACTCTGTTCATCCGTGTAAAGGCCCCTAAAGTGTGATTCCCACAAAGGGGCATATGCATCAACATTAGCATTTGCGATTCCTTATTAGCGAAAAATAAGGATTCGCTAATAAGGAATAGCAAAAGGCTATGCATGTAGGAATCGCTATTCAAATAGCGATTCCTTAACTTTCCTTAATTGCTACTAGCAAATAGCGAGTAGCAATTAAGGAATGCCGTCCCAATCATTCCTATGGGCCTCCAGGCCCATAGGAATGAATCGGAGATTGCATGAGCAAATAGCGAGTACCAGTAGGTTCTCGCAAATTGCTCATGCAATTTCAAGGGTGCAAGGGTGTCAAAATGACACCCTATAGCACCCCTGAAAATGATATGTGCACATATGTTGCACACACACATGCTCTAAGGGCATGTGTGTGCGCAACATGAAACTTTGAAAAATGCACAAAAGTGCATTTTTCAAAGTTTTTGCAAACTACCATGCAGTTCATCTTCATGGTAATTTGCTCCCCCTATTAGCGAAATCGCTAATTTTTTAACTTTGATGCATTGCATTTAAGGAATCTCACTTTGGGATTCCTTAAATGCAATCGCTATTTAAGGAATCGGTATTTAAGGAATCCCTATTTAAAGAATCGCTATTTAAGGATTCCTTAAATAGCGATTTTTGCTTTTGGGTTGATGCATTGGTATTGGGTATTTTTAACTTAATACCGGGAGCTATTAGCGAATCGGTATTTTACCGACTGGATTTTGGGTTGATGCATGAGGCTGAAAGTGATATTGCATTGCCACGTTTTGAATATCTTTACATTATATACTTGTATTTTTTTTTTACAAAATTGCTACATTTTTCTGCAGCACATTGGCTACAATAGTTTCTACAAGATGAATGTAGTCCTTATGTAACTGTATTGCTGCTTCACCTGGTACTGGTCTGTATTCAGTTGATGAACGTCTTAGGCAGGTGTGTGTGGGGAATAGTTTGCACATGGATAATTGTGAAAAGCTTCTCAAGCTTGCATTCTTTAAATGTTGAATTCATGTGCACATAGGAGAGTGTGGTATGCATTGGGTTCTGGGTGGCATAGGCATTTGCATTTGTTTGGGGTTTGTTGGAGTGAGGTGTTGAGGTATAGTGTCTGCAAGCCAAGTGCTCATGTGTACGACCTGTGTGCTACAATATGTTTGTGAGAAGTTGGCCTGGTATATGCTGTCCACTAGTTATAGTGGGCACCTTGCAACAGTCTAAACAACCCCTTATGGTGAATGGTTAAAGACAACCTTTATTGGAAGCTATCCTAGTGGTAGCTATGGAGAGCAGCCTTCAGGCTAAGTCTTGAAGGAATGTAAAGCAGCTTCTTTTACTAGATTAGAACCTCCTGAATAATCAAATCAAATGAAAGGAGAACCACACAAGAGTTATATAAAATATATGTATTTATTTCTAAACACTCTCTACCAACCTCTTTATGAGATTAGAGAACAAGGCACACAATACTTAATCAACAGAACATCAGTAAATAGCACAATATACAGCGGGCTCCAGGGGTAGACTGAACCATATACTAACAAAATGGTATAACAACAACAACTTCACTAGACACAGTGCCTAGAGCACGTGGAATTGCTGGGACCCCAAGGAACCACACAGAGGAGTGACACAGGGAGCACACGGAGGACGGGTGCAGAGTGTGAACACAGACGCGTGTTCCATACAACTCTATGGGAAAGTCGCGGTTGGAAAATTACAGTTTAAGCACACTTGGAAGAGGACTTCAAGCAAACCCTTTGGAACATAGAAGGTTCTCAGGCCAGCACCCTTGTGAGTACCAAGGTACCCGTGTTACCTATCCCAGAGGAGCCGGGTGCATAAGTGTCAAGTGGTGTTGGAAACCCTCGTCGTTTTCAATGGCGTGATACAACGAAGTGCTGCTGCCGGGAAGATGACAAGTGTCTGGTGGGATCCAAGCCTAGATCCCAGGTGAGAAGATCCTGAAAGCAGAGGGGACAGAGTCTGGGTCACTTCAGCGTGACCAGGGGCTCGGTAGTCAGGTGCTTCAGGTGTGAAGATAGGATGCTTGACTCTGCAGCCACGGGGACCAGGAGACGTCGACGAAAACCAAAGTCCGGAGGTGAGCTGTCCCACGAAGGATGTCGAGTGCTGAGGGGTCAGTGTCCTGACTGAACACCAACAAGCCTTGGCAAATACAACCCACGTGGGCAGAGGAAACAAGTTACGGTGAGGACCAGCAAGGCCCAGGAGACTCTCCAAGCTATGGAGAGTCAGGGCATGTCTAGAGCAACCAGAAAAGGCCATGGGAAATCAAAGTTATCCTCGTTAGGACCCAGAGGCCAACCGACCAGGGATTGCGAAGGGACCTTGAGCTGAATCACAAAGTACCAGCCCCCAGAGCACTCGCGGAGTGGAGGCCAGAAATCGTCAGTAGAAATACTGCTCGGAGTCAGGACTACATGTAGCCCAATGCACAGCCTCAGGGGTTGCCAAAAAGCATATGATGGTGCAAAAGCACATGTTGCACAGGGGTTTGGTTTGCACGGTCCCCACGAGATATACTGGTCTCAGGATTGCTGAGAGAGAAGATCGACGTCAGAGACGCTGGAGAACCCACCTCCTGTGTTGCAGAAATTGTCGAAGTCCTCAGGAGCTCAGGAGATGCAAACCGGTCGATGCTGCTGCAGGGTAGTAACTCCTTTACTCCAAGGGACATTCTTCTGTCGTCCAGCGAAGTGTAGACCGTCGAAGTACTTGGTTTCTGCTTGCAGAGTTTAGTCCAGGTAAAATCTAAAGTCCTGTAGTCAGGGTTCCTACTTTATACCCAAGGAAGGGGTTGGACAAACTCTGGGGACCCTCTTAGGGGAGGAACAGGACAGAGGGGTGGCTACACCCATGCCGTTTGTCCATTTTCGCGCCAGAGCAGGAGCAATTGGCTCCTGCAACCGATTTGAGCTGGACTATACACAGGGACACCAAATGTGCCCCCAGTGCAGACTCTCTGGCACTCCCAGAGCGCACCCACTCAGCCCCAATACATTAAGGCCTGTCTGGGAGGTAGTCACACCTCCCTGTGACAGGAAACCTATTGTCAGGCTATCCCTTGCTCGAGCTCAGCTCAGCAGCAGGAGGGCAGACTCGTGTCTGTAGCTGGCAGCATCCATTTTGTACTGCTCAGGTCGAGAAAGCTGGTACCGGGTAGACCTTTAACAGTAGTGGTTCTAGAAGGGTGGAATCATACCTCCCACACCAGTTACTGGTGTAGAGGTATGATCCCAAGGTGTTTGACACCAAACACGACATGTTTCTAAGCAGGCGTTTTAAAGTTAGCATTTACTGCGAGGTTATAATGCACTTAAGTATATATGGTTTGGCTGCATCACAGGCAACTCCGGAGAATAGGTTCCGAAGGCTGCAGAGGGGCTCTGCTCATGCAGGGGCACCCTCTCACAGAAAACCCAGCACCCTGCCTTCAGGATTGATAAGGCCTGCTATAGGGGTGACTGATAGGTTTATATGTGCAGTGATTTAGAATAGATATAGTGAACCTATATCTAAGTAAGGGGTGCATGCACCACCTTACACAGGCTGCAGTAGCAGACCTGTGGTGTCATTTTGAATGGCCTCTCAAGGGTGGCACAATACATATTTCAGACCTTGGGTGGCCTCTGGGGTGCCTAATCCCTGGGTACATGGTGTACCATATACTAAGGACATATTCAATCTGGAGTGTACCTAAAGTACATGCAATCAATTTAGAGGAGAGAGTAAATAGAGCGGGGTCCTGGTCAGTCTGAGTCGAAAACAGTGATACATCAGCAAAAAGTGGGGGTAACCAGAAGAGGCAGTTCCTACTCTCCTACACTGAAGACCTATGAAGAAGAGGAGAAAGAAGAGACGTGCAGAAGCGAAGAGAGAAGACATCACCCGACTTGGCCCCAGCCCCACCGGCCTGTCTACAACCCTCAGAGACCCTGAAGTACTGGGTATTTTAGACCCAGCGGTGCAGGGGCACACACCCTATGACTTCTGGGTTTCACCCTGTTCCGGACCTACAGAAACACAGAGTCTTCTGGGTGAAGTCAAAGAATCGTTTATTGGCTGCAGACCAATTACAGATATCCTAGAAGTACAACAGCGTGTATGTTCTCAGGAGACTGCTGAAAATCATAGGAACGGGCTTCACTTTAAATACAGTTTTTCTTGCCTCAAGCTTACATTCCTAAGTTTTATGATACGGCAATGAAGAAGTGTACATTACAAAGAAAAGGCAGAGTCATGATGACCATCCCACATTCCAGTTCGGCCAGCCCACAATGATTTACACAGTAAGGTTCATATCCCATATTTGATCTCAATAGACCCCCCAATAAACATGAGCATCTCCTGTTTTGGGAAACAAGTCATAAAGCAGGAACAAGCAGGTGTGGAAGAGATTAGCCGGGGGATTGTATAGAATGAAAGGGTTTTATGACGGGTCAAGCCCTGATGCTAATCACAGGTGGACGGAGGAAGGGGAGCTCGTGAGACCGGTTTGACCCGGGGCAGCAGAGCCAGCTGCCCAGGTCACCAAGAAGTCAGAGGGAAAGCCCATGTACTGTGAGGCCCGTATTTACTCCATTATAGCCTATGTGAGGGCAATGACAAGATGGCCACTGCTTCCAAAATGGAACCCGCGTAATGAAGCAGAATAGCGTGTACACAGTGCATTTATAGCTAGAACGATATATAAAGCACTCGTACATGCCGCATTTACCATTTGCGGTTTGTTAATACCAAGATAGACAGGGGTAGGGCCCTGTCCCCTACGCGGTGGCAGAAATTAAAGTACGACAGACCCTCCTTTTGCCCTTACATAGGCAATCACTATACTCATCTTAATCCGAGTCTAGGTCAATGTTCACGAAGTCATGGAGATGTTGCTGTAGCATCATCCTATTACTTAGCTCGTCCCTCGATACAGGTTTCCTTACACATAAGGTAGCACAGATGCCACATATCGCAGGAGCACACTGTATGCACAGACAGAACAGGAAAAGAATGGCTAAGATCATTCCAATGACCATCAGAACTTTCCAACCCCAGGCAGATATCAATTCCCAGAACCACCCCACCAGTGACCAATCTCCCTTATCCACGTGTATGGATTCAGATATTTTATGGAGTCTGGAGATGGCTTGATACACTGTTGGAGCATTATCTGGTATGAAAATGCAGCAACTGGATTGGATGACCTTGCATACCCCACCGCGGTCTGCAAGAATAACGTCTAGAACCATGCGGTTCTGCAAAGTCATAAGGCGATCCGCTTGGAGCTCAGCTGTCAGATTACTAAGGGCACCGGCCGTTACATTAACAGTGGATTCAACCACACGTGTCAGCTGTCTCAGGTTCCTACTATTGACCATAGGTCCCCAAAACGGCAGGAAACCCAAGAAGAAGTCTCCCGCTTCCTGACCGGCAGTATCCTCCTTACCAATCACACCTCTCACAACTCTGGTCTTGTGATAGTCAGCGGCAGCAGTAAATGTCGGCGGTAGCAAGTTCGCAATATAACATGTGCCCGAGAAATCAGGGGGCAGCCATGTATATGCTCGGTCATTACAGATGAAATATGTGCCCTTGGCAGCCAAAAACGCAGGGGAAAACTGTGACGGGAAGGTGTACGTTTCAGTACAGTCACTTCTTCCCAGTTGAGCTCTAGGATTCTGACCATTACCCTGTAAGCAGAACCGTCCCATGTGGGGTACGACCCAGATTGGAGATGAGATTTTTCGCTGTCTTTCACCCAGACTAATACTATACCCCGTCGCGTTCCATCCTACATAAGGTCTCAGCTCTTCTTTGGGAATGGATGAGTATGCATCAATATCCCTACTCATATCGGCAACTCCTTTCATCAAAGCCTTATTATTGGTGATGGGTCTGATGGAACGCGGTTGGCGAGGGGAGTACGTATCTAGAGCATAGAGAAACATGGTTTGGAATGCCCATGACGATCCATTGTAACTATACGGCAGCACCAGGTAGGGAATACCCTTGTTAATGGTATGTGGCATTAACCCACACACCCAGCAATTGGTCGTATTCATTACTAGTTGGTGCTGGTGCAAGAGCTGGATAAACGAGTTATTTACGAACTCCGATCGTCTGGTCTGTTCGTGCTCAGGCAAAGGATGAAAAGAGTGAGAGGAGGCAGTAGAAAGAGGTATAGGCTGTACAGTGGGTGCAATGGGCTTTTGAGCGGAGAAGAACACAAATCCTACAATAAACATTATTATGCTACACAGTGTAAAAAGGCACAAAAAGACAAAACATTTACTTTTTACAATTCTACACATCCTTGCGTTAAAGTTCATTTCCTCAACGGGTCTCTCCATCTTAAAAAACTCCATCCTCTACTCGGGCCGCTCGCGGCGGATGAGTTTCTTCTGCTAAGGAGTACGCCTGTCAGTCCAGGGAAACGCCCTAGACCAACCAGAACCGTCGACCTAGCGTCTTCGGCCTGTACCCCAAAGTCTTGGCACCGCGACCCTCCGGCAGAACCCGGATGGTGGTTCGAAAAACAAAAATCAAGAAAGTCCTTCAGATGGGAGAGCAAAAAATGTTAAAAAGGAAATAGTGAGGAAATCTTTATTTGTCCATGGGCCTAGGTCTCAAATTATAGCGGAGACGGCCAGGTGCTGTTTGGTCTTGAAACAAAAGTTCAGGCTCAGTGGTGTCCAATCGATTTGATGGTGACACAGCTTCCTGCAGAATATTGTCTTGGTCTGAAACTGTGTCTTTCAGGCGTGCGTCACTGAATGGTACAAAACGAGGTACAGTGTCCGTCTCAGAGTTGGTGATACCCTCCTGGACCCACCGGTCATATGGCAGAGGCAAGGGGACTATTTTGCAGTGGGTGCCATGGATCCAGTGCTTCTTCCCTTTTACTCGCACCGCTGACCTTGTCGACAAAAGAACAAGATGAGGGCCGATCCAGCGAGGCTCGTCGTTGCTCTTGCGCTGGAAATTCCGGACTAGCACCCACGTACCAGGGTTGATAGGGTGTCCAGGAGTTTCAGAGGCTTGAGGGAGAGTATCATGTACCTGTTGGTGCAAAACACGCAGTTTAACAGTCAAATCATACACGTAATCGAGCAGTACTGGATGCTCTATTTCACTGAACTTCGTAGGCCTCGGTACACCCCATACGTTGGCCGGACGGCCAAAAACAACCTCGTAAGGGCTAAGTCCCACTCGTGAGTGTATGGTCATTCTAGTGGACAGAAGTGCTAGAGGCAGAGCGTCAGGCCATTTAAGACCGGTGCTCGCCTGGATTTTGGCCAGCTTGAGCTTTAAAGGCTCCATTGTAGCGTTCTACTAGTCCAGCTGATTGGGGGTGATTTGCAGCGTGGAACTTCTGCTGAATACCTAGACCTTCACATACATTCTTCATCACTTTACCCACAAACTCACTCCCGTTATCACACCACACCATTCTTGGCATCCCAAACCTAGGGAAAAATTCCTTCACAAGGGCTTTGGCTGTGGATAGGGCAGTGTTCTCTTTCAGAGGGTAAGCCTCTATCCATTTTGAGAAAGCACAAACAACCACCAGTACATATTTCAGGTTGTTGCATCTTTCCATGTGAATAAAGTCCAGCTGCAAAACTTCAAATGGACATGATGGGGGTGCAAAGTGACCAGCTGGAGTTGGGGTTCCCCTACCAGGGTTGTATTTCAAGCATACCATGCAATTCTTGACCACATTCTCTGCACACTTGGGAATCCCAGCATTCTGCCATACTGGAGCCAACAACTTGCATATACCTTTCGTACTGATGTGTGCCATTCCATGTGCCATAGTAACCACTGGGAGCACATATGCATCAGGCAACAACCATCGCCTATGTTCTGTCAGATCAATCCAACAACCATTCTCATCCAACTTACCCATACTTTCTCTCCACTTGCTTAACTCTTCCTCTGTGGCTTCAGCTTGAAGCGACTTCACACTCTCTATTGTGTTTTCACACATCCCAACATCGTCAACCCATCTTGCGGGGCCTGCAACATACATTCTAGTCTTCACATTCTGTGCTGTTTCTTTCGCGGTCTCATCAGCAAATGCATTCCCACGTCCAACATCATCTGTGACTTTCCTGTGCGCACTGCATTTCATGATCGCAACTTGCAACGGTAGGGTCAGTGACTCAAGGAGATCATTCACCAATTTGCCATTCTGAATTTTAGCTCCATGCGACGTCAGGAACCCACGCTCTTTCCACAAACGCCCAAAATTATGAGCCACGCCAAAGGCGTACTGGCTATCTGTGTATATATTCACTCTCATTCCTTCAGACAACACACATGCTCTCGTGAGGGCGATTAATTCTGCTGCTTGGGCCGAATTATGTGGCACTCGTGCAGTTTCCACGACCGTATGTAAAGTCGTGATAGCATATGCAGCGGTCGTGTCACCATTAGGGAGCTTAAAACACGAGCCATCTACCCATAAGGTACCATCACACTCAGTCAGGGGAGTATCTTTTAGATCTACTCTCCCTTTCGTCTCTTCTTCTGTTCTGAACAGACAATCATGTTGCTCAATCTCGTCTGAGTCTGCTGGGACTGGTAATAACGTAGCTGGATTCAGCGTATTACATCTCTTTATGTGTATGTGATTTGCTAACAGTGTAAGCTCGTAACCTGATAATCGTGCACTAGTCAAGTGTTGTGTCTTGGTCCTATTTAATAATGTGTCTACAGCATGTGGAACCATAACGATCAATGTGTTGTCCATTACCAAACCAGCAGATTGTCGGATAGACATCGCTGCAGCAGCTGTCGCTCTCAGACAGCTTGGCAATGCCCTCGCTACAGGGTCCAAGGTGGATGAAAAATATGCGCATGGGCGCGGTCTGTCGCCAAAAGGCTGTGTTAACACTGACAACGCACATCCATCTTTCTCGTGAACATACAATGTAAAAGGCTTGCTATAGTCAGGAGTGCCCAACACAGGTGCTGAACACAATGCATTACGCAATTCCACAAAACTTCTCTGGCACTCTTCAGACCATGGGATAGGATTTGGTGTGTCTTTACATGTTAATGCTAACAAAGGTTTTGCCAACAAGGAAAAACTTGGGATCCAATGCCTACTGTATGAAGTGATGCCCAAGAAAGCACGCACTTCTCTCTGTGTTTTTGGCACACTCAACTGTGCAATGGCTTGAATTCTTTCTGGGGTCAGTTTCCTTCCCTCCTTCGATAAGAGATGACCTAAGTAGGTCACCTCTTGTCGACAATATTGTAGCTTAGAGAGAGACACTTTATGATGGAAAGCAGATAAATGGCGCAACAATGACAATGTGGCTTCTTTACAAATCTCTTCAGTATCCGCAGCGATTAGTAAATCGTCCACGTACTGAATCAGGATAGCGCCACTAGGTAAAACAAGTGCATCAAGCTGTGCTTTCAAAGCTTGACTATATATTGATGGACTTTCACAGTAGCCCTGGGGAGCGCTTTTGAAACGGAAGCTTCGGCCTCCCAGACTAAAACCAAAAATGTCTCTGCTCTCCTCTGCAATTGGGATGCTAAAGAAAGCATTCTTTAGATCAATCACTGAAAACCATGCAGCAGAGGCGGGAATCATCGTTAACAAAGCAGTTATATCAGGGACAACCGGAAACTGTGGCACAACAATCTTATTAACCTCTCTAAGATCAATCACAAATCTGTAAACAGGTGGCTGTGAAGGGTCCGTTCGTTTTAAGACAGGTAAAATCGGACTATTGCAAACGTTTCCTCTTGTCTCTTCAATGACACCTTTATTAATCAAATCGCTGACAATGTCTAACAATGCTTTCTGGCCTTCATTAGAGATCTTATACTGGGGAATACGTGGCAGTCTGACATTAGCCTTTAAAGTCACCACGTATGGCGGTATCTCCAAGAGGCCCACATCATTGGGACCAGTAGCCCAAAGGCAATCCGGAAGGGATGACAATTCAGGCGGCATTGTGCTTTTAGACAAGTACATTGGGGAAATCACTTTCTTGCCTAATGTAAGTTGTACTCCTGAAGGAGAACAATACAGTGTAGCGTGCAATCTTTTCAACAAATCTAATCCCAGCAAATTCTCACCACAACCTGTTGTCAGAATCAGGGGTGCTTTCAGCTCGCAAGGTCCAACAGAAAGTGACATGGGACTAGAAATCGGGTTCCTAACTGGGGCGCCAGAAAAACCTACTGAAACATTGATATCGCCAGACAAAGGTGCGCCAGGGAGTTTTGAATGCATGATTGAACTCTTTGCAGCACCAGTGTCTAGCAGAAAAGGCTCCGTTACATTTGCTGTCGTCACCTCAACATACGGTCCGCTCTGATCCACTGGCACTGAAACAACTCCCTCTCTTTGTCTACGGCTGTCCTAGTAATCATTATTTTCTGCATCACCGTCCTCTACATAATAATCATTATTATAGTACTGTGCCGTACTACTAGTCGCATTAGCTTGCTGATCGAAACTATTAATGGTATTTTGAGGTGGCAGAGGACGCACGTTCTGGGGAGCATTTCCACGCCCTCTGCCTCTAGGAGCTTGCTGACCACCCCTACCTCTTGCGCCATACACATTACCGTTCCGCTGCATTAATTTAGGGCAACTATATTTAAAATGACCTTCCTCTTTGCAATATGAACATTGATTGGGACCTACAGGGACACGTGGTTGGTAATACCCATTCATTTGCTGGTTGTTCTGAAACTGTTGGGGTTGGTGATAGACACCTTGGGGTTGCCTATAATTATTCTGACCTCCACGTGGCGGATAGGCCTGTTGTAAAAGGACCTTTGTCTTGAGTTCCTTCGTTTTCTTTTCTGTTCTATCTTTCTCGTCTTTATCTCTATTTTCATAATACTGTGCAGTAGCCAGTATTTGCGCTGAAGAGGAAACAGCCCAAGAACTCTCTGAGTCTTTCAACTTTTTACACAGGTCAGGAAGTAGATTCTGCACAAACTTATCCACAAATAACCGTTGGCCACCCTCAGTACTCATATCCTGCCCACTGTGGTCAATAAACGTTTCTTCAAACCTGGTAAAGAAGTCTGACACTGTCTCATCCTTCTTCTGCTTGCATGCAGATAGCTTGTCCCAATTTACGCGCATCGCAGGCATTATTGTCTTCATATACGTGATGATTCTACCAGGCAGTTCAGCTACTAAAGGTTCTGGTTTCGCACCACCAGTTTGTCTAGCATCAGCAGCAACAATGTTAGCCCATGTGTCCCCTAGTTCTGCATCGTGATCGGCATTACGAATTGATCCCCATAAAGGCTGTGGAACAACATTACCAAACAACATGTCTATGTCGGCCAGATTCATAATGCATGACCCTGCCGTCTGTGACAACTCTTTATAATAACCTGCTGGGTTTTTACGGGGATCAGGCAATGACTGCTTAAGCGCTAACACCTCAGAGCGCTTCCATGGAACATGCACCCAAATACGCTGGAAATGCGCTGCCACAGCGGGGTTACCACCGGCAGCTGCAACCGCTTCCTTCCATACCGGGGGAACTTCTCTCATAGGGTATTGTCGCGCTTTTACCTTTTTCCCTACAAGGACATCCTGTTCAAACAATGACTGCTGACAATCATCATTCCTGAAGGACAGTACAACCGCAACTGCTTTATCTACCTCGCGATCCACAATTATACCAGTTCCAAAATCAAACCTCACTCTACACAACTCCTGCGGGCTCGGATTTTTACCACTATCTTCCAATTCTTCACAGAGAATTTCACACATTTTCTCAAACACATATCTCTGTTTCGGGGCATCCCACTGATGGAAGACATTAACCACCGAGTCCACATCATACAATGAAGGGAAAACAATCCATCTGCGCGCCATGCGATCTATTACCTTTTTTTCATCAGGGTTAGGCAATTGGCTACGCAGTTGCTTACGCTGTAAGCCAGGGGTCGCACCAGACGAATCAAAGAGAGGCGACATTAACGTAGTAACCACATTAGCTAAACGCTGTCGCGCCGAAGGAGAATTTGAAGCGACAACAGGGGGAAAAACAGAGGGAAGAAAAGACGATGTAGAAACAGGCACTGAAGTAGCGCAAGGAATAGTGTCAAAAGAGGCAGCTGCAGAAGTAGGCAAAGTCACAGGGAGCGCGGGGGCAGTCGGGAACACAGCTGGCGGTTGTGGCAAGGCTTGCAGTATATTCACTGGAGGTGGCATATTTACAAGCTGGGGAGGCGCCATGGCATTTTGAGCATACGGGGGTGGCGAATTCAACAAATGTGACATCAGGGGATCTTTCTCCTTTTCTTCAGACTCATTCTGCTTAGAGTGTGGTAAAGCTGGGTAACATTTGTCAATACCTAACTTGTGCTGCCTATGCAATTGCTCACTCATCTGCTCCTCCTCATTGTCTTTAAATTGTACAGCTGCTTGCATTACTGTCATACCTTTCTCTCATTCTTTTTCGCTAACTTAATTTCTTTCTGTTTGGCTTCCTTTCGCCAGAAGCGGAAAGAGTCAAACATAGCCGGCCGGGCTTTCTTTTTAAACAATTTAATTTCTAAGTTATCTAAAATATCGGTATCGAAACTACCATTTTGGGGCCATTTTAAAACACCATCTTTCCTGGTGTAGTGGATCCACACTTCGTTATATGCAATGGGGCCTACGCCATGTTTTACATAGAGCTCATAAGTTGGAGTTCCAACCGGAGGAACCGGACATGATTCCTCCAGCTGGAAATCTTTTCCACAACCCAAACAGAATAATCTACCAAATAGTCCAGAACCAGGCATCTTTGCTCACTAGTCTAGATCCAAACGTCAAAGGATTATCGATTACGATATTCTCGTGAATACACGAGTCCTCTGGCTTTGGCGTTTGCAAACTCCAAATGACCAAATTACCAAATCAAACGATCCCTAAGGATACCAAAAACAAATGGGAGACGCTCCACTTATACTTAACTGAATATTACTGATCGATGACGTCACCAGAAGACTCTCTCGATTGTTTCGCTCTCTCAAACTCGTCAACGGTCCAAAACAGGTCGATTAATCAGGGCAGCAGTCCTTCGTAGCCGTCGGGACGCGGAGAACCTCGCAGAAAAGACTTTCGGACCACGTCGACATGCAGGGGTCGATGAAGTGGCGGCCTTCCTCCGGAATTTCCACACGAAGCTCCTCACGAACCTCTGGCTTGGACTGGTACCGCTGAAATCGCCCCACGTTGGGCGCCAAACTGAAGTACTGGGTATTTTAGACCCAGCGGTGCAGGGGCACACACCCTATGACTTCTGGGTTTCACCCTGTTCCGGACCTACAGAAACACAGAGTCTTCTGGGTGAAGTCAAAGAATCGTTTATTGGCTGCAGACCAATTACAGATATCCTAGAAGTACAACAGCGTGTATGTTCTCAGGAGACTGCTGAAAATCATAGGAACGGGCTTCACTTTAAATACAGTTTTTCTTGCCTCAAGCTTACATTCCTAAGTTTTATGATACGGCAATGAAGAAGTGTACATTACAAAGAAAAGGCAGAGTCATGATGACCATCCCACATTCCAGTTCGGCCAGCCCACAATGATTTACACAGTAAGGTTCAGATCCCATATTTGATCTCAATAGACCCCCCAATAAACATGAGCATCTCCTGTTTTGGGAAACAAGTCATAAAGCAGGAACAAGCAGGTGTGGAAGAGATTAGCCGGGGGATTGTATAGAATGAAAGGGTTTTATGACGGGTCAAGCCCTGATGCTAATCACAGGTGGACGGAGGAAGGGGAGCTCGTGAGACCGGTTTGACCTGGGGCAGCAGAGCCAGCTGCCCAGGTCA